>NC_047086.1:23984694-24284921 GCF_902459505.1 Geotrypetes seraphini
GCAAAGGAAAGTGGGGGGGGAGGAGAGACAGACAGAAATACAGACAGACAAAGGAGGTCAGGGAGAGACAGACAGAAATAAAGACAGACAGACAGAAAAAGGGTGCCAGGGAGAGAGACAGAAAGGAAGGAAGAAAGAGACAGGAACAGGGAGAGAGACATAAAGATAGACAGACAGGCATATATTCTAGCACCCGTTAATGTAACGGGCTTAAACACTAGTATGTGTATATATATATATATATATATATATATATATATATATATATATATATATACACACACATACACACAGTAAATCCTTGGTTTACGAGCATAATTCATTCCGAAACCATGCTTGTAATCCAAAACACTCATATCTAAGTGAATTTCCTCATAAGAAATAATGGAAACTCAGACGAAATATAGATAGATTGATATAATTTCTAAGTAAACAAAATTAAAGTGAGTGTAGAAAAAAAAGATACAGGTTGAAGGCAAAGGAAAATGGACAAAGTCCAGAAAAAAAAGCACTTCTTTTCTCCATGGAAAATGAAGAACTGAGGAACCATGATCCGACGTCGGGCGGGAAAAGGCAGTCGCAGAGTTTCTTAAAACTTAAAGTCACAGTTCACGTTTATCACTGTCCATACCAGGCTCCATGGATGACATTACCCACATGCGATAATATCTGCCTACTTGTCCTAGGATAACTGAGGTACCTTTTTCACCAGAAGAAAATCAATTTACTCTTTCCAAAAGTACAAAGTTTTCAAAACACACAATGAATGAAGTTATTAAATTGTACATTTAGAACAAATTGAAGAAAGTATGCCTTCACTCAACCTGTAATATAAGCTCTGAAATTCACTGTCAAGAGAATCTGATAAAAGCATTTAGTGTGGTTGTTAAGTGCCACTGACACATGTTTGAGTCCTAGCGACTCGATAAACTAGATTAGAGAATGACACGGGGAAAAAAATCTGTCCCCATCACCAGACCACCATCCCCTTCACCACCCCGTCCCCGTAGCATCCATCCTTCCCTCTTGCCACCTCTCTGTCTTCGGCACCCCTTGCGTGGTCCACGCATCTCCCTCCTTCTCCCTTACCTTCGCGGTGCGTTTTAAGGTTTGAGTAGCTTGTTGAAAGCTGCCAGAGTGTTTGTGCAGTCGCGTGCATGTGTGGGCGGAAGCTTCTCCTCTGACGCAACCAGAAGTTGCATCAGAGAAGCTTGTGCTCACACACGATTTGCATGAACGTTCATGCACGCGACTGCATGAACACTCCAGCGGTTTTCAACAAGTCTCAAACCTTAAAACACGCCAAGAAGGTAAGGGGGAGGGAGGGAGATAGATAGATAGATTTAGGTAGGTAGGAAGGAGGGAGGGAGGCCATGCGCGTTCCCTCCCTTAACTGCGGGGACAAGGCCATTCACCACTCCACGGGGCGGTGGATGGCCTTGTCCCCATACCTGCAGTGAGCACCTTTCCCCCCCTCCACTATTTTGGCAGGTAACCCGTGGCTACTCACGGTTAACCGTGGGTAACATTCACCGTGTCATTCTCTACTACAGATCTAAAAAGAAACTGGTTTTGTGCTAGTCCAGTAAGGTCCTCCAGTGTCATACCCACGGTTGTTTTCAACGCGTCCAGCCATCTGACTACAGGTCACCCTCTTCACCTGGTTCCTTCGATCTTCCCAAACATGTTGTCCTTCTCTAATGCTCTCTCTCTTCTAACAGTGTGACCAAAATAAGAGACATAACTTCATCATTTGGGCTTCGAGTGCTATATCTGGTATGATCTCTTCCAGAATCAATTTGTTAGTTCTTCTGGTGGTCCATGGCACACAAAAAATCTTTCTCCAGCACCAAAGCTCAAATGAGAATCTTTTTTCTAAATTGTTTCCTTAGTGTCCAACTTTCGCATCTGTAACTGACCACTGAGAAAATGAGTATGTAGACAAGTTGCTTCTTTGTTTATGAAAGAGTCCAGGAGATAGAAGTTGTAAAGGATTTCAATCACCTTCAAGCTCAAAAGCTTCATCATTTTCTGTATTCACGATCTTCATCTTGTTTATTCAGTTCTAATGCCATGTTATGACTTTCAGCACTTAAGGCTCCTTTTACTAAGGTGTGCTAGTATTTTTAGTGCACAACCAAGCGCTAAACGAAAAATACTAACGTAAGCTCTATTGAGGCGTTAGCATTTAACGCATGTGGTATTGTAGTGCTCGCTAAAACACTTAGCGTGCCTTTGTAAAAGGAGCCCTTAGTGTAGCAGGGTTAAAAAAAAAAGTATGACAAGTTTCTAAAAGCAAATTCCATAAACCATTATTAAGGTGGAGCTGGGAAAATCCATTGCTTATCTATATACTTTTTTGGAATTGCTAGGTTCGGCCATTCTTGTGAACAGGATATTTGGCTTAACAGACCTTTGGACCTTATTACTGACAGCTGCATTGACTACCGATGGAGGCATGTGTGAGGTTTAAGTTTGGCTGTTTTTGCTTTAAGGTACTATTCAGTCTAGCCCCTAAATATATAACTGACCTTTTCTCTTTCTCAGCCAACAGACATAAGAGAAGCTCACATTTGAACTTTGTTTCCTCTCCAGTTAAGAGGATGTAAACTCAAAAGACATCATCACATCAGGCAGCATTATGGGGTAAAGATCTAGAACAATTACTTACACCTACTACTTATGGGGAATTCAGGAAACGCCTAAAAACATATCTGTTCCTGAAGTATCTAGACAGCTGACCCGTACAATTCTTTCTCCACAATAACTGATCCCTAGTGCTGTTAATCACTAGCTTTTACCTCTGTTAAGTTCAATAAATTTGTACCATTTTTTAATTTTTGTAAACCGCATAGAACTTCACGGTCCTGCAGTATATAAATTGTTACTATTATTATTTGGTCTGCCCCAATATGGCAATGCTTTTGTACTTATGTTCTAAGTGATTTCCTCTAAATCATCCACTAAAAAGTTTTCATCATACAACTTAACTTTCTTATATTGGTCGGTAAATGAACCAACATAATGTTTTAGAACAGTTCCTTCAAGAAATACAAACACAAAGAATTCACATCTTATTCATCCCCAAACATTTAAACTACTGTGTTAAATTCTAATATAAAACAGAATTATAAATAGAGATGCTTAAGAAAATAAACTTTATATGAATTTCTCTAATTACCATTATTACCTGAACATGCGAGAGATCACTGTCCTTAAATTGTTGCAGTACTGCTAGAGCACCATCTTCATTAAATTCCTTTAAAGCTTCAATGGCTCTTTCATCCAGGTCACTATGTGCAACTAACCCTGTAAAGAAATGCACGTCAGTGTACTTTTTAAGAAAAATATCTGTCCTTTCAATAATAAAATGTTATCACCACAACATATTCTACTCAGAAGCCCAAATTCAAAAGGTTAATGTACTAATCACAAATATTAAAACTGTCCATATGTCATCTTTTCTGTGCCAGTAAGAACCCAGAAATGACCCAAAGAATTTTGAAATTTCAAAATATGAAATTCTGAAAAAAAAAATAAAAAACCTTTTAAAAATGAAAAAGGATTAATATATATGGTTAGAGTGGCCTAGTGATTAGAGCTATAGCCTCAACATCCTGAGGTTACGAGTCAAATCCCATGCTGCTACTTATAACCTTGGGCAAGTCACTTAATACTCCACTGTCCCAGGTAAGTTAGATAAATTGTGAGCCTGCAAGGAGTACCTGAATGTAAACTGCTTAGACCAGTGTTCTTCAACCGCCGGTCTACGGATCGGTGCCAGTGCGCAGAAATTTCCTGCCGATTCATGCAGGGCTGGCGAGAGCCGCCAACAGTGGCTTCCTCCCTTCCCCTTCCAGCACCTCTCAGTACTTGCCTGCAGCAGTGATTCATTCAGGCAACCTTGGGGCTTTAACTGAGTCGCAGCCCGCCTCTGATGATGCAACGTCCTCTTTCCTCAGAGGCAGGTACGACCCAAAGGACCCAAGGTTTCCTAAATGGATTGCTGCTGCAAGCAAGTATTGAGAGCTGCTGGGAGGGGAGGAAGGAAAAGGAATGAGTTACTGTTGGATAGGGGAGTAGGGAAGGGAGAAGGGTACTGCTGGACAGGGAAGGAGGAAAACGGAAGGAAAGAGCTGGCAGGGAGATTAGAGGATGAGAAGAGGTATGGGTTGAATGGAGAGATTAGATGAGGGAAAAGGGACAGAGAAATGAGAGAGAGACTGATGCTGGGATGGGGGTCACCAGAGAAATAAAGAGAGAAGGACAAAGATGCTAGATCTGGTGTAGGAGAGATAAAAATGAAGAGAGTAGTGAAACTGGAATGAATCATGTAAAAAAGGAGAGAGGTAGCGCAGGCTGGATGAAAAGGGGAGAGGGGCACAGAAAGAAGGCAGATACCATATGGAAGGGGGAGAGGGCAAAAAGTGGATGGAAGGGGCGGATGCTGGATTGAAGACACAGAGATGGCAGATGCTGGAAGAAGAGAGTGAAAAGAAGATGAAAGCAGAAACGACAAAAGGTAGAAAATAATTATTTTTCTATTTTGTGATTAGAATATATCAGATTTGAAATATGCATCCTGCTAGAGCTGGTATTAGACATAACTGGGAATTCTTTAGCTTCCAGCTGGCTTAGGGCTCTCTCTCTGACCAGGGGGCAGTTACACTCCCCTAACACTATTCCTATCATGTTTGGCTGCGGTATTCTTTTAGCATACTTATGTACAGCATTCTGTAATAATTTGGCTTACACTTCTCCCTCGATATTAGCGGGGGTTGGGTGCAAAGCCGGACCGTGAAGTGTGAAAAATCGCTCTGACCCACCTCCACCTCATTCCGGACCTTCCCGCCTCCCTCCCAGACCTTACCTTTCAAGGCAGGAGCGATCTTCCTACGCTCCTACCCTGTGCATATCACTCATAGCAAATGGCTGCCGTGAGTTCCCGTAGTCTTGTGACACTATGACGGGAACTCCCCGCAACCATTTTCTATGAATTATCTGCACGGAGCAGGAGCATAGGAAGATCGCTCCTGTCCCGAAAGACCACTAGACCACCAGGTAAGGTCTAGAGAGTTGCGCGGGGACAGAAATCCCACCCGTCCCTGTGAGGAATCCCTCCGTCCCCGCGAGGAATCCCCTCTGTCCCCGCCCGTCCCTATAAACTTCAGAAATAGTTATTTCATTTAATTATGCTACTGAATTAAAGGCTCTGGTAGAAACCCATTTACAAATAAGCAAAAAGACTTTATTAATTTGGAAATATTAATTGGGAAGAATACATACTTTGTAAACAGGTTTCTACCAGAGCCTCTAATTTTATTAATTTTTATCAACACAACTAATAATCTACTTTACCCTGAAGCAAAAAAAAAAAAAAAAAGAAATAGAATTATTTTCCTACCTTTGTTGCCTGGTTTCTGCTTTCCTCATGTTCTCATTCAATTCCTTCCATCCACTGTCTCTCTTCCTTCTGCTCTGTTACTGTGCCTTTCCCTTTCTCCCCCCTTCCATATTGGTCTGGCATCTCTGTCTTCTACCCTGCCAGCGTCTTCTCCCCACTCTCTCTTCCCCATTTCCTTTCAGCGTCCTTCTCCCCCCATCTTCCCCATGTCCTGTCAGCATCCTTCTCCCCCCTCTGTCTTCCACATGTGCTTTCAGTGTCCTTCTCCCCCCTCTGTCTTCCCCATGTCCTTTCAGCGTCCTTCTCCCTCTGTCTTCCCCATGTCCTTTCAGCGTCCTTCTCCCCATCTTCCCCATGTCCTGTCAGCGTCCTCCTCCCCCTCTGTCTTCCACATATGCTTTCAGTGTCCTTCTCCCCCCTCTGTCTTCCCCATATCCTTTCAGCGTCCTTCTCCCTCTCTGTCTTCCCCATATCCTTTCAGCGTTCTTCTCCCCCCCATCTTCCCCATGTCCTGTCAGTGTCCTTCTCCCCCCTCTGTCTTCCACATGTGCTTTCAGTGTCCTTCTCCCCCCTCTGTCTTCCCCATGACCTTTCAGCATCCTTCTCCATCTCTGTCTTCCCCATGGCCTTTCAGTGTCCTTCTCCACACCATCTTCCCCATGTCCTTTCAGCGTCCTTCTCCACCCCTTTGTCTTCCCCATGTGCTTTCAGCATCCTTCCCCCCCCCCCCGGTCTTCCCCATGTCCTATCAGCATCCTTCTCCCCCCCCCGTCTTTCCCATGGCCTTTCAGCGTCCTTCTCCACCCCTTTGTCTTCCCCAGTGCTTTCAGCGTCCTTCTCCCCCCTCAATTTTACGCATTTCCCTTAAGCGTCTTTTCCTCTCCACTCCACCTTTCCTCCCTTTCTCTCTCCCTGCCCTCTTGCCTTCGTGGCGCTTCCCCGCCCGACAAACAGAACAGACCCGGTACGACAAACCTCCCTGCCCTTAACCGCGAATCTAAATTACCTTCTTACAGCTGCTGTAAGAAGGTAATTTAGATTCGCGGCTACAGTGCAGGGAGGTTTGTCGGACTGGGGCAGTTGTCGGTTAGTCGGTCGGGGAAGCGCCACAAAAGTAAGGGGACATAGCCGGCTATGCTGCACCCGGGGCGGACCGCCCCCCTCCCTTGGTAGTCACTCGAGCCACGAGGCTACTCTCCTTCTCCTTACCTGCCCTGCCTGCAGCACAGAGCCGAACGGAAGTCTTCCCGACGTCAACGCTGACGTCGGAGGGAGGGAGTGCTTTAAGCCCTCCCTCCCCTCCGACATCAGCGCTGACGTCGGGAAGACTTCCGTTCGGCTCTGTGCTGCAAGCAGAGCAGGTAGGGAGAAGCAGAGCCGCGCGACTGAGTACATCCAGCCCCGCAGGAACCCCGCGACCCTCGGATGCGTCCCCACGGGATCCCCGCGACCCTAGGGGGCGTCCCCACGGGATTCCCGCGACCCTAGGGGGCGTCCCCATGGGATCCCCGCAACCCGAAGGGGGAACCCGCGGGATTCCCGTCGTCTCCGTTCCCGTGCAGCTCTCTAGTAAGGTCTGGGATGCCGGGTGGGAGGCGGGGAAGGTCCAGAATTAGCTTTCTTTTTTAAAAAAAATTAAAAATCGTGAATAATCGAATCCAAGGATACTGAAACTGCAGATTCGGAGGGAGAAGTGTATTCAGTTTTCTTGATAGTAGAGGGGATATATGTGAAGGGGAGACAGGGGTTTTGTTGATCCTTGCTCTGTATTATTTTTATTTATAAAATGACAATTGTACAGAATATTGTTTCTTTTTATTCTTTAATAAAATACGTTCAATATAAAATCATAACTGAGGCTTGTGCATATGGGATCAGATGGTTTACGGAGACCAAGCTCGAGAGGACAGGGCAGAGACGGGTTTTTTAAATTTCAGTCTTAGTAGTTTGTCGGTCCACAAAATAATTATTTTATTTCTGCAGGTCCATAGATGTAAAAAAGTTGAAGAGCACTGGCTTACACAACCTTCACTGATAGGCGGTATATAAATAAATAAAAAATAAAAGCACTAGGCTGGTAACTAGAGAATGACACGGTGGCTGTTAACCGCGGGTAGCTGCGGGTAACCTGCCGAAACAGTAGGAGGGAAAAGTGCTCACTGCGGGTACGGGGACAAGGCCATCCACCGACCCGTGGAGCGGTGAATGGCCTTGTCTCCGCAGTTAAGGGAGGGAATGCACATGGCCCCCTCCTTCCTTCCAACCTATCGGCTGCATCTATCGCCCTTCCTCCCCCTTATTTTCTGACGCGTTTTACTTTACAGTGTTCAAGCCACCGGAGTCTGCCTGAAATCGCAGGTGGAAGGTTCTCCTCTAAAGCAACTGCAAGTTGCGTCAGAGAAGATTCCGCCCACAGATGCACGCGACTTCAGGCAGGCTCCGGTGGCTTGAACACTGTAAAGTAAAACGCGCCAGAAGGTAAGAGGGAGGGAGATGCTCGGACCGCGGTGGAAAGGAACAGACGCTGAAGGGGGGTGGCGAGTGGGAAGGGTGGTGGTGGAAAGGAACAGACGCTGGAAGGGAAATGGGGAACAGAGTGAGAAGACGCTAGAAGGGAAGTGGGGAGAAGACGGTGGAAGGGAAGAAGACGGAGATGCCAGACTATGGGGGAAGCGGAGGGAAGAAGATGGGTGGAGGGAGAGATGGAAGGGAGAATCAAAGTAACAGAGCAAATGGAAGACGCAGAGAGAAGGCAGGCAGTAGATGGAAGGAATTGAATGAGATGAGGAAAGCAGAAATCAGACAACAAAGGTAGAAAAAATATATACAGTGGTACCTCGGTTTACGAGTGCACCAGTTTGCGAGTGTTTTGCAAGACGAGCAAAACATTCGCGAACTTGGTGCCTCGTAAACCGAGCTTGCCTCGCTGTACGAGCGCCCCCCTCCACCGCGATCCTGCTTCCCCCCCCCCCCAAGCAGTCAATGACACCCTTTACCCGACTTGGCACCAGTGCCCGAAGATCCTCCCTCTTCTGGTGCAGCCTGGGCTGGGCGGTGCGTTGGAGATCCTCCTTCTTCTGGGCTGGGCTGGTCTGGCTTTGAGCATTTGCGCATGCTCAAAGCCTTCTGGTCTCGCTCTCAATCTCGAAGAGAGCGAGACCAGAAGGCTTTGAGCATGCGCAAATGCTCAAAGCCAGTCCAGTCCAGCCCAGAAGAAGGAGGATCTCTGACGCACCGCCCAGCCGCGCCAGAAGAGGGAGGATCTTCGGGCACCGGTACTGGTGCCAAGTAGGGTAAAGGGTGTCATTGACTGCTCGGGAGGGGGAAAAGTAGGATCGCGGTGGAGGGGGGGCAAAGCTGGATCGCGGGGAGGGGTTTGGAACAGCGTCGGATTCCTCAAGGGGGGGGGAGAATGGAGCAGCGCCAGTAGCTTCGTGGTGGGGGGGGGGGGGGAGGTGGAACCGATCAAAGCAGTTTCCCTTACTTCCTATGGGGAAATTTGCTTTGATATACGAGCAATTTGGTTTACGAGCATGCTTCTGGAACGAATTATGCTCGTAAACCAAGGTTCCACTGTATATTTATTTTCTTTTTTTTTTTTTTGCTTTAGGATAAAGTAGTATATTAGTTGTGTTGATAAAAATTTATAAACAAAGCCCTGCCAGCTGAACATCTCTTTCTCTAGTTCAGCAGCCAGAACTTTGATTTATAAGGAAGGAATAAGCAAAATATTGCAGTATTGAGGCTTGTATGGATGCTTCAGGGACAGTGGTCGTGGGGACGGTGGTCACAGGGACAAATTTTTTCCCTGTGTCATTTTTTACTGGTAACCAATACAAGTCCAATTCAAATCCTACTACTGCACTTTGTGACCCTGGGTAAGTCTTAACTCTCAATTGCCCTCAAGCACAAACAAACTGGAGGCCCTCTTGAGATAGGGAAGACTGTAACTCACCTTAAACTACTACTTAACAAGGTGTGAGGTAAATCTAAATTAATAAAAATAATAAAGGTGGATTATATGAAATTAAATCCATCTTACAATAAAAATTTGGGCAGAATAAGACAGTGTCAAGAAGAAATAGGCATGACTAATCTGACAACTAATCAGAACATACATTCAAGCCTAGTTGTAACTGAAGAGTCTATACCCCTATAGAAGATCCAGAGCCTAAAGTAATAATAATTTATTTTCTTGTATACCGCCCCACCAGCAGTTCTAGGCGGTTCACAACAAAGAAGCAGACATTTCAGTTAAAAAATACAATATCAAAAACACACAACTACTAAGAATACATCAATTAAATACAATATCAGTTAAAAGGTACAATTAAAATACATAGCCTAATAAAACAAGATCTTAAATATATAGTTTTAAAATCAACATTCTTGTTTATCAAATAGTTAAGTTTTCAGTAATTTCCTAAATGTAAGATAAGACTAGGCTTCGGAAATCAACGTTAGAGGTTAAGTGCAAGTTTTGCACACCATTTTCTGCTTTATTATGGCTACTCTAGGCAGAAATGAATATAGCACAAGGCAAAAAGCACAAAGACTACTATAAAGCACAGTTACTTACCGTAACAAGTGTTATCCAGGGACAGCAGGCATATATTCTCACATGTGGGTGACGTCATCTACGGAGCCCCAGCGCGGACAGCTTTTCAAGAAAACTTGATTGAAGTTTCAAGTTTGCTACACTGCACTACGTATGTGCATGCCTTCTTGCCCACTAGAGGGCGCATCCCCACCTCGTGGTCCTCAGTTCCATAACCAGCAAAGAAGCCATCCCCGGGGAGGAGGGCGGGTTGTGAGAATATATGCCTGCTGTCCCTGGATAACACCTGTTACGGTAAGTAACTGTGCTTTATCCCAGGACAAGCAGGCATGATATTCTCACATGTGGGTGACCTCCAAGCCAACCAAAAAAGGGCAGGTGGGAGGATGGCAATTTAGGAAAACAGGTTATGTAACACCGACTGGCCAAACCGACCGTCGCTTCTGGACAAAGTGTCCAGACAGTAGTGGGAGGTGAACGTATGAACCGAAGACCAAGTGGCAGCCTTACATATGTCCTCCACAGGAGTAGACCGGAGGAAAGCAACAGAAGCTGCCATAGCCCGGACCTTATGCCCCGTGACTCGACCATGGAGCGTGAGACCAGCCTGAGCGTAGCAAAAAGAAATACAAGCAGCCAACCAGTTGGACAAGGTGCGCTTGGAAACAGGATGTCCCAACCGATTAGGATCAAAGGACAAAAACAATTGAGGAACCTTCCGATGAGATTTGGTACGTTGGAGATAAAAGGCCAACGCCCTCTTACAGTCAAGCGTGTGAAGCGCCGCCTCACCAGGATGAGAGTGGGGCTTCGGGAAGAACACCGGAAGAACAATGGACTGATTGAGGTGGAAATCAGACACAACCTTAGGTAAAAATTTAGGATTGGTGCGAAGAACCACCTTGTCATGATGAAACACAGTAAAAGGTGGATCCGCAACCAAAGCCTGCAGCTCACTAATCCGACGAGCGGATGTGAGCGCAAGCAAAAAGACCACCTTCCAAGTGAGAAACTTAAAATGAGATTTGTCGATAGGCTCAAAAGGAGGCTTCATCAGTTGAGCTAATACCACATTAAGATCCCAAACTACAGGAGGAGGTTTCATAGGAGGATGAACATTAACGAGACCCTTCATGAAACGAGTTACCAGAGGATGAAGAGAAAGAGACCGACCCTCGATATGCCGATGGAACGCCGCAATGGCACTGAGATGCACCCGAATGGAAGTCGTCTTCAGCCCAGACTTAGACAGATGCAACAAATATTCCAGCACCGAAGACACTGGAACCGAGCTCGGGTCCAGACGGTTCGAGGAGCACCAGGATGAAAATCTGGTCCACTTCTGAAAATAACAAAGCCTAGTCGAGACCTTGCGCGAGGCTTCCAGAATCTCCCTCACCGACTGAGAAACAGGAGCCAAAGTCAAGGGGAAAGGAACCAAGCGGTCAGATGTAAAGACTGAAGATTGGGATGTAACAGCGAACCCCGACTCTGAGACAGCAGAGAGGGAAAAACAGGCAGAAGCAGAGGTTCCCCGACACTGAGTTGAAGGAGCAGGGAGAACCAGTGCTGTCTGGGTCAACGAGGCGCAATGAGAATCATAGTGGCTCTGGTCGATTTGAGATGTACCAACGTTCTCAAGATCAGAGGGAAAGGAGGGAACGCATAAAGGAACCTCCCCCCCCAGTCGAGGAGGAAAGCATCGGCCTCGAGACGGTCCCGGGAGTACATCCGAGAACAATAGAGGGGCAGTTTGTGAGTCTCCGGGGAGGCAAACAGATCCACCTGAGGAGTCCCCCAGCAGTCGAAGACCTCGCGTAGAACCCTGGAGTTCAGCGACCACTTGTGCGGCTGGAGAAGACGACTGAGTTTGTCTGCCAGGCAGTTCCTTTCTCCCTGAATGTAAACCGCACGCAGGAATATGTTCTGGGAGACCGCCCACTCCCAGAGGCTCAGGGCTTCCCGGCACAGAGACCAAGAGCCCGTCCCGCCCTGTTTGTTTACATAATACATTGCCACCTGGTTGTCCGTCCGCACGAGGACTACCTGATCGTGTAGCAAGTGGCAGAACGCTCGGGCCGCCAGAAAAATGGCCCGAAGCTCCAACACATTGATGTGACAAAGACGGTCCTCTGCCGACCATAGACCCTGAGTCCGCAGACCGTCGAGGTGAGCCCCACACGCGTACTCCGAGGAGTCCGTGGTCAGGACCTTGCGATGCGGAGGAACGAGAAAGAGCAAACCCCCGGAAAGATTGGAAGAGTCGGTCCACCAACGGAGCGAGCATCTCAAAGAAGGAGTCACCGTTATTGGACGAGATACTGGGTTGCGGTCCTGACGCCACTGCGAGGCCAAGGTCCACTGATGAAGCCTCAGATGCAAGCAGGCGAATGGAGTAACGTGGACCGTCGATGCCATGTGGCCCAGCAGAACCATCATGCGCTGAGCCGATACTACAGGCATCAGCGAGACCTGACGACTCAATCGAAGCAGGGCCTCCATCCGAGGAGGGGGGAGGAACGAACGAAGGTGAACCGTGTCCAGCACGGCTCCAATAAACTGAAGGGATTGAGTCAGGTCCAATTGAGATTTGGGAAAGTTCACTTCGAACCCCAAACGTTGAAGGAAGATGATAGTCTGTTGGGTCGCTGAGATAACCCCCTCCCTGGTCGACGCTTTGATCAGCCAATCGTACAGGTAGGGAAAGACCTGTAGCCCTCGAGATCTCAGGGCTGCAGCGACCACCACCATACACTTTGTAAAGACTCGAGGGGACGAGGCCAGTCCGAAGGGGAGGACCCGGTATTGAAGGTGCAACTCCCCCACTTGGAACCGTAAGAACTTGCGGAAGGCGGGATGCACCGGAACATGAGTATATGCCTCCTTTAAATCTAGGGAGCACATCCAATCCCCTTCCTCCAAAAGAGGATACAACACCGGAAGCGACAACATACGGAACTTCTCCCGGACTAGGAACTTGTTGAGCTTCCGGAGGTCCAAAATGGGGCGTAAGTCCCCTGTCTTCTTTGGGACCAAAAAGTAACGGGAGTAAAACCCCCGCCCCCGTTGGTCTGGGGGTACCGGTTCCACCGCCCGTAGGCTCAACAAGGCCCTGGCCTCCAAAAGGAGAAGGGGAAGTTGTTTCCGGTTGCCCGGACAAGATCCGGGTGGGCGGTCCGGTGGCGTGGCTGAGAAATTGAGCGAATAGCCCTCGGAGACGATCCGGAGCACCCATGCGTCGGATGTAATCTCGGTCCAAGCCACATAAAAGGACCTGAGTCAACTCCCAATTGGAAGGGGGTCGGCCGATATTGCGGAGGGGGCCCGCCCCCATCCGCACAGTCCGTCAAAAGGACGGGGCCGGCTTGGACGGTCCCTGCGCTGGAGGTTTCGGTTGCCCCCCTCTACCCTGCTGGGGCGGTCGCCGAGCCGGAGGTCTAGAAAAAGCCGGCGTAGACTTCTGCGGGTATCTTCTCGGGTCGGCCGGAATGATTTTTGCGGCGGGGGCCGAGGTTTCGTCCGGACCAAAGAGGCCAAGGAGCGCTCCTGCTCCGACAAACGTTTGGTCGCCGCCTCCAGGGATTCATCGAATAATTCCGACCCCACGCAGGGTAAATTGGCCAGGCGTTCCTGTAGGTTAGGATCCATATCGAGGGTACGGAGCCATGCCAGGCAGCGCATAGCCACCGCAAAGGCCGACACCCTCGAAGCGAGCTCAAAAGCGTCATACACCGCGTGGAATAGGTAGAGCCGCAATTGAGACAAGTTGGACATGAAGGTGGTAAACCCCTCTCTATGGGAATCAGGCATGACCTCCCGATACTGAGGCAAGTCCTTCACCATGTTACGCAGATAGGATGAAAACGTAAAGGCGTAATTGAGTACCCTGGTCGCCATGAGGGAATTAGAATAGAGGTGACGACCAAACTTGTCTAGAGTGCGACCCTCCCTACCGGGCGGGACCGCTGCCGAGACTCTGGAGGGCTGCGTTTTCTTAAGCGCCGACTCCACGAGCAACGACTGGTGTGAGAGTTGCGGTTTATCGAACCCCTTAGATGAAATGGTCCGGTACTTGGACTCCATCTTAGACGGCACCGCAGTGACTGTAAGAGGGGATTCCAAGTTTCTGAGGAAGGTTTGTTGTAACACCTTATTCAAAGGAAGGCGAGGAGTTTCCCTCGGGGGAGTGGGAAGGTCCTGTTCCTCGAGGAACTCCTTAGTATACTGGGACCCCGCCATTAAGTCGAGACCCAAAGCTCGTGCCATATCGTGCACGAACCTGGAGGAGGATGTCCTGGCGGGCGGCGAGGGAGTTCGTGACCTCCCCGCCGAACAGAAGGGGGAAGCCTCGCGGGAATACCTCGGCTCCCTGCCAGACCCCGATCCCCAAGAGGCCACATCTAGTGACCTCGAAGGGGTCGGAGAGCGCCTACGCCCCGAGGAGCCCTTGGGGGAAGCCCCCGGGGTTCGAGGCACCGAGGCGCGCCCCATCCGCCTCGGCGAGGAGTCTCTCGAACCCCCTCTCGCGGGGGACCGAAACAGTTGAGGGTTGTCGAGGCGGAGCTCCGAGACCCGCAACATCTCGCCCCCTTGCGGCGAAGAGCGCCCACGTCGTCGAGGAGAACCCCGAGCACGTTTGGGCTTCCTCGGACGACGCCTCGCCCGAGGTCGGCCCGAGGGCGAAGAGCCCCGTGAGGACCTCGAGGAAGAGGACGACGATATTCTTCTCACCCGGCGCACCTTGTCTCGAGGTCTAACGCTCCTCTCAGGTTGGGTCCCCGAGGTCGAAGCCGAGGGCAAGGTCGGAGTCGAGGTCGGGGCCGTCCCAGCACCCGAAGTCGAGGGCGCCGAGGCCGGGACCGTCGAGGCCGAAGCCTGCTGCAACTGCTCGATGGCTCCGGACAGCTCTGAGGTAATCAACGCACGGAGCAAGTCTTGGAAAGCCGGGATCCCCATCATGGCCGGTAGATCCGAGGCCGGGGGGTGCTCCCTGGAGGGCGACCTCGGTCTCGAGTATTCCCTCGGGGCACTAGGTTTGGCTACTTTGGCCTGGGCCGCAGACGACCCACCCGCTGTCGAGGAGCCCGAGGATGGCTTCTTCATAGATCCTGGGGCTGAGGACGGAAGCGGGGACTTACCCGAGGCAGGCTTGGTCGAGGCAGCAGGCTTCGATGAAGTCGATGGACGCGGCGAGGTCGAGGATCCCGAGGCCAAGGCCGGGGCCGAAGCCGAGGCAGACGTCGAGGCCTTCCCCGCCGCGGAGTCGACCGCGAAAAGCTCCGCCATACTGGCACGGCGTCGATGGAGCGCTCTGGCCTGGAAAGTCGAGCACCTGTCGCAAGAGTCTGTCGGATGCTCGGGCCCTAAACAGAGCAAGCACCACCAGTGAGGATCGGTGATAGAGAGCAACCGATCACACCGGGTGCACTTTTTAAAACCCGTCAAGGGACGGGACATGAAAGCCAAAAAGGCCGGATCAACAACGGCCCGCGGCCGCGGCTCACCGAACCGAACCGAAAAATAAGTGGGTTTTTTTTTTTTTAAACAAAATACGAAGTAATTAAAGAAAGTAAAGAAATTAAAGCACAGCGACCGAGCGAAAACACCCAGACGCGGGGACAGAAGGCAAGCTAACAGAGCTCAATTTCCACAGGGCTTCTGGCTCCGCGGAAAAAACTGAACTGAGGACCACGGGCGCCCTCTAGTGGGCAAGAAGGCATGCACATGCGTGGTGCAGTGTAGCAAACTTGAAACTTCAATCAAGTTTGCTTGAAAAGCTGTCCGTGCTGGGGCTCCGTAGATGACGTCACCCACATGTGAGAATATCATGCCTGCTTGTCCTGGGATAATCTGAAATATTGTAAACCATCTTGATGTTCTGAAAGGCCGTATAAAATACAACAAACCCAAATAGAAATGAAGTATTGTTTATTAAACCTGGATACAAAAAAATGTAATCTGAAGGCTAGCATACTGAGGCTTTAAGCACACGGAGCGAGGAGTAAAATATTAGTTTTTTGTTCTGTGCTTAGCCTTAGCAAGGATTTCATGTCTACTACTTCCTTTACGCAAGCATAAAGTACTGGCAACTTTTTTCTTGTAGATGGGTCAATGCATGTTCTACTCAGTCCTAGTGCAATCTATGCAAAATATTGCCTGTGCTGTCAATACACACCTGATACCAACAAGTTTCCACAGCCACTGGTACACGTTCTACTAGGTCCCAGTGCAATCTGTGCAAAATATTACCTGTGCTACCAAGGCACACCTGATACCAAAAGGTTTCCACAGCCACTGGTGCATGATACTGTGTTTGTGCACTTTTTTTGCTTAGGATTTGTTTACTACATCTTGCATGAACTTTTTCTTTTTTTGCACAGCTCCACACATAGTTTAGCACATCAGCTGCTCAGTTGCTTCACAAAAATTTCTCTCTTTATCCTGCTCAAAACACAAGACACACTAGAAGTATAGTCCTATTGAGCTCCTCCTAGAGAATGACATGGGGACAAATTTGTCCTTATCCCTGCAGGAACTCAATTTCCCTATGAGTTTTGTCGCTGTCCCTGTAAGCTCTGCCTTAACCACACAAGCCTCGAACACTTATGATATGAAAGTCTTTGAGGCTTGTGCAGATGAGGTCAGAGCTTTCAGGAATGGGGCAGTCAGGAAAAGAACTTGCCGTGACGGGATGGGAAAATGAGCTCCTCCTTCATATATCTTTCCAACAAGGGATCATTTTACGTTCTCTCCTGCTTTCATGGATGGCAAAGTAACATTTTTGCTTTTATTATTGTGATTGTCTGTAAAGTATGTCAAGGTAATTTTTGGTGTTTTCTATACCTCACTTTGAACCTTGATGACAAAATCCATTCAAATAAATTTCTCAACTATGAAATATTACTTCCTTATTCATCTTAAGATTATCCATAAAGAGCTTTCCAGACTCCAGCAGAATGTATGGGGACAATAATTCTCAAGCCAAGATGGGTTGTTGTTTTTTTGTTATTTTCTGACATTTATCTTTCAGTGGGTCATCAATTTTTCTGGTTTTAACACTGTTGAAATAAATGTCTGACAGCTGTACCAAGCAGCCCACTCTTTACAAGGACCTACAACTATGTCCTGTGAGTGTGGCCTGAAGTTTTGAGTTTAAGCCCAGCCTGCTCCTTGAAATTCTGGGCAAGTCACTTAACTCACTGTTGCCTCAGAAACCAGTTAGAATGTGAGCATCCCAGGACAGAATCAGAAAATACTTAACACCTGATTACCATGCAATGTATTATAAACCACTTTGGGTGAATCTCCTTCAAGAAGGAGAAATTAGGTTCTTACCTGCTAATTTTCTTTCTTTTAGTCTCTCCAGACCGGTACAGCTCACTGATGGGTAATAGCTCACCATGACCAACAGATAGAGACTGAGACTAAACTTTTGGCAGTACTATAAGTGGGCTGTGCAGTCCGCTGAATAGCCAAGCAGAACTAAGAAACTAATAAATGTGAATTATAACAGCCAACAACACTCCCCCACAGGAGTAACAAAAAACAGAAAACACTGTTGAAAACTGAATAGGAGGACCTTCAGAAACGTCCCCACAGCTCACCAGCTGAGCCAAAGGCTGCTGTTCTTTTAGTCTCCCCTAACCTGAACCAAAGGCTGTTCTTTTAATCTCCCCTAACCTATCAAAAACATGAGATCCCACAGAAAAAGACGCACTCTTCATGTGAATCCCGAAAGAACACCAGACTGACAGGGCAGCTGCTGTGCCAGTCTGGAGACTAAAATTAAGAAAAATTAGCAGGTAATTTCTATAGCAGGTAATTTCTCCTTTTTGAACATCTCTCCAGACTGGCACAGCTCACTGATGGTATGTACTAAAGCAGTACCCATCATGGGTGGGACCACCGAAGGGCCGCCACAAGCTCCCCGAACATCACGTCCTGGTGCGCCTGAACATATATATGGTAGTGCCGCACAAAGGAATGGAGAGAAGACCATTGACGTATTACAGATATCCACTGGAGGCAACAGGGAAGACTCAGCCCAAGAAGCAGCCTGACCCCGAGTAGAATAAATCATAAGAAAGCCCAGAACCGAATTCTTTTGAAGAACATACGCTGAAGCAATAGTCTCCTTGATCCAGCACGCAATGATAGCCTTGGAAGCACTGTCCCCCTTATTAGAACCCGCTAAGAGTACAAAGACTATCCAATTTTCAGAACTCCTGGGTCCGCTGAACATAAGAGCGAAGGACCCGGCAGATATCCACCTTGTGCAACTGCCTCTGCTCCAAAGAGCCCTCCCGACTACCCAAGACCAGGAGGACCACAGACTGGTTGACATGAAAAGGTGAAACCATCTTCGGCCAAAATGAACAGCTCAACACTACATACTCCCTAGAAAACTCCAGGAAGGCAGGACTACAAGAGCCTGTTCTCACGGTGGCCAATCCAGATCACTAGTACCTGGCAAAAACCAGAGTAGCAACATTCCATGCTACCGATTCCCCCATGTCTTTCTCAATAACAGGCTATGGACCTTCCCTGCAGGAGATTATCCAAACCTTTCTTAAAACCAGCTACACTATCCACTCTAACCACAACCTTTGGCAATGTGTTTCAGAGCTTAACTATTCCCTGAGTGAAAAAATATTTCCTCCTATTGGTTTTAAATGTATTTCCCTATAACTTCATCGAGTGTCCCCTAGCCTTTGTAAATTTTGACGGAGTGAAAAATCGATCCACTTGTACCCATTCTACTCCACTCAGGATTTTGTAGACTTCAATCATATCTCCCCTCAGCCATCTCTTTTCCAAGCTGAAGAGCCCTAACCTTTTTAGTCTTTCCTCATACGAGGAGTTCCATTTAAGTATATACATTTTGGGGAAAATTCTACAAATGGTGCCTAAACTTATGGAAAGTGATTGGGACTTGCATACCACCTTTTTGTAGTTATACAACCAGACTCAAAGCAATTTACATTCAGGTACTTCAAGCATTTTCCCTATCTGTCCTGGTGGACTCACAATCTATTTAATGTACCTGGGGCAGTGGAGGATTACGTGACTTGCCCAGAGTCACAAGAAGTACTGTGGGGTTTGAACCCACCTCAGGGTGCTGAGGCTGTAGCTCTAACTACTACACCACTCTCTTGTGGACTTAGGCACCCTACCAGTGCCTAATTAAGAAATGTCATTTAAAATTACGAAAAGGTGGTGTTGATGAAGGAGAAATGGATCAGTATCTCCTGATAGTTTAAATATTTCTCAATTTTTAGAATCATGTAAAGCTATAATAACTAAGCGTGCAACTTTATTGGTTACATTCAAGTCAGAATTAAAAAGCAAGCAATCCTTAAACTGTATTTTGTAAAAAAAAACAAAAAAAAAACTGACCTTGTTTTGTGGTCAGTAATTGAAAGTTTTTCCTGATGCTACCAGACAGACACAATTTTGGAGGAAACAGTTCCTACAACTCAATTCTAAGGTTTTGGCAGTAGGAGCTACTTTCTTCCTTAAATTTTTAGTACCTTATGGTAATAATAAATATATATTTGTGGATCTATCTCAATTAAGAGAATTTCCAAACAGATAAACCTTTACTTGAAAAAATTCCAGAAACTAATAAAGTGATTGATGATAAAATGTGACATTTAATAGTTAGGTGGCCTTTTTTTTTTGCCTGTTGCAATAGTATTATGAACAATTTCCTGGAAAATTTTGTTTTTCTTTGATATTAAGGTGCAAGACAGCCCCCAATGATGTGGACTAGATCAGTAGCAAAGTGTTGCTTGTGTTTATTTCTTTTATGTAATATTGTGCTGTGCCTACATTTAGTTATGTATGTAACAAATGGACATAAAGAATATATTTTTTAAAAAGTATCTTTCCCAGAGGCATGATTCTGTATATGGTGCCGCCGCATGATTGATACGCGATTGGCGGCTGCTTTTTAGGTGGCCGTCAATATCGGCGCCATATAGAGAATCCAGGTCTGTTTCAATTGGTAGTCTATAGCAGATTTAGGTTTTAACTCTTGCTAGATTTTTGCATGTAAAGTGTTTAAAAACAGACAGATGTCCCCTTTTATAGGTTTATTTTTATTAGTGCAGAAGCTTTCCGATTATTGATTTAAATCAAATTCACACTGGGTACAAAGAAAAAAAAAATACAAAATCATGATTAAGTTAGGATAAAATTATGTGTGTTCATTCCTTTCTGTATTCTTCATGTGTATTTATATTATTTCCCCATATTAAAAGGATAAAAGCTTATGTATCTGTAAAAGAAAAAAAATGTATCAATATATATACGTTTATTAAGGTGTTTATATACCTCAGGATCAAAGTGGTTTACAAATGTGAAAAAAGCAGCAACTTAGAACTTTGTCAGGATGTTTGGAAATGGTGATGCACCTTTTATCTGCAAAAAATTACTCCTACTGACTCAAGCACTCACCTAATGTACTCGCTATAACCAAACAGGTTGCTCTTAAAATATAAACTACTTTAAAACTATTGCTATACTACTTGAAACAGGCAAAATTTTAGTTTTGTAATTCAACTACAGTCAGTGAATTTGATGCAAGACTACCTCTTACCAGCAATGTAAATTTCATCTAGTTTTTCAGCTACTTTCTGTGGTAAGCCAGCATCAAGCAATGTCTGGAAATGCTCAGAATGTGTAACTGGAGCAGAAGTATCCATGGGCTCTTCAGTCCCATTCCCATTAACGTGTTCCGTAGCCATGTTTCCTTATATCTGTTAAAAGTCAACAATCAGTAGGTTAAAAAGAGGGTGGGGGGGGGAGAACCTAAATTAGTCAAAAGGCAAAACACAAGACCAACTACTTTGTATTAGAAAAGTCCAACAGTATTAAACAGAGGTTATAGACAATGGAAAAATCCCCTAGAACCAATGTATTGAAAGGGTTTTTTTCCCTACTGCCAAGCATATAGAGGAAGAAATTCAGTATATATTGTAAAAAAAAAAAAAAAAAGGAAAGGACCGCGTTGAAACTTACAGCAACGATGCTTCTACTAGTCTAAATCTTTCATTTAGCATAAACTTCATGCACTAACCCAGCAGATAAAAGTATGCCACATGGAGCAGCAGAGGATCCTGATATGACATCATCCAGCGAAGTCTCTTCTCCTCCTGGTCGCTCATAGAACTTCCCGTCATCTCAGCAATAATTAAAAAAAAAAAAAAAAAAAAACTACCCACCACCCACACACCGAAATGCTTCATGGAGCAGCACAGCCAAGAAAGTGAATCCACCTTTTTCGAGAGTCCCACCCGTGTTAGAACTAAGTCGTTTTCCACCCCTTGCGTGTCCATCGGCAGCGACGGCGAGCGAACAAAGCGCTTCCCCACCCACAGGGCAGCGAAGACCTGCCTCCGAGAGCCGGCGAAGAAGGGCCCGAGAGCCTGCTGCAGACACGTGCTCTGCGCCCGCAGCCTGGGCCCAGGAACTGACAACTCGAGCCAGCAGCGCCAGACAGCAAAGGGCGGAGGAACTCAAGACACCCCCCCCCCCACACCTCAGAAGAAGAATCACTTCCAAATTGGGCATACCAAAGTGATTATTTAAATAATAATAAAAAAATTAACTTACGCCTAGCGGGGACACCCGCCAACTTCCACCCGTTTCATGCCGGGGGGGGGGCACAACCGGGTCCCGAAATACCTCCCTTTCTCCCAAACCCCTCGTGGAAGGGAGGCTCCCGACAGGCGCCGACTACACGAGTGCTGAGCACGCTAAGTCTCCATGTGGAAGAAAGCGTTATAGGCATTCAATTAAAAAAATAAAACACCCCCAATTCTAAATATTTGCTGGGGGGGGGGGGGCGTCGCCGCGCGCTCTCTCTCTCTCACACACACACACCAGCCAACTTCTTAACCGCCATGCTTCCCAAGCCGCGGCCTAGCTCGGGAGGGCAGCAAGCGGGAAAGCTGAAACCGCCGTCAGTTGAGGGAACCGTTTTGGCAAACGGGGGGAGCTTTCGTTGCAAGCACGCCGCTCGCGAATTACAACTCCACCGGCACGGTCAAAGCGGCCTAAGCCTCGGGCCAACGTGGTTTCCCGAACCCCCCTCCAGGAATCCATTTTCCATAAAGCCGGTTTCTCCTTCATGAAAGGAAAAAAAAAAAAAGATAGACCGTGCACGTTTTCCTCCCGCTCCCTCCACCCCTTAAAAGCCACGTAACCAAACCTGCCGTCGCTTTCGCGCTCCTTACCCTCCGACACGGGCCGTGAAGGACCTCCGAACTGATCCGCTCTCTCTCTTCTCTTCCCTCCGGACGAGCGCGTCTCGCGTGCGGCAGCTGCCCCTGCTCCCTGACAGGCGAGAGTGGCTGTTCTAAGATGGCGGCCGAGCTCACGCCGACTGCAACAACCCCCGAAAGCGGCCGCGCTCGCCTCCGGAGCCTCCCCCCTCCCCCCAGCGCCTGTACGTGCTCGCACGCGAGGACGCGAACGTCGACCAGGGCCGGGGTTTCCGGGGCCACAGCGCAAGGGCCGAGGTGGCATCAGTCCGCTCGCGCTCTCCCTCGTTGGTTGTGGGGGTTTTAGGTCTCTCCCTGGCTCTCTCTCTCTCTCTCTCCACCCTTTTCCGAGAGGCGCGCGCTTGCGTCTCGCGCTTCCCGCCGGGATGGGCGGTGGAGAAGACGTAACCCACAGTGGGCGGGGGAGAAGTGCGATGGTTGTAGCGGTTGGTGCTGCTTGTTTCCAGAAAATGTTAAGACTGCTGGACGTCCGCTTGCTAGAAGGCTCGGTGGCGGGGTCTACTTGCGAGACACCCCGTCTGAAAAACTAAGAGGGGAAAAGTCGGCGAAATTTTCTGTCAGCGACGCAGCACCTCTAATTTTTCCCGTGGCTGGATATGTCGACACTTTGGCGCAGAAGAAGAAACCGGGGGAGATGCGATTCACCGGTTTGCTCTTGGGGAGAAAACGCGCAGAAAATTCTTCTTTTCTAGGTTTGCCTCTCGGCTCTGAAGCGTGGCACTGTGTCGAAATGGATTTCCAAGAGGTTTATTATTTCTGAAACGACCATCTTTGTGTCAACGAAGGGGACTTTGTTGCCTGAGGTGGGCGGTTTTGCTCCCACCAGACTCCCCGGTAGTTAGAAGACTTTGGGACGGTGGTTTAAACTCCGACCCTTTGCAGGACCACATTTTGGATTTGGAGGGCCTCAATAAAAAAAAAATACTTAATGTCTTATTAAAGAAATGACAATTTTGCATGAAGTAAAACTCTTTATAGTTTATAAATATTTCCTTTTGGCTGAGTCTTAATAATAATATTGTCATTTATAGGTAAAGAGATGTATGATTAAGAAACTTTTATTTTACTTTTGTGATTATGATAAACAGACCGAGGGCCCCGAGTTTGAGACCACTTTTTAGGACGTTCGGGTTGCTTGTGGATGGAGGGATTTCGCTGCTAATTGAGTAGTTTCTGGTAAAAATAATAATTTATGCTTTAAACATTATATTAATAATAAAAACTGTACAAAATAAGCATACCCAAATGAAGTAAGGGTACTTAACTGCTTCTTTAGGGTCTGTTGCCACTTTCCATCTCATTTATCTAGTGCCTTCCTGCCCCTTTCAGTCTATCTTCCTTACTTTCCTTAAACTCGACTTCAGGATGTTTAAGGTAGTAGAAGCAAAAGAGAAATGAGGGTACAAGCATGGATGATTCTACAATGTTACTTCCTTCTCTGTTACCTATGCAGTACTTTAAATAAGGCTAGAGCCAGTTTATTAAATGTGTTGGGGGACCTCTGCAACTTTCTTTTAGAAGGGCTTAATATAAGGTAACTTTATTAATTATTTTGGTGTGCCTTGCCTAAATGTGTGCTGGGGGAGGGGTGATTTTTTTTTTTTCAGATTTCTTGTGTTAGGTTTGATTTAATGAAAGGACTTTTTAGAAGGTATGGGGCATTTCTGAATGTGCTTTAAATGAAAGTTTAAAGGAACAGGTTCCTTATACTCTTCATTGTTATCAGAATTACATTAGTGACTTTTATTCCGCCAGTACCTTGCAGTTCTAGGCGGATTGCAAAAGAAGATAACTGGACATTTCCAGGAAAATTATAATTTAGGGAGCTGTTTACATGATTGAGACTTTGAAGAGAAATATTACAAGAGTGGTAGAGACTTTGAGGGGAAATTTACAAGAGAGGGGATGGACAAGGGGATGAGTTAAGATATCTAGATAAATTTTTTGAATAGCAGGGTTTTGATTTCTTTTCAAAATGATTTGAAGCCGCTCATTGTCAGCATGTTGGAGATGGAGTGGTCAAGTTTCGCTGCTTGCGTCGCTAGTAGGTTGTCGTACATCTTCTTGCGCTGAGTACCTTTGAATGGGGGGGTAGGTAAGTGGAGTCTGAGTTCTCCTTTGTCTAGTTATATGGTTCCAATTTAGGTGATTGTTTAGGTAAGTGGGGGCCATGCCATTTATTACTTTGCATAATAGACGGTATAATTTGAATTGAATTTGCGCTTGTATAGGTAGCCAGTGTGAGTCTAGGTAGGCAGTAGTGATGTGGGATGCCATGACAAACTTCTATCAGACTGGTGTGTGTGATGCTTGTACCACAGAACCAATGAGGTGTTACTGTTGACAGGTGTGCTGTTTTACACTCCACCCAGCAGCAGGAGACATATTTTATTTATTTATTCATTTAGCCCATCCTCCCAAAGGAGGCCAGAGCGGGTTACAAGAGTACATTCATAGTATGGTTAGGACATACTTTAAGAAATACAGACTCTACATCATTTACAGTATTGGCAAAGGGGTTAGATTACAGTATAGACATAACATGCAGACATAAAATACTGACTTAGTGGGCATAGGGTGGATTTAATTGCAACACATTCAGTGTAGATATCGCATGGAGGTAAGATAGCTTTTTTAGTAAGTGGGTGCATGTTTGTTGTCAGAGAATGTAGTAGTAATTCAGGTTATATTTGCGGTGGCATGAAAGTATTTGTGAAGTTCCGTTTGGAGATTTAGGTTATGTCTTTGAGATCCATCCATCAGGGGTATAGATGTGGGTCCTCAAGGAGTTGGGTTTGTAAAGAGGAAGATTTTCATGGCTTTTCAGAAGTTCCAAAGACTGTCTAGTGATCTAATAGATTGGGGGTGGGGGTTGATGTGCCACATTCTGGGTATGTAGTGAGAGTATGAGCATCTTCGGGATGTCTCAGATGTGAGTGAGCTTGGGATCTCGATGATCGGTTGGGGACATAAATTTGTAGTTTTGATGCTATGTAGTTTGGCGCCATTTTGTGGGAAGTCTTAAAGGCACATCGTTTTTGGATAGGATGTTAGTGCAGGGGTGACATGGTCACGGAAGCCCAAGTTTTTTAGGAGTCGGATAGCGGAGTTTTGCACATCTTGGAGACAGAGTGTTTTTGCAGGTAAGCCCACTAGTAGAGCGTTGCAGTAATCTAAGCGGGATATTACAAACACGTATAGTAGCTGGGCGAAATAAGCACGGATGCACTTTAGTTGACGGAAGTAATATAATGATGACACGAATTTTGATACATAGTCTGAGAGTGACAAGTTTCAGTCGAGAATCATTCCTAGGCTGCCGGATGTTGTCTTTGGCTGTAAGGGTGTCATTTCTCCAGGAGAGAGATGGGCGGGGATATGCGCAGGTGTCCTTATGTATCCAAAGAAGTTCAGTTTTAGATGCGTTGAATTGTAGTTTATTTGCAGTCATCCAGTTTTTTATTTCTATTAGGCAGCAGTGAAGATTTTTTATTTGTGCATCTCGGTGTTGACCTAGGGCAGGGGTAGGCAATTCCAGTCCTCGAGAGCCGGAGCCAAATCAGGTTTTCAGGATATCCACAATAAATATGAATGAGATAGATTTGCATCTCGAGGAGGCAGTGCATGCAAATCCATCTCATACATATTCATTGTGGATATCCAGAAAACCTGACCTGGCTCCTGCTCTCGAGGACCGGAATTGCCTACCCCTGACCGAGGGGAAGGTAGAGCTGTATGTCATCTGCGTATGAGTGTATTTTGATTTTTTTTTTTTATTATTTTTTTTTTTGCGATGTCAAGTACTGGTTTGACATATAAGTTGAAAAGGAGTGGGGATAATAATGCACCCTGGGACACTCCATAGTTGAGAGGTTTTGGTTCCAATAGTACTTTCTGAGACCTTTCATTTAAGGAGGAGAGGAACCATGTCAGTACGACATCACAGATTCCAATAGAGTGTAGTCTGGATAGGAGGATTGAATGATCGATAGTATCGAAGGCGGCGCTCAGATCTAGTAGGATCAGCAGTGCATTTTTCCCCTCATTAAGGATTTTCTAGCAGTCATCTACGATGTCTAGAAGCACCGTTTCTGTGCTGTGGTGTTTCCGGAATCCTGATTGGAAATTGGATAGCTTGGCGTTTCTTTCCATGAATTCTCGTAGTTGTGTGAGTACTATGTTTTCTAGTATTTTTGAGATAAATGGGAGATTTGAGACTGGTCTATAGCTGCTTGAAATGTCCTGGTCCATGGTAGGTTTTTTAAGGAGTGGTCTTACTACAGCAGATTTCCAGCTCTGTGGTATTATGCCTGATTGTAGGGACTCATTAATTAGAGGTAAGATGGAGTTCAGAAAAGATTCGCTGGTGGCTAGAAGTGTGGTGGATGGGCATGGGTCCAGGATTGATGTTGTGGGGTGTAAGGAGACTATTGTAATTTTTAGGTTGTCAATGGAAACTGGTTTGAAGTTGTTTAGAGTTTCTGTCTTTTGTAGGTTGTTTTGTATAGTTTTCGGGCTGCTTGATAGAGCTTTGGCTTCTAGGTCTAAGGATTCTCGTATCTTTGATATCTTGTCATGGAAGAAATTTGAGAGGGATTCACTCTAGGTTTGATTTTTGGATGCAGTGTGATTCTTGGGAGCAGGTGAAAAAGTGTTTTGACAGTGAGAAAATGGGATTTTGGACATTAGGTTTGTGAAATATGGCGTTTTGTTTCAAGTATTGCTAGTTTGTATTCTTTTCAGGAGGCCTTTCCAGGTGGATTTATCCTCGGCATTGTGCACCAGGTTTTTCCACTTTCCTGACTTTCCTTGTCTGTTCTCTCAGGGAGAACAGAAGGATCTTGTGTTTGTTTTGACTTTTTTGACTCTTGCCAATTTCTCATACAGTGACTTTATGCCAGAATGCCATGTCTACCTTTTCCTTTAGCGAGTAGGTCGTGGAACTTGTGTTTAGGTTTAGTTTGGAGATGCCTATGGAAAAATCATGAAGGTTGACCGTCTTTGGGTCGAATATGATGTTTTTTTGTGAAGCTGGATTTTCTATTGGCCCTTTGGTCTTGACATGTAGGTTGAACGAGATTACATGGTGCTCAGTCCAAGGGATCTGAATGTTTGTCAGTGGAGTTGCTTTGTTATCGAGTAGAGCGGGTCTTTAGAGGTGAAGATCAGGTCTAGAGTGTTCCCTGAAGAGTGAATGGGGGAGTGGACTTGTTGGATGAGACCAAGGTCGGACAGCATCTTTGTGAATTTCCTTGGTGCACCAGTGATTTTTGGGTATTCCGAAAAGTTAGTCGTCCAAGATGATGATTTGTTTTTGGTTGACTGAGAGATCGCTTATAATAGTTATTAGTTTGTCAAGTAGACATTGAGGAGGAGGGGCACTGTAGATTAGTATGAATATGGTTTTTCTGTCATGGCCTATTGCGAAAATGAGGCATTCCATGTCTTCTCGTGAGATGGGAGTTTGTGTCTTGGTTTTAATTTGGATTTTATGATAGCTGCAATCCCACCCCCTTTTTTTATAGGGCGGGAACATGCCAGTGCTTGGTTAACCTTGAGGGCATAGAGCAACCAGGGTGGCCCCGTCGTCTTTTAGCTAGGTTTCAGCTACTAATAGGAGATCCCATCTTTGTCTATTGTGGCATCTAGAGGAATGAGGTATGGCGTTAACTAGAGCTGCTGCAATGGAGTTTGTTATGGATAGTTCTGTGTTTGTTGGAATTTTTATGAGGTTGGGGGTTCTGACTGCTATTTGTCTCATGTGAAAACGGTTTATCAGGTCTCCATAGCGGTCCTAGCCTGTGATAACAGGAATGTGGAAAGCCATTAAGGGAACTATAAGTATGATGGCTGAGATGGGGCGTGGTGTATTTGACTGTCCGAAGATCATGTGGGGTTCCGGCATGGTTTATGCCTGGCCCTGCTTGGTCCATATAAAGACCACACAATAGGCCCCGCCGGCGGGGTAGGCCCGCCTATTCGGCAGCCCTTTTACGGGCTGAAGAAAGATGGCTGGCTGAAGAAAAGGGTGGGACTTCACGCTGAAGAAAAAAGTA
Organism: Geotrypetes seraphini; assembly: GCF_902459505.1. Taxonomy (NCBI): domain Eukaryota; kingdom Metazoa; phylum Chordata; class Amphibia; order Gymnophiona; family Dermophiidae; genus Geotrypetes; species Geotrypetes seraphini. Next base: position 24,013,000 of record NC_047086.1, read on the forward strand.
TCCATGGATCTGCTTGGTGCAGTGAGGGGGATGACTGGCCTCCCTTCCCCTCACTGTGCTGAAGCCTCAGGCAGGAGTTACAAAGCCCTTTAAAGGGCTGAAGCAAGATGGATGGCTCCGGAAAGAAAAGGGGCAGGGCTTCCTGCTGAAAAAGATGCTGAGGTGGGGGAGGGAATAGAAAGGGAGAATTGTTGGGCATGGATTCATGAGAGGGAAAGAGATGGTGCACATGGGGAAAAGAAGAGAATTGTTGAACATGCTGGTGGGAGAGGAGTAAGGTAGTATGGGGAAGAGAAAGATGAGAGGGAGAAATGTTGAATATGGTGATAGAGAGGGAACTATGGGGCAGACTGAAAGGGAAGCAAGAGGGAGGAATGTTGGATATTGTGGTGTAGGGCAGATGTTCTCATCACACGCAGTGTGTGCAACCCAGGGGGTATTCATATCATTGTCAAGGGGTACCAACACTATATGTCTCCCAACTTCTTTCTGCCATCGTGTTATCTCCTGCCTTCCTTATTTTCTCTCCCCAGCCCCCCCCCCTTTCCCGGACTAGCAGCAGCAGCTCACTGTGTGCTTTTAACTTCCCCACACAGCTGCCGCTAGTGTTAGTTTAGCCGTCAATTCCATCAGGCAGCCTCGAGGCCTTTACTAGGTTGGCCTGCCTCCAATGATGCAGTTTCCTCTTTTGTCAGAGGCGGGCCAGCCTAGCAAAGGCCCCAGGGCTGCCTGATGAAATCGTGGCTAAACTAATGCTAGTGGCATCCGTTGGGAAAGTTAAAAGCACACGGTGAGCTGCCACTAAGACAGGGGAGGAAGGGAGAAGATGTACTGCTGGACATGGGGAAGGGGTACTGCTGGACGTGGAGAGAGGGAGAGGTGCTGCTGGACAGGGGGGAGGGAAGAGAAAAGAGGTGCTGCTGGACTTAAAGGAGAAGGGGAGTGAAAGGACAGGTGCTGGAGGGGAGGGTGAGATGGGGATAGAGAATACTAGTTGTGAATGGGGTTGGGTGGAAGGAAGGAAAATTGTTATAGGAGGATTGAGAGTGGAGAATTGGTGCATGGGGAGAGAGCATGTTGAGTGGGATTGGGGAGAGATGGACAGGGTGGGTGGGAAGAGGGATGTCACACTTGAGGGAGGGAAGAGGTGAGGAGAAAGAAAGCGTGCAGGAGGCAGAAAGTGTTGGACTCGTGGAGAGAAAGGAAGAGGTGGATGGAGAGGGAAGAAAAAAATGTCACACTCGGGGGAAGGGGGAGAGAGCACAGTGAAAAGTTGGATTCGTGGAGGGAGAAAAAGATGTTGGGGGAGGGAAGAAAAGCTGGAGGAGAGGAAACATGCAGGAGGAATAGAGAGAGAAATATTGGACTGGTGGAAAGGAGGGAGGGGAGATGAACTGCAGAGGGTAGAAAAGAGGAATGGAGAGAGAAATGTTACTCTTCGGGGGGTGGAGGGCAGGAGAGGTAACTCCAGGAAGGGAGAAATGCGAGGGAAGGGAAGGAGGGGGGAATCTGGTAGTGCTATAGAAATAATAGTAGTAGTAGTAGTAGTAGAGAGAGATGCCAGATTGTGGGAAGGAGAGAGATGGAAAGGGAAGGTAAAACAAAAAACTATCATCATAAAAAAAACTAGAACATTTTGGAACTTCATAAATGTTTTAGGAACACCAAACCATTATTTGCACTATCCCGTAATCAAAGCCTAAGAGACAAATTGGTACCTTCCACTTTACTAAGACCTTTCATCCAAAATGGGATGCATTCAGGACACAACCCTTATGGATCATGCACTGTATGCTGCCATTCTATGAGGATATCTACCTTTATAAATCCAAGAACCAGCAGACAATATAAATACAACTTCAGCAACACATGTAATACTGAACAAATGATCTATATTCATCTGTCCTTGCAAATTACTGTATGTAGGTAAAACCAAAACAAAAAATTAAGACTCGGATTATAGAACATCAAAACTGCATCCTTAGAGAGATATTTACAGCACCATTAGTTATCAACTGGTAAAAATTGGGCCATACAATTGAGGAACTGAAATTCCTATATTCAAAACTTTCAAAACAAAATGGAGAGGCGGAAACATCAAGTGCTGCTCCAAGCAGAACAGAGACTCATCTTTGAACTTGATACTATAACACCAGCAGGTCTCAACTCAGAAATAGATTTCCGGCCTTTTTTGTGATGTAATCTGACATTAACTAGCATTTTTTTTTCATGTATCTAGGACCCTTCTTGGACAATCTTAAAATGCTATGTTTTTTTAAATATGCAATTTGTGACATTATGCCTATGTCTATTTGGATTATTCTGATATTTTAGATTTAGTCACGTCTTTAAGGTTACACTTCTCCTTCCGCATCCGCGGTTTCCATATCTGCGGATTCGCTTATTTGCAATTTTTTGGCTGCTGACTCCACCCCCCCAAAATTACATCATCATTAAAGTTCTTTTTCCTTTTACTATACCGATAAAAAAAAGTTTATCGCTTACCATTCACTCAGAAAATCGCTGCTTCCAGGCTTTCTCCCACAAATTCGCTGCTTCCATGCTTTCTTCCACAAAATCGCTGCTTCCCAGTGTGCACTGAGGAAAAACGCTTCTTCCTAACATCCATAGAGAGAAAGGCTTCTTCCCAGCATACATGGAGAAAATCGCTGGGAATCGCTACTTGCCTGCTATTAGCCCTAAATTCGCTTGGAATCGCTACTTGCCTGTTTCAAGCCCTTAATTCTTTGGGAATCGTTGGGCATCGCTGCTTGCCCTGAGATTATGACTGTACAGTACACTATTGAATTGAACTTTTTGTTTTTTTGCCCTGAGATTGACTGTACAGGTATTGTTATGTAATAAAAATTTGTGAATTTCAATAGTAGTAATAGTGGCTTATTTCAAAAACCGCAAATAACAGTAGAAAAATTATTTGCGGTTTCGATAATAAAAATGATGTTTTCTAAAAACTGCAAATAACATATAAAAAGTTATTCGCAATTTTTCCATATTCACGCCTATGGTCTGCCTGCATCCCCCCGCAAATATGGAGGGAGAAGTGTATATTATCGCTTGGTCGCACAATATCGATAACATTGATAAATGTTTTTATACGATTACAGCTGATAACTCTGTCATGAGGGCTGTCTGTACCAGCTCATGACCACATGCTTTACACTGTGTTTTATTTTGGTCTTTGTCTAACAGCCTGTTCTTATTATTTGTGACATGGTGACGTAATTCTGCTCTTTTATTTCTTGTTTTTTTTTTATCACCTTATTTTACATCTATTTTATTGTTTATTTAATTGATGTTTAATCTGTTAACTCATTCATCCATTCTAAGAACATAAGAAATGCCTGCACCGGATCAGACCCGGGGTCCATCCAGTCCGGTGATCCACACAAGCGGGGGCTCAGCCAGGCGTACCCTGGGGAATACATTAGTCACTCGTATCCCTCAATGTGTCCTGCAAGAAGATGTGCATCCAATTTTCCCTTAAATCCTAGAATGGTGGTTTCCTCCACCAGTTCTTTCGGGAGAGAGTTCCAGGTGTTCACCACTCACTGTGTGAAGCAGAACTTTCTGACATTTGTCCTGGCCGTGTCCCCTCTCAGCTTCAGGCCATGACCTCTGGTCCGAGTCTGGGTTACATTTGCCAATATGAATAACGCTGTTTCCTGCTCACCATCCTTTCGCTCTGCTGGTGAGTGAGCTTGCTCCATTTTGTCGATTCCTTTTAGCAATTTAAAAGTCTATCAGATCCCCTCTCAGTCTTCTCTTCTCAAGGGTGAATAATCCCAGTTTTCTGAGGCGATCTTTGTAGCTCAAATTCTCCATACCTTTTACTAGCTTTGTCGCTCGCCTCTGCACCCTCTCCAGCAGTGTTATATCCTTCTTCAGGTATGGAGCCCAGTGTTGGACACAGTATTCCAAGTGTGGTCTGACCATCGCTCTATAAAGCGGCATTATGACCTTCCTTGATATACTCGCGATTCCCTTCTTTATCATGCCTAACATCCTGTTAGCTTTCTTTGCCGCCGCTGCACATTGAGCTGATGGCTTCAGGGTCCTGTCTATCAGTACCCCCAGGTCTTTTTCTTGTTCACTCTTCCCCAATGTTATACCTAACAGTTTATACTCGTGCTCCTTGTTTTTGCTGCCCAGGTGCATCACTTTGCATTTTTCTACATTAAAACTCATCTGCCAATTTTCTGCCCATCTCTCAAGTTGCTTCAAATCTCTCTGGAATTCTTCGCTGTCTCTTTGTGACCTGATTGCCCGGCATAGCTTTGTGTCATCTGCAAACTTGACGATAACACTGGTCGTTTCTTCTTCCAGGTCATTTACGAAGATATTGAATAAGATAGGCCCAAGAACCGAGCCCTGAGGCACACCGCTAGTTACTTTCTTCCAGTCTGAGTACTTCCCATTTATGCCCACTCTCTGTCTTCTGTTTTCCAGCCATTTTCCTATCCATCTTAGTATATCCCCTTCTATTCCATGACTTTGTAGTTTTTTGAGAAGTCTCGCATGAGGTACTTTGTCGAACGCTTTCTGGAAGTCCAAATATTTTATGTCCACCGGTTCTCCGTTATCGACTTGTTTGTTCACTCCCTCGAAAAACTGAAGTAAGTTTGTCAAGCACGACTTCCCTTTCCTGAAGCCATGCTGACTACCTCTCAGCATGTCATGGTTATCCAGATGCTGTACTATGCTGTCTTTTATCAAAGCCTCAACCATTTTCCCAGGGACCGATGTGAGACTCACAGGTCTATAGTTTCACAGTTCTCCCCTTGATCCTTTTTTGAAGATTGGGATGACGTTCGCTATCTTCCAGTCTTCTGGTATCCATCCGGTTCTAATTGACATATTAGCGAGGGATTTCCACCTTTAGTTCCTTTAATACTCTCGGGTGAATTCCATCTGGGCCAGGGGATTTGTCACTCTTTAGTCTGTCAATCTGATAGTATATCTGGTCCAGATCCACCTTCACCGTGGTGAGGCTCTCCTCCATCTCCCCCTTGAAAACTTTCACTGTTTCGGGTATTGATGTGGTGTCTTCCTTGGTAAAGACAGAAGCAAAGAAGGAATTTAATCTGTCTGCAATCTGTTTGTCCTCTTTGATGTATCCTTTTCTTTCTTGGTCGTCGAGAGGGCCCACTGTCTCCTTTGCAGGTTTCTTCCCTTTAACATATCTAAAAAAGGGTTTGAAGTTTTTGGCCTCTTGGGCTATCTTTTCCTCATAGGTCCTTTTGGCTTCTCTCACAGCCTTGTGGCACTTCTTCTGGTCGTCTTTGTGACTGTTCCAAGCCTCGGTTGTTTTCTCGCGTTTCCATTTTTTAAATGAGTCCTTCTTTTCCCTAACTGCATCCTTCACCTCTTTAGTTAGCCAAGCTGGTTCTCTTTTGGCTTTAGTTTTCCTTCCTTTGGCTATCTGCGGAATGTATAGATTCTGTGCTTTGGTGATAGTATTTTTTAGTAGGGACCATGCTTGCTCTACCGTTTCGATTTCAGCTATCCTTTTCTTGATCCGTTTTCTTACCATGGCTCTCATGTTATCGTATCTTCCTTTTTTAAAGTTAAAGGTCGTGGTTAGGGTCTTTGTTCGCTTCCCCTTCCCGATGTCGAGTTTAAAGTAAATCATACTGTGATCGCTCGTCCCCAGCGGGACCGTGACTTCTACTTCTTTTGTTTGCCCAGTTATGCCATTTAGGACCAAGTCCAAGGTGGCGTTTCCTCTTGTCGGTTCTCCTACCATTTGTTCTAGGAAGCAGTCCCCCATCATTTCCAGGAACTTTATTTCTTTGCTGCAACTTGAGGTTACTAGGTTCCAGTCTATTCCTGGGAAATTGAAGTCACCCATGATCGTTACATTGCCCGTCCTATGTCTTATTTCTTCTATCATCTCAGAGTCTGTTTCCTCCGTCTGACCTGGGGGTCAATAGTAGAGACCTATTTTTGTGTCTGCTCCGTTCTGTCTGGGGATCTTTTCCCAGAGGGACTCCAGTTTCTATTTCTCCTCCACCTTCCCTTCTCCAGTAGATTCTACTCATTCCTGGACATATAGGGCAATGCCTCCCCCTTTCTGCCCTGTTCTGTCTCTTCTGTAAAGCTTGTATCCCTGCAGTACTGTATCCCATTCATTTTCCTCGTTCCACCATGTTTCTGTTATGCCAATGGTATCTATTTCTTCGCGTCATGCTAGTGTTTCCAACTCCCCCATTTTATTTCTCAGGCTTCTGACATTCGTGTACATACATTTAAGCTCCCTTTGTGCTGCCTTCTTGGACTTTCTGGGCTTCACAGTCCTTATTGTGTCTTTCACGGCATCTATTTGCGCTCCATTGTTGTCTCCCTCATTTGCTGCAAGTTCTTCCCCTTTATCTGAGCGGATGTCCTTATTTCCTGCTGTTCGGGCCATCGACTGGTTGTCGACTGTCCGCTCTCCCCTGATCTTCAGTTTAAAGTCTTCTCAATGACCTTAATGTTTCCAGCCAATATTCTCGCCCCTTCTTTGATGAGGTGTAGTCCGTCCTTCCTATAGTACCTGCTCCTTCCCCAGAACGTCGTCCAGTTGCGCACGAAGTCAAAGCCTTCTTCCTCGCACCATCGTCTCATCCAGGCGTTGATTTCTCGCAGTTCATCTTGCCTCTTCGCATCTGCTCTCGGTACCGGGAGGATCTCAGAAATTGCCACTGTCACCTCCCTGACCTTCAGTTTTCTTCCAAGTAAGCGGAGCTGGTTCTTCATTTCCTCCCTATCATACTTGCGTCCGCTCACGTCGTTGGTTCCCACGTGGATAAGTACAGCAGTGTCATCCCCTCCTGCACTGTCTATGATCCTGATGATCCTGCCGGTCACATCCTTCACTCTTGCTCCGGGCAGGCAGGTGATCAGTCTGTCTTCTCTTCCTCCTGCGATGTGGCTGTCTACATTGCGTATAATGGAATCTCCAACGATGATCCCTATCTTCTCTATTCGAGGGTTTCTTGGGGGTCGTAAGTCCACGTCCATGGTGTAGGTCCTGTCTTCATTCTTCTGTGACACATCCCCAACCTTCGCTTCCGACTTTTCATCAATTGTAGTGGTATCTCCGCCCATCTCACCATGGCCTTCTTCCTGGGTACTTCAGGTACAGCTCTCCAAACCTGGGACCTCCACATGTTGCTGGTGGGCTTCCTCGATGAATTTCTCAAGTTCCTCGATCTCTTCGCTGGCACTGGACGTCACAAGCAACTTCTCCTGCTTGCTGGGTTCTTCTTTGCAGGTGAGAAGTTCTTCCAGTTCTCTCACTGTTCCCTCCAGTGTACGGACCAACTGTAAACGTATGCCCTAGTCCCCGAGGGAAGGTAGTCATACATATTGCAACCAGTGCAGAAGACCAGAAAGCCCATCTTCTGGGTACCGTGGGCGATCATTTCCCTTATGAAGTCTGGGCTGTATGTGAACCTTCTGTTTCTGTCGGTTGTGTGTGACCAGACTTCCTGTTGGTGTCTTCCTGTTAGTAGTGAATCTGCTGGTGCTGATGTGTTTTGGGTGTTTTAGGTGAGTGTTTGTTCTAGGTGTGTGGTGTGCAAGAAGTGTTCCCTGTTGTGTGGCTAGGTAAGAAAAGACTTGTAACTTACGCTTTTGGTCTTTCTTTTGGGCGACCTAACTTCCTGGCTCCTTCGCAAAGGCGCACTCGCTAAGGCGAGCGCCTTTGCCACGCGCCGAACGGCCACGCACCGTTGGCTCCCTTCCTGTTAAGGGGGAGTCAGGTCGATGACGCTAATGATGCGGAGGGGGTGGGTGGAGCTTCCTCTCGCCGCTACCCGCTCCTCTCCGCCGCCGCTGGTAGCTCTCTCCTGCTCTAACCGGCTTCTCCCCACCGGCTGCTAACTTGTGCTTCCTCTGCTCCGCTGCTCCTCCACGCGGCTGCTGTAGTGGCCTTCGCGCCCTGGCTCCCTTCCTATTAAGGGGGAGTCGGGTCGATGTTGCGGAGCGGGTGGGCGGAGCTTCCTCTCGCCGCTACCCACTCCTCTCCACTGGTAGCTTTCTCCTGCTCTAACCGGCTTCTCCCCACCGGCTGCTAACTTGTGCTTCCTCTGCTCCGCTGCTCCTCTCCACGCGGCTGCTGTAGTGGCCTTTGCGCCCTGGCTCCCTTCCTATTAATGGGGAGTCGGGTCGGAGGGGGTGGGCGGAGCTTCCTGTCGCCGCTACCCGCTCCTCTCCGCCGATTATTTCATGATTACGTGTATTTTATAACAGTAGACCTCAGGGCTTGCATTCATCAGAATCTTATTCTTTGGTGATGCAGCAGTTCGTATTTTTATTTATTAGCATTGTATTTTATGTCAATTATTTGTTTGCTTGTTCTATATGTTCATATAATTTTATGTTTATTTAACTGCTTATTTTAATAGTTCACTTTATTTATGTTCATTTTATGACTATGTATATCTCGCATTAATTGATTCAAATTATGATTTCCTTTGGTCTTATTACTCTATATCTATTTAATTGATCATTCTGTATTTACTCATTCTGTTTAAGCTGATTTCACGATTATGTGCAGTTTACACCAGCAGACCCTAGGTATCTAGATTTTCAGAAAGCTTTTGACAAAGTTCCTCCTGAGAGGCTCCTGAGAAGTTTAAATAGTTACGGGATAGGTGGCGAAGTTCAGTTGTGGATAAGGAATTGGTTATCGGATAGAAAACAGAGGGTAGGGTTAAATGATCATTTTTCTCAACACTCCCACCATCCCATTCTGGTTAGCTTGGAGGTCACCCACATGTGAGAATAGGCTGCCTGCTTGTCCTGGGATAAAGCACAGTTACCTACCGTAACAGGTGTTATCCAGGGACAGCAGGCAGCTATTCTCACAACCCACCCACCTCCCCTGGTTGGCTTTTCTACTAGCTATCTGAACTGAGGAGACGCGCCCTGTGCTGGGCGGGAAGGCACTCACGCATGCGTGGTGCGGCAGACTCGAAACTTCTGAAGTTTTCTAAAGCAAGTCTGCTTGCGAGGCTTTCAGCATCCAGGCTCCATGGATGATGTCACCCTCATGTAAGAATAGCTGCCTGCTGTCCCTGGATAACACCTGTTACAGTAAGTAACTGTGCTATCTCATCATTCAGTGCTATATACTCTTAAGTCTTCTATTTTTCCTTGCAACTACAGGCTGTTAAGAAGACCAGGGAAAATTTGAGTCTTTTACTCTGCCTTCTCTTAAACACTCCTGGCTTTCGTTCACCATTATTTAAACCTCTCTACTGGGACTCCCTAAATATCCTGTTTCGATAGTATTCTCCAAGGATACCTCACACCGAACCATCTGCTCCTGGGCGACTGTCTGCTTTCTCAGTTTAAAAGCTGCTCTGTCTCCTTATTAAATGTTAGCGCCAGCAACCTGACTCCATCCCAGTTAAGGTGGAATCCGTCCTTTTGGAACAAGCTCCCCCTTTTCCCAGAAGGTTGCCCAGTTCCTAACAAATCTAAAACCCTCATCCCTACACCATCGTCTCAACCACGCATTGAGACTTTGGAGCTCTACCTGCCTCTTGGGTTCTGTGCATGGATCTGGGAGCATTTCTGAAAATGCAACCGTTACTCCCTGTAGGATTCCATGCGACCTGCCATCTCTGTGTACACTCAGAGAAGCCGAGGAGAGTCGGGAGGCGGCTGATCAGCAGCGGGGAGAGTCGGGAGCAGGAGGGAGAGCGAGGCAGGCAAGAGACAGAGAGGGGCAGAGGCAAGAGATAGCTCCGCCCACCCCTCCGACGTCAGCAGCACACCGAAGCCAAGCTCCCTCTTAAAAGGGAAGGAGCCAACGGCGAGGCGATCGCTGTGAGGAGAAGCCGAGGAGAGTCGGGAGGCAGCTGACCAACAGTGGGGAGATTCGGGAACAGGAGGGAAAGCGGAGACTGAAGCAGGCAGGAGACAGAGAGGGGCAGAGGGGAGAGATAGCTCCGCCCACCCCTCAGACGTCAGCAGCACATGGAAGTCGAGCTTCCCCTTTAAAGGGAAGGAGCCAACGGCTTAACGAGAGCGCCTTTGCGAAGGGCCTCAAGGAGGGCTGAGTCACTACACCCAAGGACACCAAAGAAGGGCAGCAAGGTAAGTACGCCAACAAATAACACAACTAAATAACCAAACAAGTACATAAAAGCAAAAACACAGCAGACACAGAGGGCACATACATACGAAACAACAGCAGGATTCATGCAAACTGCTAACTTAAAGTTAGGAACACCAACACAGAACACCACAACACTAGTCAAACACGGCACATTAGGATTGCATACAGGGAAAAACATAACTAGAGAATAGGGAAGTAGCAAGCAGCAGGCACAAAAGAGAACACACACTCACACAAGCATAAAGGTACCTGTGAAATAAGAGAGTACCCCGAAAGAGAACTCACACACAAGCCAAAAGGTACTAGAGAATTAAAAGAGTACTCCAAAAAGGCGGATAGCAATGAAAACAGAGGGAATCCAGAAGATGAGCTTTCCAGTGTTCTGCACAGTCTATCATATGTATGACTACCACCCCTCGGGGAGGCAGTCATATGTATGCGGACGATGTCAAGAGCTGAAAAGCTTGAAGAAGGAAGTTGGGCAACTGAAGGACAGGATACAGGAACTGGAAGGACTTTACAGAAGACCCAATCAGGACAGCTGAAGACTTCGTGAGAGAGAGACACATAGAGGAAGAAGTCAGGGAGCTCAAGGAGTTCATTGAGGAGGCCTAGAGGAGGAGGGTGGAAGAACACGAACATCAGTGGAAAGATAAAGATACATCACATGGAATGGAGAACAAGTGGAAGATGACTCCAAGGAAGAAACCCACAAAGGAATCCCGCAGGAAGGGGAGGAAATGTCTTGCCGAAGCCCAGAGGAAGAAGCAGCGAAGTACACCGAGGACATACACCTGCGACCGGAACGAAAACTGAAGAAGGGAAAGTCTGCGATCCTAGTGGGAGACTCAATCCTAAGGCAAGTAGATAGCCACATAGCAGGTAGGAGAGAGGATCGACTAGTGACCTGCCTCCCAGAAGCGAGAACAAAAGACAATCGTTGACAAAATTGAAAAGATCCTAGAAGGAGCAGAGACAGAAGAGACTACAGTGACGATCCACATTGGAACAAATGATGTCAGAAGGAGAGACTACAGTAGAAATGCACTGATAGAACAGTTCAAGATTCTGGGAAGGAAGTTGAAGATGAGGATTCAGAAGATAGCGTTTTTGGAGATCTTATCAGTGCCGAGGGCAGATGTGAAGAGGCAGACGGAACTACAATCAATAAATGCATGGATGAGGAGATGGTGTGAGGAAGAGGGGTTCCACTTCTGAGGAACTGGGCAACGTTTTGGGGCAAGAGCAAGCTCTTCAGGAGAGATTGACTGCACCTGAGCGGCAGGAACTAGATTTCTAGCAAACAACGTCGAGAGAGAAATAGAGCAGGCGTTAAACTGAGAAGGGGAAAGCCAACAGTCGACCAAGTGTCGATGATTCGGAAGAAGGTATCCCCTGAGGATACTGAGTGGGAAAAATGCTGGGAAGACACAACGGGCAAAACACAAGAGTTGACGGGAGCCAGAGGCAGGATAAGGCAGGTGAAGGCAGGAGAAGACTGAGAAAGAGGAAGGCGAGCGGCAAAGGAAGCAGGAAGAGGAGCGGGCAGTGGGCGAGAGCTCCACCCACCCGCACCACATCAGTGACCGAGTCATTGCCCGGACTCCCCCTTAAAAGGGAAGGAGCCGAGGCGCGTGGCTTCAAGCTCAGTCAGGAGCCAGAGGCAGGAGAAGACCGAGAAGGAGGAAGGCGAGCGGCAAAGGAAGCCGGAAGAGGAACGGGCAGCCAGAAGAGGAGCGGGCAGCAGGCGAGGGTTAGCTCCGCCCACCCACACCGCGTCAGCGACCGAGTCATCGCCCGGACTCCCCCTTAAAAGGGAAGGAGCCGAGGTGCGTGGCTTCAAGCTCAGTCAGGAACCAGAGGCAGGAGAAGACCGAGAAGGAGGAAGGCGAGCGGCAAAGGAAGCCGGAAGAGGAACGGGCAGCCAGAAGAGGAGCAGGCAGCAGGCGAGGGTTAGCTCCGCCCACCCACACCGCGTCAGCGACCGAGTCATCGCCCGGACTCCCCCTTAAAAGGGAAGGAGCCGCGGCCCGTGGCTTCAAGTTCAGTCGGGAGCCAGAGGCAGGAGAAGACTGAGAAGGAGGAGGGCGAGCGGCAAAGGAAGCCGGAAGAGGAGTAGGCAGCCAGAAGAGCGGGCAGCGGGCGAGAGTTAGCTCCGCCCACCCGCACTGCATCAGCGACCGAGTCATCGCCCAGACTCCCCCTTAAAAGGGGGGGGGGCCAACGGTGCGCGGCGAAGGCGAGCAGCAAAGGCGCTCGCCTTAGCGAGAGCGCCTTTGCGAAGGGCCTTGAGAAGGGCCAGGCCACTACATACAGGAACACAAGGAAGGACAGCAGGTAAGGAAATAGCAAGAAAGCGCAAAGGAGAGCAAACACTTTCAAGCAAAGTATACACGCAAGCATAGCAAGGCAAAGGGGCAGCAGGAGCAGAAGATAAGGACCAGATAGGACGAAGAAGGACCACGCACGAGCTAAGGGAAGAGAAGGCACAGAGGGCTCAGGAGAAGAGCAGTAGAAACAGGTGACAAGGGTAGGCTCAAGAGGCAGGTCCGAGAGGTAGCATACGCGCACTTCAGCGCAAGGGCATCAGCAGAAGGACAGGAGAAGGCAGACTCTAGAAAGAACACACACATACGCGCGCACAAACAAGGCAGCATCTGAAGGAGCCAGGAGACCAGGTCGCCCAGCAGTTTAACCAAAACGTAAGCCACAAGTACGGTACTACTTTCTTCTCTCTTTCTTTCTTTTTCTTTCTCTCTTCTTTCAGCTAGCTATACAGCAGAAACCACTTTCACACACCACACACCAAGAGACTAAAAAGAGAAAGGGAAATAGAAGCAGCAGGAACCCAGAGGAGCTTCCCGGTGTACTGCATAGAGTGTCATATGTACGACTACATCCCCTCGGGAAGGCAGGCGTACATATGCAGTGGGTGTCAGGAACTGAAAAGCCTGAAGAAGGAAGTCAGTAGACTACAGGACAGGGTTCAGGAGCTGGAGGGACTCCACATCTCGGAAGAACCGCTCAGGACAACTGAGGACCCCACAAGAGAGAGCCACACTGAGGAGCAAGTAAGGGAGCTCGAGAGATTCATCGAGGAGGCCTACAGGAGGGTGGAGGAACAGGATCATCAGCGACACTGGAATGAGGAAGCCACACGAAATGGGAGACAAGAATCATCAGACATCAAGGATGAAGGACCTTATGGAAGAATCGAGTATACTGAGGAGGCGAAGACTCACCAGAACCCTGAGGGGGAAGTACTGAACCATCCCAAGGATACAGACTTGAGACCGATGAGGAAACTGAAGAAGGGGAAATCTGCAATCATATTGGGAAACTCAATCCTGATAGAAGTGGACAGTCATGTAGGAGGAGGAAGAGAAGACCGGCTAGTGACATGTCTCCCAGGGGCAAGAACGAAGGACATCACTGACAGAATCGAGAGGATCCTGGAGGGAGCTGAGACAAAAGAGACAGCAGTAGTAATCCACGTTGGAACAAATGATGTCAACAGAAGGAACTACAGCAGGACTACACTAACTGAGATTTTCAAGATCCTGGGAAGGAAACTGAAGCGGAGGACACAGAAGATAGCATTCTCAGAGATCCTGCCAGTACCAAGTGAAACGGACAAGATTCGTTTCTAGGTCCCGAAATAACATTCTGTCATCTGGAGGCAATTCCCCCCAGAAAGAAAGATAGATAGCCAGTATTCTGAAGAGATTTTTGCCTGATTTATTATGAGTCTGCAAAACATTTATATATCTGTTACATATCAATGGTAACCATCACAAGAAAAGGGGGATGGACAAGAGAGGGGAGGGGGTGCATGAGCAGGATATGTACTTCATTGTTTAAATCTTAAAGGTGTTAAGAGCTGTGGGGGGTTGAGCCTTCCTGTCTCAGACAACTAACCTAGTTAACATAAATTAAATGACCTCTTCCCAAACCATTAAGAAAGTAAACACCCAACATTCTACATTTGATTACTTCCAGCCCAGGCAGGAACAAAAGACATAAATATGTGTGTCCTTTTCAAATGTGTCCTTTCATAGACAGAGACAGAAAATCTATCCTTTCATTACAATCCCCTCTTATGTCATGAAAATGACGTCATAAATGCACAGCATGAGCGTGGAGGGAGAGATATTCTAGATATGTCTCTTGAGGAGGGGTTTTAGGGGCTGCAATGAGTCAAACAGCACAGGAACAGTCTAAAAATTACATAAGCAACAAGAGTGCAGATAATAATAAAGATTATAACAATAAGAAGGTCTAAGTTCAACATTCTTATTGATAGTAATAAGGGACTCAAACCTAGCCTTAACCTGGTCTCGGGCCTTGAATTCATCTGGGACCCCTATCTCATCTATGTATAGCTAAAGTGCACTGGCCTATCTACTGGCTGAGTAGTTTAACACGGAGCCGGAGGTCTCCACAGAGCCAGTAAATATCACCTAAAGAAAAATCTAATGCTGCAACAGTGAAGCATACCTATAATTTCCAAAAAAGAATACTAGGCTGTAGTTAAATTTCCAGTATGCCTCGGACAATAGTTTCTGATTAATACATTAACACATTTTAGCTAATCATGATTTAATCAGGACTACTTGAAACCGTCTTTCTGCCCTCAGGGTCTATCTGCATCCCCATGCCAGAGTCAGATACAATTTCCCATAGGCCTTTGGTGACACCAGCTATGCCAACCGAAAATGCTGAACGCCTGCAACGGCTATGCTGACATCTTTCATATTCTTTGAAATAAAAGCAAACTTGTGGTACCCTTAGCCAGCTTGCCTCGCTTATGCCTTGCCAATCTCTAACAGTATATCATAGCTGTCCTCCAAGCTATGAAGATGAACAGTTCCCATTATGAGTTCAAACCTCTGTCTTAGGTCGTATAGGCCATAATCTGGGCGGGGATCCCAGTATGCCCATATCTTACCCGTCGTTGAGCGAGTGAACGTGCATAAGGGTTGTAGGAAACTTTCTCAGGAGGCCCAGGCAAAAAGATACAAAGATGTCATAAGAGAGTATGTAAGTATGGGATAATATTATCTCTGACCCTGGTAATGGTAATGCAATAGGCCATGCCAAATTAAAACCAAATTAGAACCAAATTAGCAAGTTGTCAGAGAAGATACTGGAAATTCATGTATAACTGCCTTAAAAGCTAGAGGGAACTTTGTGAGAAAAGAAATGTACACGTGTTTCACTCTACAGCAAAGGAGAATCATAACAATACATAGCAAAATTTGTAGAATAGTTAAGATAGGATGAATTAAAACATTAAATACATGGTTTGCAGTGGGCGAATACTCAAAGAAAAGTTCCAAAGCTTGAGACATGAGCATCTTGGAGCAAATTTTGTGCAATCTGTCCATTTTCAAAAGTGATAGTATGATTCACTTCTTTGGAGGTTTTCTTAAGTTGTTCAATGTAAGTATGGAGTTCAGTAAAGTTCAGCAGCTTTTGGAATGTCTCATTCCCCATTCCAAGAGGTAGTGGATGTACAGCATATGAAGTAAAGTCTGAAATGTCCATAGAATAGATTAAATAGGAGGAATTGTACAGCAAAGCGTTCTTAGGAAGGTGGCTTTCTCCGATGAACAGGAAACATTGTGTACAGCATGTGTGGAAAAGTCTTTGCAGTCAGGGTGCAGGAAGATGAATTACAGTCTAGCAGGAACCAGCAGTCTCTTTAAACTGGTGAGATGCACACTTGGGATGAAATGATGTTTGCACAGGATCTGTTGTTTGCACAGGATCACTGGAAATTAGTGGTGTTCACCCTTGAGATGAAATGATGTCTGTGCATACAGGGAGGGATTTGAAAAGAGTCCCGATATCATTCAGCAGCTGTACTCCAGTGTGATAGAAAATGGAGGAGAAACCATGTTGCCTGTACTGAATGTAGAGAGAGAGAAACCAGGTTGCCTGTACTGAATGCATAGAGAGAGAGAGAGAGAGACTAGTTGCCTGTACTGAATGTGGCAACATGTAACAATATTAATGCATTTATAGTTATGGCAAAAGACAGACAATAATCAGGTACTTAAGGTTCTTAATCAGACATTTCAAAAAGATATGTTTTTTGTGTGCTGCATATAACTATTATGGCAATTCAGAGAGACCATAATTCTGTACTGAATGTATTTAAAAAATTATGTCAGAAATGTGTACTGAATGGTTCATATCAAGTGAGCACCATAGAATATAGATATAGAATAAAACCTTTTCTTAAAATATAACCCCTAACTAAGCTACATTTAGCATATGCAAATTATAGGGAAAAAAGAACATTGCGCAATTTGGCTAGTTAAAAAAAATTGGGGAAAAGAGCTCTAGAAATGGCCAATGTTATGTATCCTGGGGTACCCCCTAAACTAAAACAAGTAGACAAAACACAGACCACATGGCATAGACAAAACACAAAACACTAATTTTTCTTCCATCTGTCAAGTGTTCAGGGCTGAACTTATCTCTGGAAATAAACACATTGTTATAGAAAAACAAAACAGAGATGAACACATGACTAAAGTGTATGGACAAATAACGCATAGCATAACCATCTCATATTTAGAAAAGCTAATGTCTCTTTGGATCGTCTTTATCTCTGCAGTGACAAAGAGGATCCCTGGAAAACACCAGAAATATCCTAGTGCCAAAACTGGGATGGGCATGCATACATCCGAACCGCTGCTAAGAAAAAGAAAAGAAAAACACATTTTAATTTTGCAACATCCTAATTTCAGCTAAAACAATAGGAAGGAATTTTTTCCATTCACAAATGTGCCAGCTGTGGCCTTCCAGATCTTATCTTTAATAGTCCTGTTCATGCGTTCGACAATACCGAAACTCTGTGGGTGATATGGGAGATGAAATTTCCACTCAATGCGGAATGCGATAGCTAAATCTTTGCATACTCTGGCAGTGAAAGCAGGACAATTATCTGTTGATGTGTGTGGGACATCCCCACCTAGGGATGATTTCGCGAAGTAAAATGTTCACCATAGTCTGAGCAGTTTCATTTGTAGTGGGAAAAAACTTCAGGTTATCGGGAGAACATGTCAACAATAACAAGGGCAGCTGGTATACAGGGTTTCCCCTCTTTGCACCAAAGTCCGTCCGAAGGGCGGCTTTGGGCACCGGCCAGATGGGCATTGATTAAGCCAGTGACCAGGGTCTCCGCAATTAAAACATCCAGTACTTCTAGATGGATTATTACCATCTCAATCGGAGACAGGGGCCCGCCCGCTACGAAACCCGTGATCCCTTCTTCCGTGAGGAGCGGACAGGCGCGGTCCCCAGGTAGGTAGCTGGCCCTAATAATGCAGGATTTCCCAAGGCTTAGAGATCTCAAAGCGTAGGAGAGTGTTGCGTAGTGGTTAGCGCTACAGCCTAAGGAACCTGAGGCTTGGGGGTTCAAACCCCGCACTGCTCCTTTTTTCAATCTGAAATTATGCACGAGAACTAGTGGGCCATTCTGAAATCATTTGTTTGACCAGAATCTGCAAAGGAGAACGGAGGTTAGAAAGGAAAGTCTGAATAAGTAGGGAATCCATATTTGCATGGGCACTAAGACTCATTAAGCCTCTTCCACACCTATCAAGCTCTGTCTGCAATCCTAATCGAATCACATTGGATTCCTGTTACTCATCGCATTACCTTTAAAATCCTACTTTTAGTTTTTTTAAAACACTGTCTTTGAACGAACCCCAATTCATTAATAACTATTTATTCCCCATAGTATATCACGTTCTTTAAGATCCATCAATCAAAAACTCTTAACAATTCCATCACTGAAAGTTATCAGAACTCGTCATCATGATATCTTCTCTGTATGGCCCCACAATTATGGAACACCTTACCTCAGCATGTAAGAGAAGAAAATGACCTAAACCATTTTAAAAGCAATCTGAAGAGCTTCCTTTTTAAAGACGCCTTTAATTTATTTATTCCCTATTCCTATTGCCCTCACCATTCACGTCTTCTCTTGTGTTCTATTAATACAATTGTAGTTCTGCCCTTTCTTCCTTATGCATCTGTTAGTTTGTATGTCAATATGTCAGGCTCATGTAATTTACTATAAATAAGCATATGTGTACACCTTTTGTTTTTTTTATGATCATATTAGCACTATAATTAAATCTACATTTTACAGATTACGTAGGATACGATCTATTGCAAAATTCCTATGTCCTAAATCAATAAACATTCTTATCCATTCTTTAGTGATTTCTAAATTGGACTATTGTAATGCCCTATTTAAGGGGATATCGCTAAACGAAATTAAGCGACTTCAAATTATTCAGAACATATCCATTAAACTCATCACTAAGTCTAGAAAATATGACCATGTTACACCCCTTTTGATAGATGCACATTGGCTTCCAGTTAATTTCGGATAACGTACAAACTCTGTCTGCTTGTTTTTGTTTTTTTTTTAATCTCTTCTTCATAAGACCCCAGCATTCATATTTAAACATTTAATTCCTTATCATTCAAACAGAACCCTGAGGTCTAATGAGCAAAACTTATTAACCATTCCATCACTTAAAATTATTAACACTAGACGTCAATTTATTTATTTATTTATTTTTTTCTGTAACTGCTCCTCAAACTTGGAACGATCTTCCCATTTATCTGCAGAATGAGCAGGATTTAGGAAAATTTATTTTACCCAATGTTATTATTTAAAGTTTGTTTTTGTATTGTATTGTCCTTATTTGACTATATTTTAATATGTTCATCGCTTAGAATTTGATTAAGCGATTAATCAAGAAAAATAATAAACCTGAAACTTGATTTGTAAATCGCTTAGCAAATTAAATTAAGCTATTCAATAAGTTAAAAATAAACTTGAAACCTGAATCTCACAAATTTCCATATTTTTCTTGCTCTATCTGTAAAACTAATTCTGGCCCCTGTATTAATTAAAGTTAATTTATCCTGACCCTCTTTAAGACAATTGCCTCCAAATTATTCAGAATACTGCCATTAAAATCATTTCACCTTAAAAGCTCAAAAATTTGATCATGTCACCTAATAAACTTGAAACTTGAAACATAAAACCATAGCTTCCGGTCTACCTGATTTCATCAACAGGTTATTAATCTCCCACAACCTGCATCGCACATTACATTCTTCTTATCAAAACCTGTTATCCATTCCCTCTTTAAAACACCTTGGCACCGTGCATACTAATAAAGTTCATCACTTGATAAATTTAAAACTAGCTTGAAGGCCTTTCTTTTCAAAGACGCACTTGGAGTACAATAGTCCTTTCAAGGACTGCAATGGGACTTCGCTCCCTGCCCTTCTCATTCACTTTAATCTTTTCCACAAAGTGCTAGACCATCTATTTCCTTGTTTCCTCCCCTTTGTTTCCATCCTTGCTTTTCTTTTTCATTATAATTTGCTCTGCTTTGCTTTTAAATATATGCCTTTCTGACTGTCCGTTTTAACAATTACACAAATGTATTTTCTACCCTTTTTCATTTTGTTTCGGTAAGTTCCCCAAACAAACCTGAAACCTAAAACGGAATTTATTTTTTATTTATTTTTTTTTCTTTTCTTTACATACGGGAGAGACAAGTGCTGAAAAGTTCTCAGCCGGCCTTGGTTCACTCACATTCAATTCATACTAAGCCCTACAGGGTTCACCACTCTCACCCACCCTACTCAACATTTACATATCCTCTCTAGGACACCCACTGCAAAAACCAAACCTGATCTAATACATATTGTGACAGGGAAGTGCCTGTCAGCAGTTTAAACCCGGTTTTAAACCCTGCCTTGCAAAGGGCTGTCCCTATTCCTAAGCCCAGGAAACTGCCTAGTAACCCTGTGCCTATCACTAAGAGCCAACAGGTAGGGCAAGGCAGAGAGGCAAGGACAGAAACCATAGCGTTCTTTCTCCCTTAGTCTAACTGTGAACTAGTATGAATAAATTACTTAGAGCCTGAGAGGAAAGCCGGAGGTGAGAACCTGTAATTAACCTCTCCCGAAAGCTTGCACGGAACTTAGAGTCCCGAGAATTCTTAACCCTTAAGAGCAGTCTGAAATGGTTGGGTAATAAAGTTCCCCAACCCTACCCTGGGAGTCCGGGGCAGTGGGGGCACTGGGCCTCAGGTGGGACAGTGCTAAAGCCTCCTAAAGATTTCTCAAACAGAAAAAGCAAAATCAGGAGAAAACGCTCTTGGTTTTATTCCTTGGCCTTTCTGCCTGGACAGCAGGCTGGACTGTATGAAAGTATGTTTTTGTCTAAGTCTCCTCAACACAGAGGGACTGCTGGAACCCTAGTGCTGTAAACTGAGGGAAATAAAAGAAAAGCTGAACTTTACCACTAACGCAGCCTCCACTAATTATTTCACTGTTTCCCAGTGGGAATCCTCCTGGGAGCGCCTGGTCCCCACGCCTGGGGCGGGAGCTGGGTTGCCAGCGCTAGGCTTAACCCCGGCCCCGCCACAATATATGCAGACGACATCTCCATCCTAACAGCATAACAAATGAAATCTCAAAATACATTACTCATATAATGACTGAAATAGAACATTGGACAAGCAACTTAAAACTGAAACTTAACACAGAAAAAACAAAAATCTTCCTTGCAAGCCCAACGGATAAAATTACCAATTCAACGCTACATATAAAAGACCTTCGTTTAGATTACTATTGCAATCACTAGTGCTTTCTACCCTGGACTATTGTAATATCGTTTATTTGGGTATCATTCAGAACTCAGCTGTCCGCTTGAATCTCTAAACAAACTGTACATTGTAATTTTTTCCCTTTTTTTTTTTTCAGGAAAGCTGTGATTTTTCTTTACAGGTCAGCTCCGAAATTCTTAGCAAACATTATATTTTGTAATTTTGATTCCCAATAGTCTCCGTACTCTGTACTCCCTCCACACATTGGAGCTGAATGTTCAGCTCTCCTAAATGCAAACCGCCCAGAGTCGCAAGATTGTGGTGGTATAGAAGAACAAAGCCATTACCATTATTATTATTATTACTGAAGCGAACAAAGTCTCATCTGTCTAGGAGGTGGAAAATCCTAAGTGTCTTTATGACCCATTAGAAAAACAATATCACAATGCAGGAATTTTTTTCAATAACAAAAACAATGTAACAATGCAGAAATTTTCGCTTACCTTACCTTATAAGCGAGGTACATTAATAATATACAATATAATCTTATACTCTATAAAATCTTATCTAAGCAATAGATGAGAAAGCGCATGCAAAGAATAGCACAGATGACAGAATGCGCAGACGTTTCTATAAATCCACAATAGAGACTTTCCAAAAGTCTTCACTTAATTTCATTCTTCCCGAAAGAATGGCAGCTGCTTATTTTCGCGGCAGGAATTTACCGAAAACTCCACATTAATATTTGTCCTTACCAAAAAGACAATAACCGCGGCGGGTTTACCGAAAACCCTACAATTTAAATAAAGGGTTGGAACATGATGCCAATACCTGTGAGTATTAAAGAACAGAATTCAAAATTCAGAAATACTCACAAAATATTGGTAATGTCAAGTCCATCACGGACGTAGCCCCCAAATTGAAACGGACAAGATTCGTTTCTAGGTCCCGAAATAACATTCTGTCATCTGGAGGCAATTCCCCCCAGAAAGAAAGATAGATAGCCAGTATTCTGAAGAGATTTTTGCCTGATTTATTATGAGTCTGCAAAACATTTATATATCTGTTACATATCAATGGTAACCATCACAAGAAAAGGGGGATGGACAAGAGAGGGGAGGGGGTGCATGAGCAGGATATGTACTTCATTGTTTAAATCTTAAAGGTGTTAAGAGCTGTGGGGGGTTGAGCCTTCCTGTCTCAGACAACTAACCTAGTTAACATAAATTAAATGACCTCTTCCCAAACCATTAAGAAAGTAAACACCCAACATTCTACATTTGATTACTTCCAGCCCAGGCAGGAACAAAAGACATAAATATGTGTGTCCTTTTCAAATGTGTCCTTTCATAGACAGAGACAGAAAATCTATCCTTTCATTACACCAAGGGCAGATGTGAAGAGGCAGACTGAGCTACAAGCAATAAATGCATGGCTGAGGAGATGGTGGGAAGAAGAAGGTTTCCACTTTGTGAAAAACTGGACAACTTTTTTGGGGGGAGAACAAGCTCTTCAGGAGGGACGGACTACACCTGAGCACGGCGGGAACGAGACTGCTGGCAAACAACGTCAAGAGAGGAATAATGAAGGCTTTAAACTGAGAAGGGGAAAGCCGACAGTCGACCTGACGTCGACGGTTCGGAAAAGAGTATCAAATGAAGATACTGAGCGGGAAAAATGCTGGGAAGAAACAAAAGACGAACTACAGGGAACTAAGGATCAAGAGAAATTAGAGAACAAAAAGAAGAGCAAACAGAAACTAGAGAACAATAAGAAGAGCAAACAAGGAGCTAGAAGACCAGGTGGACATGAGGTAACAGGTTGACGAAAAAGACGCACCACAGGAAGGGGAAGAACAAAACGGAAATCAGGGGCTGGCAGCCCATGAGGGGGACGGCAAGAGGAGTGAATCACAAGGAAAAACAGCTGGAAAAAGAGATAACCGGAACTTAAACTGCTTGTACGCAAATGCAAGGAGCCTAAGGACCAAAATGGGGGAACTGGAAATCAAGGCCAGAAAAGAAGACCTAGACATCATTGGAATCACAGAAACATGGTGGAATGAGGAAAACAAATGGGACGTAATACTGCCAGGGTACAAACTCTATAGGAGAGACAGGACTCACAAGAAAGGTGGAGGAATAGCACTATATATAAGGGATACTATTCACTCGACCGGAGTGGATACGGCAGCAAAGGCAGAAGGATTGGAATCATTATGGGTTAAATTACCAGGAAGAAATGGAGCTGATATAAAATTGGGACTGTATTATCGCCCACCTGGACAAACAGAAGCAAACGACAAAGAACTGGGAGCAGAATTGAGGCGGGAATGCAAAAACAGAAGTGTGATGGTAATGGGGATTTTAACTACCCCGGGATAGACTGGAGTATTGGAAACTCCAATTGTGCGAGGGAAGCAGAATTCCTAGAGGCTGTGAGGGACTGCTTCATGGAACAGCTTGTCAAGGAACCAACGAGAGGGGATGCTACTCTTGACCTAATCCTCAATGGGCTAGGGGGACCTGCGAAGGAAGTGGAAGTAGTAGGACCACTAGGAAACAGCGATCACAACATGATCCAGTACAAATTAGAAGTGGGAACATCAAAAGTGAAGAGAGCCACAGCGACAACGCTCAACTTCAAGAAAGGGAACTACGATGCTTTAATAATAATAATAATAATAACTTTATTTTTGTATACCGCAAATACCACAAAATAGTTCAGAGCGGTTCACAATGCAAGAGACTATACATATACAGCGAAGATAAAAAGATTCAATTTGCAAGGGACTGTACATATACAGCGAAGATATAGAATCGGTTGAACAGGTCTAATGGTCCTCAGTTTCAATTACAGGAGAGTATTGAGAGAGGAAGGAGAGACTGAGGGAAAGGGGGGATAAAAAGGATTGAGGGATCAGGAAGGGAGAGACTGGGGAAGGAAGAGAGGTGGTTAAAGTTTGGGGGGATTGGCCGGAAGGGCAGGGGTTAGAAAAATTTATCAAAGAGGTAAGATTTGAGCGATGGTGAGAAAGAAACTCAGAAACAGCTCAAAAAGGATGGAGACCAAAGAGAAAGCCTGGTCCCTATTCAAGGACACGGTGCAAGAAGCACAAAATCTATACATCCCCAGGTTTAGGAAAGGGTGCAAAAAAAATCGAACAAAGGACCCGGTATGGATAACAAATGAAGTGAAGAAAGCGATAGGTGACAAGAAAAAATCGTTCCGAAAGTGGAAAAAGGACCAAACCAGGGAGAACTGGAAGGAACACAAAAAACATCAAAAGGAATGTCACTGAGTGGTTAGGAAAGCAAAAAGGGAATACAAAGAGAGGCTGGCTGGGGAAGCAAGAAACTTCAAAACGTTCTTCAGATACGTTAAAGGGAAGCAACCGGCGAGGGAGGAAGTAGGACCGTTGGATGATGGAGACAGAAAGGGAGCGGTAACAGAGGAAAAAGAGGTAGCTGACAGGTTAAACAAGTTCTTCTCGTCGGTCTTCACAAGCGAGGACACATCAAATGTACCAGAACCAGAAGAGATCATAAGTGGAGACCAAGAAGAAAAACTGTCGCATATAGAGGTAAGCCAGGAGGATGTCCTCCAACAGATAGATAGATTGAAAAGCGACAAATCACCAGGCCCGGACGGAATCCACCCAAGGGTACTAAAAGAACTAAGGAACAAAATAGCGGAAACACTCCGACAGATTTGCAACCTATCTTTGAGAATTGGGGAGATCCCAGAGGACTGGAAAATAGCAAATGTCACACCTATCTTTAAAAAGGGATCGAGGGGTGACCCGGGGAACTACAGGCCAGTAAGCTTGACTTCAGTTCCGGGCAAGATGGTTGAAGCACTGATAAAAGACAACATCTGTGAGCACATAGAAAAAAATGGACAATTGAAGGCGAGCCAGCATGGCTTCTGCAAGGGAAGATCGTGTCAAACGAACATACTGCACTTCTTTGAAGGGATAAACAGCCAGATGGACAAAGGGGAACCCATTGACATCATTTATCTCGACTTCCAAAAAGCCTTTGACAAGGTACCCCATGAGCGGCTACTTAGGAAACTGTGGAACCAAGGGGTGGAGGGGGACGTGCACAGATGGATTAAACACTGGTTGGCGGGCAGAAAGCAAAGGGTTGGAGTAAAGGGCCACTATTCGGACTGGAGGAGGGTTACAAGCGGTGTTCCGCAGGGGTCGGTGCTCGGACCACTGTTGTTCAATGTATTTATAAACGACCTAGAAACGGGGACAAAGTGTGAAGTTATAAAATTTGCGGATGATACTAAACTCTGTAGCAGGGTCAGAACAGCGGAAGAATGTGAAGACCTACAAAGGGACCTACACAAACTGAAGGAGTGGGCAAATAAATGGCAAATGAACTTTAACATAGAGAAATGCAAGGTCATGCTTATAGGGAAAAAGAACCCGATGTTCAGATACAAAATGGGGGAATTAGTACTAGGGGAAAGTAACCTTGAAAAAGACTTGGGTGTGCTGGTTGATACAATAATGAAACCAGCGGCACAATGTGCAGCAGCCTCAAAGAAAGCGAATAGAATGTTGGGTATCATTAAGAAGGGTATTACAACCAGGACGAAGGAAGTGATCATGCCACTGTATCGTGCGTTGGTCCACCCGCATCTGGAGTATTGTGTCCAATATTGGTCACCATACCTCAAAAAGGACATGGCGATACTTGAGAGGGTTCAGAGAAGAGCGACGAAACTGATAAAAGGTATGGAAAACCTTTCATACGCTGCCAGGTTGGAAAGGCTGGGGCTCTTCTCCCTGGAGAAACAGAGACTCGGAGGAGACATAATAGAGACTTTCAAGATCATGAAAGGCATAGAGAAGGTAGAAAGGGACAGATTCTTCAGCCTATTGGGAACCACAAGAACAAGGGGGGGCACTCAGAGAAATTGAACAAATGCTAGGAAATTTTTTTTCACTCAGAGGGTGGTGGACACCTGGAATGCACTTCTGGAGGTTGTGATAGGACAGAGTACACTAAGGGGTTTCAAAGAAGGATTGGATAAATTCCTGAAGGATACGGGGATTTAGGGATACAGATAGAGAGGTAGGGATAGGTTATGAAAGGGTACAGATAGAAGGATAAAGGGGATTAAAGGGTTTGGACAAGGATCACCTTACAGGTCATGGACCTGATGGGCCGCCACGGGAGCGGGCTACTGGGTGCGATGGACCTTTTGGTCTGACCCAGCAGAGGCAACTTCTTATGTTCTTATGATGGATCCAGAAGAGGAGGATAAGAAGATCGTAGCACAGGAGAAGAAAATAAAGATTGTAGCACAGGGAAAGGAATTGAAGACAAAAAAAATACCAGGACTTAAATTGCATATATACTAATGCAAGGAGCCTAAGGAACAAAATGAGAGAATTGGAAGTCATGGCCAAAACTGAGAACCTAGACATCATTGGGGTCTCTGAAACATGGTGGAATGAAGAAAACAAATGGGACATAGCACTGCCGGGGTACAAACTCAAGTACCGTTTTTATATCTATCTTCATTGTAAACCGCTTTGAACCTCACGGTATAGCAGTATATAAGAAATAAAAAATTTTTTTTTAAACTATCGCAAAGACAGGTCAGGTCAGAAAGGAAGAGGAATAGCCCTATACATAAAAGAAAGCATACACTCGACCAGAGTGGACACAGCAGCGACAACCAACAAATTGGAATCACTAGCATTTCTCTCAGCTCCCACGCCACCCCCAAGAGTTCATCACCTCCCCCACTTCTTTGAGTTCAGTACCCGTTATTCTCCCTTAGATCCACCCTGCCCCTGTCCTTCAGACTTCTCTATTTTTCCAGCAGCAGTAAGTCACTGCTTCGGCTGACCCGATCCAATTACTACACTGCATCCTATCTGACTGACACAATTTGGTTCAGAATGTTTTCGTGTTTTCCTCCTCTAAATCTGGGGTGCATCTTATAGTGCGAAAAATACGGTATATGGCATAAATGCGCATGAGTCGAGTCTTTCATTTGAAAGGAAGCTCTGGAACAAGAGGGCATAGGATGAAGTTGAGTATTCTAAGGAAATACATTTTTACAGAAAGGGTGGTAGATGCATGGAACAGTCTCCCAGAAGAGGTGGTGGAGACAGACTGTCTGAATTCAAGAAAACGTGGGATAGGAAGGTGGTATCTCTTAGAGAGAGGAAGAAATAATGGTTACTGTGGATGGGCAGACTGTATGGGCCATTTGACCTTTATCTGCATTCATGTTTCTAGTCTTATGTATTTGTTTGTAATTTTTTTATGCAGTAAAAAATTGATTCACTTGTACCTGTTCTACACCAGTCAGGATTTTGTAACTTTAATCATATCTCCCCTAAGCCGTCTCTTTTCCAAGCAGAGGAGCCCTAAACTCTTTTGTCTTTCCTCATATGAGAGAAGTTCTATCCTATTTATCCTAAAATCTTGGTAGCTATTCTTTGAACCTTTTCTAATTCTGCTATATCTTTTTTGAGGTACAGCAACCAGAACTGAACACAATACTCAAGATGAGGTCGCAGCATGGAGCAATACAGAGGCATCATAATATGCCTAGTGGTGTTTACCATCCCTTTTCTAATAATTCTTAGCATCCTATTTGGTTTTTTTGGCCACCGCTGCAAATTGGGCAGAAGGATTCAGTGTGTTGTCTGATGACACCTAGATCTTTTTTCTGAATGGTGACCCCTAAGGTGGACCCTAGCCAGTAAGTTTCCAGGGTGATAAACTCTTCTCTTACAAAGAAGTGAGCTTTTTTGTCGGTACCTTTCTCCCAAAATATACAAAATCATACAAGTAAGGAAGGACTGAGATAGTAGTTTCCAAGTTATTGAGAAAACTTGCATGAGCAAGAAGGCAAGCTGGCTGAATGAGATGCAGCTGAGAGTTCCATAGAAATGGAATCCTACCAGATAATGAAGTCTTGACAGTCATATCTTCTAATGAGTCACCTTCATCCATAGCTATATTAAACTATTTTTCTCTATATGATTCTTAATCAACTTTTCTATAATTTTAGAAGGATAAGAAATAAAGAAAAATGCTCAATCTATAGTTTGCATAAAACTAAAGCAAGGAAATGGTTATAAATTATCTGGCTTTATCCTGGAACTGATAAGACTCATTTTCCTCTCCTCTATATGCAAAATGCCTTATGATTTGTGCCCTTTGTTATACAGATCCTCCTTAGAATTGCTATACTTGTGTTGGGTGTAGTTATTTGAAAGACTGCAAACTTGCGCCAACTAGTTATAGGTGGGGCTAAGTAGGAATATTTCCCATTCATACATTATGTGACTCATTTAAGAAAAGGAAGATATTAGGCAATTATTAAAAGTACCTTTTTCATAAATGATATCTAAAATATATAGGGTCAAAATGTAGCTATATCAGAGATATTTAAATATATTCCTACTGCATTAGTTATAGTGTCATGTGCCAAAACAATAAAGGGCTCCTTTTACTAAGGTACGCTAATAGATTAGTGCGTGCTAAATGCTAAGAAACTCAGGAATAAAAAGAGCTTATTAGCCTTTAGTACATACTAAGGAAGGACTTCAAGGGGCATGAATAGATTTTAACATGCACTAATGATGAGCAACAGCAACAAAATCGAACAAACCTTCCTTGTATTGTAACAATACATATGCTTAGATTTATTATCAAAATCAAATTGATGAAAACTCAGCACTGAGAATTTTTCACTTATTTTATACAAAAAATCCAGCACTTTAAGCTAAGTTGCAAGTTGTAAAAGACCAAAGAACAATACTGCAGAGATGATGTACTTGATTCCAAGTCTTTATTATAATATACTTGAGTCCAAGTCTTTATAATAATCAATAAACGTTGTCTCTTAGGGTTTTGTCCACCTTTGTTATAAAGGAACAAGGACCCAACATGGTCCATGTTTCTATTAACACATTTTTCTTAGTGGTCCGAATTGTTCCTAATTAGGTCACAACAATGTGCAAAGTTTTCAAAACTCATGATGAAGTGCAAATATCACAGAAAGTTTGTGGCTGAAATATCAAAAATTGAAAGTCTATATATACTTGAACCAGGGCAAAATTTTTGACTTAAAACCATCAGTTATACGTATCCAGGTATGCGCAAAACTTCTTATTTCACGAATACTACTTGCGTTAAGTTTTTCAAGCTTAGTTTGGTTGGATGTACCACTTAATATACGGTTTACATAAAACAATATTGTTTTGGCAAATGTGTATCTCTTCCAATAGGCTTATGTGCACTGAATGACCTTGTGAATCGCAGAACATTGAGAAATTATTTCTACAGCTGGAAAAAAAATTTAGATATACTTCTCTGGAGAATTGTATTTAAAAGAAAAACAACAATTTTCTGTTTGATTGAGAGAATTACAAATATTGATATTTCCTATAATTGTATATTAATTTCTTAAAAGCCAAAGGTGCTGATATCAGAGCATCTATCTTACTCCTAGCAACATATTCCTGTTTCCATTCTTTGCCTGAAACATAAACCAGTAGTCAACATTAAAACACATTTTTGTTACATAAAAGATGTCCTTTGCAATTTTAAAAAAGATATTTCAAAAAATTGTCTGAAAATAGTTATTTTTGCATTAATTGTATTACACAAAAATAGCCATACTGTGCCGTGTAGTGGGCCAATATCAGAGCCATCCCCGTGACCCTGGAAGTGACTTATATGCATACTTGCAACTTACTGGGATTGTAAGTAGGGACCCAAGTGAAGAGTAGCAACTGATTCCAGGTAGACTCGGAGGGCTAGCCCAGGGTGGAAGTTTAACTGGCAGCAGCCTGCACATTGTTGATATGTGGCCATGGGTAGGTGTGGTTCAGTATTAATTGTACATATGCAGAAGTTCACACATGCAGAAGTGGAAAGGAGAAGCTTTGCAAGAAAAGGTCTCTAGTGTGGTTTTAAATTGGTGGACCAGCTCCAGAGTTATACTAGTTGTGTGTGCATTCAGAATCGGTAGACACTTAGCAACTAGTGGGCACAGGACAGATAAGAACATAATAATAGACTTACTGGGTCAGACCAATGGTCCATCAAGCCCAGTAGCGTGTTCTCACAGCAGCCAATCCAGGTCACTAGTACCTGGCCAAAACCCAAGGAGTAGCAATATTCCATGCTACTGATACAGAGCAAGCAGTGGCTTCCCCCATGTCTTTCTCAATAACAGACTATGGACTTTTCCTCCAGGAACTTGTCCAAACCTTTCTTAGAACCAGCTACGCTATCCACTCTTACCACATCCTCTGGCAACGCGTTCCAGTTAACTATTCTCTGAGTGAAATAAAATTTTCTCCTATTGGTTTTAAATGTATTTCCCTGTAACTTCATCGAGTGTCCCCTAACTTCAGAAGGAAAGGATAGAGAAATTCCTAGAATCTAATGGGTTGCAAGATCCAAGACAACATGGCTTTACTTAGAGGTAAATCATGCAAACAAATCTGATTATTCTTTGACTGGGTGACCAGAGAATTAGATCATGGATGTGTGCTATATATAATCTACTTAGATTTCTGCAAAGCCTTTGGCACAGTTCCTCATAGGAGGCTCTTGAACAAACTTGACTGGCTGAAGTTAGGACCCAAAGTGGTGATTGGATTAGAAACTGGTTGACAGACAGACGTCGGAGGGTAATAGTTAATGGGAATTTGCTCAGAGGAAAGAAAGGTGAGTAGTGGGGTGCCTCAAGGATAGGTGCTAGTCAGTGTTTTTGTAAGCAATATTGCCAGAGGGTTAGAAGAAAAGGTTTGCCTTTTTGTGGATGATACCAAGATTGGTAACAGAGTGAACACCCTGGAGGGAGTGAAAAAAAATGAAAAAGGATCTGCAAAATTTGGAAGAATGGTCTGATGTCTGGCAACTAAAATTCAGTGAAAAGAAGTGCAGAATGATGTATTTAGCAAGCAAAAACCTGAGGGAGGTGTATGTGCTAGGAGGTGAAAGGCTAATATGCACTGATGGGGAGAATGACCTTGGGGTGATAGTGTCTGAGGATCTGATGGCGACAAGGCAGTGGCTGTAACCAGGAGGATGTTAGGTTGCATAGAGAGAGGTGTAACCAGCAGAAGAAAGGAGGTGGTTTTGCCCCTGTATAGGTGAGGCCCCACTTGGAGTATTGTGTTCAGTTTTGGAGACCACATCTGGCCAAGGTTATTAGAAGACTTGAAGCGTTCCAGAGGAAAGCGACGAAAATGGTAGATCTGAGCTTGATGGCAATAATTGTATTAAGCAGGATATAAGTGAGAGTCCATAACTTAATATGTATGAGAGACCCCTTGCCTGTGAAACCTGAAATACAGTACGATATATATAGATATATGAAGCTGAAGGATAGAAATGCTTCAGAGTTACAGTAAAAACAATATTGCTTGGTTAGCAAATGCTAAAGTGTTAAAATGTATGTCATGGCTGCTATTTCCTGTCAGATTCCTGTAAGACTGGGGAATAGATGAATCCTAGTAGGTTATTATGTCCTATTGCTGACAGGGGTGAAACCAATAGCATGTGATAACTGAGTTATTGTTGCCAGGGAAAATTACAAATGAAATATGATTAACAAGAAACCATGTGACTTGAAACTAACCAATAGAGTATGCAATTTAGGAAGAAAATCCAACGAAGTCTGCAATCAAAAAAGCAACAAGCAAAAATCAAAACACAAACTGCAAGCTATGTACAAGATGAAGGCAATGTTTATTTAACCAAAGAAATTGCAGTGAATATACAACTTTATTAGCAACCTAGGGACCCAACACGGTCCGTGTTTCGGACAACACACCTTCCTCAGGGGTCCATGGTAAATAAGGATTAGGACAAACTGCAATAAAAATTATCAAACAAATGCCTTCCTGAGACTTTGGTTCAGGAAGGCATTTGTTTGATAATTTTTATTGCAGTTTGTCCTAATCCTTATTTACCATGGACCCCTGAGGAAGGCATGTTGTCCGAAACACGGACCGTGTTGGGTCCCTAGGTTGCTAATAAGGTTGTATATTCACTGCAATTTCTTTGGTTAAATAAACATTGCCTTCATCTTGTACATAGCCTGCAGTTTGTGTTTTGGTTTTTGAGTATGCAATTTATCATTGGATCTTAATGAAGCAATTGTAATTTAATTGGAAGAGGTACCAACTATTTAGGTCCTAATTTGTCTGTAACTTGTAATTCGGGGAGATTCTTGGTTGGTATTCTACCTTTAGTAGAACGTCAAGAACTCCCAAGGCCTTGAATGCTTAAACTACACTTTTGTGTTTGGTAGATTTTTTTTTCCTTGGCTTCCTCCAGAGATGGAAGAAAGGGCTGAGGGTGTGTGTAACCTGTTCATGTAGTCATTCAGAGCAAATGAGCCAAAAGAAGTATGGGAAGAGACTAGAGGACCTCAACATTATGTATACTCTGGAGGAGGGACAGGGGTGATATTATACAGATATTTTTAAATATTGAAAGGTATTGTTATAGGACCAATTTTTTTCCAGAAAAAGAAAATTGGTAAAACTAGAGCAGTGTTTCTCAACTTCAAGCCAAGTGCCCCTGACCCCACCCCATTGTATATTAGGATATATTATGATATTATTATTTTGCAGGAAAATGAAATTATTGAATGATATTTGTTACCTGTATAGATAATAGTGGAATATGTGGAATATCTTTTGTTCTTTCATTTGTATGACACTGTTTTTTGATTAAAAAAAAATCAATAAAGAATTTAAAAAAAACCCACAAAGAACACTGTGTGCAGAGAAAATGTTATTTATATTCGCTTTTTTTTCAAAGATGTCAAGGCAGATGACTTTAAAATATGCAAATGTCTCCTCAGTAACAACTATAGAAAAAGACAAATATAGTGCAAAATATAGACGGATATAAATTCTCAAAACTGACATTTTGATCACTAAATTGAAAGTAGAATCATTTTTCCTGCCTTTGTTGTCTGATTTCATGAATCTCTGGTTGCACGTCCTTCTGACTATGCAGCCAATATTTCTTTCTTTCTGCCTCCTGCATGCTTCCTATCATCTAGACCTCATTCCATTCCCCAACCAACTTCTCTCTGTCCCTCCATGAGTCCAACTTTTCTTCCTCTCTCTTCCACCCCTATTGGCAACATGTCTCCCTCTCTCTCTCTCTCACTGTCCATCAGTCTTGAGAGATCCAGACATCTCTCCCACCCCCTCTACTGCCACATCCAACATTTCTCCCTCATCCCCTGGATCATGTGCAGCATCTTTCACCACTGCCCACCAGCCTGATGCCCATTTCTCCTATCATCCCTTTCCAGCACAATGCCACATCTCTCCCTCCATCACTATGTCTAACATTCCTCCCCCTTTCATCCCCTTCAATCTGTTCCCTCTCTACCACCATATCTAACATTTCTTCCTCTCATCCTATTCCCCATGCATCTCTACCTCTCTCTATGCCCAGTTTTCCTCTTCCTTTCCCCATGTGCACCATCCCTTTGCCTCTCACTCAAACACACTCATGTCCAACAATTCTCCCTTTCTGTTCCCTCCTTCCTATATTCCAGGTTAGTGCCCCCTTCCTCCCTTCTGTGTCCTGAGTTTGTGCCTCACCCCTGCTTTCTAGCTTTTGTCCCAAAATTGTGCTCCCATGTCCCAATGCATTCTTCCCCCCCCTTTTGTCCCAGATCATGTCTCCTCCCTTACTTGCTCGAGCTGCAATCGCTCCTTCCTTCAGCGGCTCTCATTGCAGGTTCACACAGGCAGCGATTCGCAGACTGCACATGGCTAACCCACAAACCCTTCCCTTTGATGTCGGAGAGAAGGTTTTCAGGTCAGCTACATGCAGCGTGTGAACCGCTGCCTCTGCATTCAAGCAATGAGTCCTGCTGAAGGCTGTAACTGGGACCTCCCCCTCCCATACCCCCCACTGACACAGCTTTAACATTGGAGGGAAGCCCTCTGGGTCAGCTTCGGTGGAGGGCAGGAAGGAGGGATCCCCAGCAGTGGCTTGACAGGAAGGTGGAGGGCAGGAAGGAGGGATCCACGATGGCAGCTTTGGCAGGAGGGTGGAGGGCAGGTAGGAGGGAGCCCTGGTAGCTTCTTTGACAGGAGAGTGGAGGGCAGGAAGGAGGAATCGCCAGCAGCTTCAGCAGGTGGGCAGGCAATATCCTTGGCGGTGGCTAGTGCCACATACCTCCAACAAGTGGCTCGCATACTCCTAAGGGTACGCATACCACGTGTTGAGAAACACTGAACTCGAGGACATAAATAGAGGTTGAGGGGTGGTAGGCTTAGGAGCAATGTTAGGAAATTATTTTTTACAGAGAGTGGTGGATACCTGGAATGCCTTGCCGAGGGAGGTGGTAGAGAGGAAAACAGTGATGGAATTCAAGAAAGCATGGGATGAACACAGGATCTCTTAACTAGACTATGAATGGGCAAACTTTCATGGTCTGAATCCCTCAAAGGCTGAAGTGAGCTTCAATAGCAATCCCAGTAGTTAGAACCTAAGGACAATACCGGATGGACTTCTAAGATCTGTGGTCCAGAAGAAACAAAGAAAAAGAACAATTAATCATGATACTGTAATGCATGTAAATACAGGGCAGACTTGATAGTCTGTTCAGATCTTTATCTGCTGTCATTTACTAATTTTGTCAGGCATGGTAGACAGTAAAATTGAGTATTGGTCTGTCAGCTAAAGACCTTCAAAGTCAGAAGCAGAACTTAGAAGAGAATATGTGACCGATAGTAAAAGTGATAGATTACTATGAAGAAAGCATGAATAAAACTAACTGAAGGGTGAGATAATTAAAGAAGTGTATAATTACCTGTTGTAAGGGTAGACAAAAATTTGAAGGAAAAAAGTTACATTAAAAACTTTCACACACACAAGAGATATTTGCCTTATTTGGTGAAAATAGTGAGTGGGGGGAAAAGGAGGAGAAAAGATCTGTTTACCTGAATGACATTCTCCAGAAGATCTCCAACTAGCATCCAGTGTTCAAAAGAGCATCTGGGAAGAGAAAGATAAGTGACAGGCTCAGATGCACTAAACGATCATCACTAAACTAGTTGAACTGGTTTAGTGTTCACGTAATTTAACCAACCAATGTACAAAGCAGCTCACTGCAGGCTTTTCCATTCGTTGCAGCCTCCAACTGCCATGCAATTGACCTCATTGGTATTAAAACAAGGTCATTAATATTAAAACAAGCGCTCTGATTGATGCCCTAATATTGCTAAGGCATGCACTAAATCTAGTGACCGACTAATCACTCAAAATTACCAACAGGTCTAGGCTCTGATTTGTTCAGATACCTTAAGCCCTGCCTATGGGAGGGGCCTTTGGAATCAGAACCAATCAGAGTTTTAGGCCCCCTTCCCAAAACATACTAGGATGCATTGGGAAGGGGAAGGCCTGCTGTTTTTTAAGAGACAGGCCTGTCAGCTGGAGGGAGCGGACATCCCTCTTGCTGGATTTCTACAATAAGGTATGAGGGGAAGGTTTGGGGTGGTATACTTGAGGTGGGGAGTTCTGGCCTGACTGACCACCAGGGCCTTCTGGGGATGGGGTGGTAGGAGGAGTTAGAAGGAGGGCATTGGTGTCGGGAGTGGGGGGTTCAGGTTATAGGCAGTCGGGTGTGGGGGTGGTCCGAGTGACCAAGGCAGGAGAGAGTGGGTATCCTTCCTGATTTTTTATTTATTTTTTAAGTTGTTAGGGAGGGGGGACATCATCTGGGGGAAGGGGTTGGGGTGGGCAACCTTTTTTTTTATAAAGCTCAAAGTAAGGCCTTCATAGTGGGGGAGCAGAATCTTTTTTTTTTTTTTTTTAATGGGTACAGATGTACATGTGTGTGTGACACAGACACAACATATGTGCCCATTAAAAAAAAAAAAAAATTCCTTCCCAAGCAGCAAAGCGGCAGGAGGCTGCTTCAGAGTTTCCCATATTCAGCTGTTTGGGGTTTGCCTTGCCAGCTCTGTGCATGTGTGAAAATCGCGTTTCTGTTACATCCCTTTCAGATTCCATACGCTAGGTGTTCAATCCCAAACTGAAATCAGGGAGTTGCAGAAATCCAACACTTTTCTGAGCATATGCTCCTTCCCCTTAGACTGAGAGCTAGAGTCATATCCAGTTTCAATTTCTGTCAGAAATCCGTGCAGAAGTCTTTTGAATTGCTCTGCTTTCTTTTCTTATTTTTTCACTTAAAGTTGGGGTTTTTTTTTGGGGGGGGTTCTGTGTCTTCTGTGCCTTGAGACCCCTTTCCGGTGGTCCCCTGTTGGAGGAAAGGATGTGATCCCGTGGAACTGAACTGCTGCTTCACAGACAAACTATGGTGGATCTTGGAGCCAGCCTGCTGTGTGCCACGCTTCTTAGACTTGGGGTCCGTTCCCCTGGGAGTTCGCTTGCCATTTTAAAATCGGAGAATTTGTTGGCCTCACAGTGACCCACTGGATTTCAGTGACAATGTAATGCATCCAGGTCTGAGTTATTAAATAGAATTGTGCACACTGAGATTTTAAAAACAGACAGACTAAGGCTTAGTGCTTGCTAACAGAATTTTAATGTGCTAAATGCCCAGAAGCCCATAGGTATAAAATGGGATTCTTAGCATTTAGTGTGTGCTAAGCTTTAGTAAAAGAGCCCTATAGGAGGAAGAGAGACAAACATTTTATTTAAGATTTCGGGTGGGGAATCTTCATCTACAATACAGTTCTTCCATTCGGACTCACCTCATCCCCCAGAGTCTTCACGAAGTGTCTGGTGGTGGTGGCTGCAGCCCTCCGTACCCAGGCCAAGTTTTTCCGTACCTGGACAACTGGCTCATCAAAGCCCCCTCTGAACAAGGGGTTATTGCAGCGACCCAACAGACTATTATGTTCCTCCAAAGTCTGGGGTTCAAAGTCAACTTTCCAAAATCCCAGTTGACCCCATCTCAGTCTCTCCAGTTCATTAAGGCCACTCTAGACATTGTTTGGCTCAGAGCGTTTCTACCTCCACCACGTTGGGATACCCTCATTCACCTTTACCATCAAGTGTCTCATCTCACATCAATTTCAGCAAGACAAATGATGGTTCTACTTGGTCACATGGCTTTTACAGTTCATGTGACACCTTTTGCCAGACTTCACCTTCCCATACCTCAGAGGACCCTGGCATCTCAGTGGCAACAAGCTACCGACCCGCTTTCTCAACAAATTACAGTATCTCCTTTGTTGAAGCAGTCTCTCCACTGGTGGATGCTCTCTTTCCAGAGGTTTGCTGTTCCACAATCTCCCTCACAACAGACTCTTCAACCTACGCATGGGGAGCTCATCTAGATGGTCTCCGTACCCAAGGTCATTGGGCTCCTGTGGACCATCTTTGTCACATCAATCTGTTGGAACTCGGAGCGATTTTCAATGCCCTCAAAGCTTTTCAACACTTTCTTCACGACAAGGTAGTCCTTGTCCGGACAGACAACCAAGTCGCTATGAACTATGTCAACAAACAGGAACGGGATCTCACTCCCTTTGTCAAGAAGCTCTGAAGCTGTGGGATTGGGCAATCCATCACAACATCTTTCTCGGAGCTGTCTACATTCAAGGTCAGCACAACTGTCTGGCAGACAAGTTGAGTTGTCTTCTGCAACCTCACGAATGGACACTCAATTCTCCTCCTCTACGTCAAGTGTTTGCTCGATGGGGGACTCCTCAAATAGACCTCATGCCTCTCCCCTCAACAACAAGCTGCCTCAATTCTGCTCCCGAATATACTCTCCCCAGTATCTCGAGGCAGATCTTTCCTACTGGATTGGATGGGTCAGTTTCTCTATGCCTTCCCTCCATTCCTTCTGATTCTCAAGACTCTTGTCAAACTCAAGACAGAACATGCCACCATAATTCTGATAGCTCCTCGGTGGCCCAGAAAACCTTGATACTCCCTTCTACTTCAACTCAGCACCAGGGAGCCTCTGCTTCTACTGGTTTTTCCTTCTCTGCCTACTCAGAGTCAAGGTTCCTTGCTACATCCCAACCTGCAGTCTCTACACTTAACAGCTTGGTACCTTTCCACCTAACAGACTCTACAATTTTCTCAGTCTGTACAGGATATTTTGGTAGCTTCCAGAAAGCTGTCCACTAGGCAGTGTTACAACCAGAAAAGGACTAGATTTTCTGCTTGGTGTTCCACTCGCCATATGGAGCCAATGTCTACCTCCTTGGTGTCTGTTTTGGATTATTTACTTCACTTATCACAGTCTGGCCTCCAGTCTACATCTATCCGAGTCCATCTTGGTGCAATTGCTGCTTTTCATTAGCCTCTTGATGAGAAACCCCTGTCTGCATACCCTGTGGTTTCCCGCTTTATAAAAGGACTTTTTAATGTTTATCTACCACTCAAACCACCTCCAGTGGTCTGGGATCTCAATGTTGTCCTGGCTCAATTGATGAAGCCTCCATTTGAACCAATTGATAAGGCTCAGCTCAAGTATCTTACTTGGAAAGTAGTTTTCCTGATTGCCTTCACGTCTGCTCGAAGAGTCAGTGAGTTACAAGCTTTAGTTGCGGATCCTAAACTGTGTGCATTAACATACGTGGAGGGCCATGTATGTTAATGCACACAGTTTAGGCAATAAAATTCTAGAACTAGAAACTGAAATAAGGGATGCCAACCTAGACGTGGTGGCAATATCCGAGACTTGGTTCACTGACGCACATGGGTGGGATATGGCTATACCGGGGTACAATCTACTTCGTCAGGACAGAGAGGGCAGGTTAGGTGGAGGGGTAGCACTATACATTAAGGAAGACATCAAAACTACCAGGATCACTGATGTCAAGTATACTGGGGAGTCCCTCTGGGTTAATCTGGCACGAGGTAGTAAAAAATGCCTGTATCTTGATGTGGTATACAGACCTCCAAGACAACCGGAAAACATGGACGCAGAATTAATTGAAGACATAGAGAATATAACTCTACGGGGTGACACTGTGCTGCTAGGGGACTTCAACATGCCTGACGCAGACTGGAACACATTTTCAGCAGCAACCAGCAGCAGCAGGAGGCTTCTGAACTCCATAAAAGGAGTACATCTCAGACAGATGGTAACGGAGCCCACTAGGGCCCAGACGATCCTAGACCTGGTACTCACAAACGGGGAAAGCATCTCAGAGGTCTCAGTAGGAGATACGCTAGCCTCCAGCGACCATAACATGGTATGGTTCAACATTGGGAAAGGATCCCCTAAATCAATTTCAAAAACAAAGGTACTCAACTTTCGGGGCGCCGACTTCGCACGTATGGGAGATCACGTTCATCAGATGTTACAGGACCAAGCAGAGACCGGCAATGTGGAAACTATGTGGTCGTACCTGAAATCATCCATACACGAAGCAACTAATCGCTACATAAAATCAGTAGATAAATGGCAAAGAAACAACAAACCCCAATGGTTCACTGAAGAGATCTCACTCCTCATTAAGAAGAAGAAAAAAGCATTTCTTTCCTACAAACGCACTCAGAGAAGAGAAACTAAAGTAGAATATAAGACCAGATCGGCAGCGGTCAAAACAGCAGTTAGGGAGGCCAAACGTCGAGTGGAAGAAACTCTGGCAAAAAACATTAAAAAAGGGGACAAATCCTTCTTTAGGTATATCAGCGATAGGAAAAGGAACACAGACGGTATAGTACGCCTTAGACAACCGGACGGAAACTACGCGGTGGCGGATTCAGAAAAAGCAGAACTACTAAATGAATATTTCTGCTCAGTCTTCACCTGCGAAGCACCAGGACACGGACCACAGTTGATGATAATACAAGACGTGGATGACCCGTTTCAGAACTTTGAGTTCACTCCTGGGGACGTCTACAATGAACTGGCAAGGCTAAAGGTAAACAAGGCCATGGGACCGGACAATTTACACCCAAGAGTGCTCAGAGAATTGAGAGATGTCCTGGCAGAACCGTTGGCGGTGCTCTTCAATCTCTCACTAAGTACGGGGAAAGTTCCGTTGGACTGGAAAACAGCCAACGTCGTTCCTCTACATAAAAAGGGTTGCAAGGCTGAAGCTGCGAACTATAGACCGGTAAGCCTCACCTCTATAGTGTGCAAACTCATGGAAACACTAATTAAGTATAAATTAGATACGATCCTGAACGAGGGAAATCTCCGGGATCCCAGCCAACATGGATTCACCAAGGGTAGGTCATGCCAGTCCAATCTAATAAGCTTCTTTGACTGGGTAACAAGAAGACTGGACTCAGGAGAGTCCCTGGACGTCGTGTACCTGGACTTCAGCAAAGCGTTTGACAGCGTCCCACACCGCAGGCTGCTGAACAAGATGAAATCTATGGGATTAGGAGAGACTCTAACTGCATGGGTTAAAGATTGGCTTAGTGGCAGACTTCAGAGGGTGGTGGTCAACGGTACCCTTTCTAAAATGTCAGAGGTGACCAGCGGAGTGCCACAGGGTTCGGTCCTGGGCCCACTCCTCTTCAACATATTCATTAGGGATCTGACTCAAGGGCTCCAAGGCAAGGTAACCTTATTCGCTGATGACGCCAAACTATGCAATGTAGTAAACGGCTATAATCTTCAGGATGCTATGGAGCAAGACCTGCGTACTTTAGAAAGTTGGTCCTTGATCTGGCAGCTGGGCTTCAATGCCAAGAAATGTAAGGTCATGCATCTCGGCAACGGAAATCCTTGCAGAACTTACACCCTGAATGGAGAAACTTTAGCCAGGACTACGGCAGAACGAGACTTAGGAGTAATCATCAGTGCTGACATGAAAGCATCCACTCAAGTGGAGAAGGCTTCATCTAAAGCACGGCAAATGATAGGCTGTATCAAGAGAAGCTTCGTCAACAGGAAACCTGAAGTCATGATGCCACTGTACAGAGCCATGGTGAGACCGCATCTGGAATACTGTGTTCAATTCTAGAGGCCACATTACCGTAAGGATGTGCTCAGAGTTGAATCGGGTCAGCG
This sequence comes from Geotrypetes seraphini, assembly GCF_902459505.1. Taxonomy (NCBI): domain Eukaryota; kingdom Metazoa; phylum Chordata; class Amphibia; order Gymnophiona; family Dermophiidae; genus Geotrypetes; species Geotrypetes seraphini. Next base: position 24,053,776 of record NC_047086.1, read on the forward strand.
GATGGCCACCAGGATGGTCTCGGGGCTAAAGGGTCTCCCGTACGAAGAAAGACTGAGCAAATTGCAGCTCTACACTCTCGAGGAGCGTAGGGAGAGGGGAGACATGATTGAGACATTTAAGTACATCACGGGACGGGTAGAGGTGGAAGATGATATCTTTCTTCTCAGGGGACCCTCGACCACAAGAGGACATCCGCTCAAGCTCAGGGGAGGGAAGTTCCGTGGAGACACCAGGAAATACTTCTTCACGGAGAGAGTGATTGAGCATTGGAACGAGCTTCCAGTGCAGGTGGTCGAGGCACGCAGCATCTCAGACTTCAAGAACAAATGGGATACCTATGTGGGATCCCTACGAGGTCATGCCAAGGGATAGGGTCACTAGGACTGAATGAGCGGGTCAGTAGAGTGACAGTATAATTACAATTATTCTTTAGGGGGTCAGTAGATTTAAGAGGGTGGGTAAATAGTGTGGGCAGACTTGATGGGCTATGGCCCTTATCTGCCGTCATCTTTCTATGTTTCTATCCACCTTTCACAGTTTTCCACCATGACAAGGTGGTCCTCTAAATTCTTACCTAAAGTTGTTTCAGAATTTCATATCAATCAATCAATCTATTGTTCTTCCAGTCTTTCTTCCAAAGCCTCATTCTCACCCTGGAGAAATGGCGCTCCATACTTTGGATTGTAAACGTGTCTTGGCTTTCTACTTGCAATGCACTCAACCTCACAGAACAGCCCCACAACTTTTCATCTCCGATCCAAATAAGTTGGGGCATTCTGTCTCGAAGCGAACCATATCCAACTGGATTGCTGCTTGCATCTATTTCTGCTATGCTCAGGCTGGTCTCCCTTTGCAGGGTCACAGAGTTCGAGCAATGGCGGCGTCTGTAGCTTTCCTCAGATCAACTCCTATTGAGGAAATCTGCAAGGCTGCCACTTGGTCCTCGGTTCATACATTCACCTCTCATTACTGTCTGGATACTTTCTCCAGAAGGGATGGCCATTTTGGCCAATCTGTTTTGCAAAATCTCTTTTCTTAACTTGCCAACTCTTCCTCCATCCCATTATGCTTAGCTTGGAGGTTACCCACTGTTGAGAATATGCTGCCTGCTTGTCCTGGGATAAAGCACAGTTACTTACTGTAACAGTTGTTATCCAGGGACAGCAGGTAGATATTCTCACAACCCACCCTCCTCCCCTGATTGGCTTCTTAGGTACCTCACAGGAGACACGCGCCCTAACTCGGGTGGGAAGGCACTCGCGCATGCACAATGCAGCACTCGAAAGCTCTTACAAAGATCTTCAAGCAAGTCTGCTTTCGAGGTTCGAGGCTGTCCGCTGCGGGGCTCCATCGGTGACGTCACCCACTGTTGAGAAAATCTGCCTGCTGTCCCTGGATAACAACTGTTACGGTAAGTAACTGCTTTTTCTACCTATTTGTTGTCTCTGGTTTCTGCTTTCATCTTCTTTTCACTCTCTTTCTTCCAGCGTCTGCCCTGTCCCTTCAATCCAGCATCTGCCCCTTCCATCCACTTTCTGCCCTCTCCCCCTTCCATATGGTATCTGCCTTCTTTCTATGCCCCTCTCCCTTTTCCATCCAGCCTGTGCCCCCTCTCTCCTTTTTACATGATTCATTCCAGCTTCACTGCTCTCTTCATTTTTATCTCTCCTACACCAGATCTAGCATCTTTGTCCCTCTCTCATTTCTCTGCTGACCCCCTTTACAGCATCAATCTCTCTCTACTTTCTCATTCCTCTCTCTCCCCTTTCCCTCATCTGATCTCTCCATTCCACCCTGACCCCTTCCCCTCTAATCTCCCTATCAGCTGTTTCCTTCCTTTTTTTCTTCTCCCTTTCCTCCTCCCCTCTCCAACAGTAACTCTCTTCCCATCTCTTTCCCTCCTCCCCTCCCAGCAGCATCTCTCCTACCTCCCTCCAGGTCCAGTAGCAGCTCTCCCTTTATCCAGCAGCTTCCCAGCCTCCAACAGTGGCTTCCTCCCCTTCCCTCCCTCCAGCTCTCAGTACTTGCCTTCAGCAGCGATTCACTTAAGCAGTCTTGGTTCCTTTGTCACCTCTGAGGAAAGAGGAAGTTGCCGATGTGAATCACTGCGCTGGCAAGTACGAGAGCTGCTGGGAGGGGAGACAGCCCCTGTCAAAGGCTTCCCATGATCTCATTCACCCCTGCTTCCAAACTCCCGCATGCCTTGCACATTCACGCCCCCCCCCCAGCTGGCACAAACAGCGTTGCTCCGCAGGCCCTGCCGCCCAAGATGAGCCGGAGGACCCTACCCGTCGCCCTGCCATCGAGTCACCACGAGAGAGCAGCCTGCCGACAGGAAAGCTCAGGGCCAATACCGCACCACTCGCTCCCCCGTGGACGCTGTCAACAATCCGGAGGCAGCCAGCAAACACAGCACGACCCCGCAGCCGCATGGGCTCAATCCACTACACCCAGATGCACCCTCTCAACCGCTGGGTGCCGGCACGCATCCCACACATGGGCGGACTCTTGCACTAGCGAGCTGTCGCGGAGGAAGGCCCAGATGCTGCCGATGGCCCCAATCCACACACCAGCCCCGCCTGGAGCCTGAGGCTGGGTGGAACAGCAGCCTGCTGCCAACACCACCGCAGTTAGGGAGCCCAAGACTGGTGCCGCACTGCTATACACCCGGCAGGAAATTTAAGTGCGTCGATCTCGCCAGACCAGCAGGAATTTTCTGCGGACCGGTGGTTGAAGAACACTACATTTCCCCCTCCCCATTCGCGGTTTCAGCAATTGCGATTTCACATATTCGTGATTTTTTGGGGGGAGGGGAGAAAAACCCCCCATAGTTTATCCTTCCCCCCTGGTGTCCTGGCCTTACGTAGTGGTCTAGCGGGCTTTTGGGGCAGGAGTAATCTTCCTACACTCCTGCCCCATGTAGATCGCCAATAGGAAATGGCTGTGGGGAGTTCCCGTCATAGTCTCGAGAGACTACGGAAACTCACGGCAGCCATTTCCTATTGGTTATCTACCCGGGGCAGGAGTGTAGGAAGATCGCTCCTGCCCCGAAAGCCTGCTAGACCACCAGGTAAGGCCGGGAAGGAAGGAGGGAGGCAGGGGTGGGTCAGAGCCAGACCAGAAGATATTCACGGTATTTCACCATTCGCGGTCCAGCTCTGCCCCTATCCCCCACGAATCCGGAGGGAGAAGTGTAGGGCATTCCTTTTTGCTGTCCCTTCCTAGTTGTGAGACCTGAAAATAACATCAGAGGGGAGCATCAAGGCTGGCATGAGTAGCAGGTTAGAGCTGTTGAACGCACTAGTGAAGAGCTAGAGGTATGTGGGAGGGAAGTGAACGCATGTGGCGAGGGAGGAATGGGAAGTAGCAGAGAGAAGAGGTGCCGGGGCCCCCACCAAGAGGGCACCTGGGGCAGTCTGTGCCCCTTCCTCCCCTTTACTATGCCACTGTATGTTTACATTACATTACATTAGGGACTTCTATTCTGCCTATACCTTTTTATGTAAGAATATGGAACAATTTAGGTGAAGGAGTTTTATTCCTGAAGTAGAGTAGGTCATTTATGGCCATAATAAAGTGTGAAGCGTTTGAAAGAAGTGTTCATAATTTCTTAAGGTGAGAGGGATAAACTATTCTGTTGATGAGCTCTCTATACAAGAAGAGATGTTTTATCTTTTAATGTGAATAGTTGTTCTCTGGGCTGTGAATAAATTATGTATGTATAACTGTAACCCGCCTAGATGTTAGACAGGTGAGAAATTTTAAAATAAGCAAAATCTTGTGAAAGTGACAGATAAACTTATCTGAGACATTGTTCAAAAGTGAATCAGTCATGTTTACATGAAGAGAGGTGAAGTTCAGGGTATTGAAATCCTGCTGAATGAAAACAGCATTGTATATTCACAATTGGAATTTCTAGGGCAAAGTGTCTAGTGGTTCTGAACACTAGAGTTTTACATCTGAACCCACAAGTTGCTTGCAGAATGCCGTCAATCATCTGTTGAACTCTGCTTCCTTCCCAGGAAGCTGCTCCTGCCCCTTCGGTTTATTTTCTACAAGCAAGTTACTCAGAAGTTTCTGCTTTGCAGTTTTTAAGTTGTTGGGGGGGGGGTTCTAAATATTGGTTGGTGCCCAGAGTTCCCACTTCTTGGGAACTCTGCCAGGGAGAAGATGCAGACTTGAGTTGTGGAAGTCTACGGCTATCTGGATCAGCTCTAGGGGACACCTAGCTAGCCATCCTGCTTTTGTATTTTTTGAGCTGAGGAGCTGTCACCTGCTTAATTACTCAAATCCCTGACTTACCAGGAGCTTGAATGCAGGCTGTTTTGGCTCCTTCCTGGCTTGACCAGGATTAATAGTGGGCCAGCTGTGTGGTCCTTCCCCTTCACGGTATCAGGTTTCCTGGGGGTTGAGCTCAGTCTCACATTGGTCTGACTGGCAGCCCCAAGACCAAATTTGTCTGTGAGGCAGAGTTCTTCTCTATTTATCCCAGCTGCATTCCTGAGCTGAAGCAGGCAGGCACATGGCACAGTGAGTCTTTTAAGGCTAATATAGCCTATGGGGCGGGGGGGTCTCCAAAAGTGAATTTTGCTAGGCTGTAAAGAGGAATAACCAGCAGAAAAAGGGAGGTGTTGATGCCCTGGTATAGGTCTGGCAAGGCCGCACTTAGTATTGTGTTCAGTTTTGGAGGCCTTATCTGGCAAAAGATATAAAAAGACTTGAAGTAGTCCAGAGGAAGGTGATAAAAATGGGTAAGGGGTTTGAACAAGAGTATGAGAAGAGACTGGAATACCTAAATATGTATATTCTGGAAGAGAGAAGGGACAGAGGAGATATAATACAGACGTTTAAATACTTGAAAGGTATTAATATAGAACAAAATCTTTTCCAAAGAAGAAAAAATAGTAAAACTAGAAGGCATAATTTGAGGTCACAGGGAGGAAGATTTAGGAGCAATGTTAGGAAATTCTTCTTCATGGTGGTAGATGCCTGGGATGCCCTCCCGAGGGAAGTGGTGGGAGGAAAACAGTGATGGAATTTAAAAAAGCGTGGGATAAAAATAGAGGATCTCTAACTAGAAAATGAAGGATGTAAATTAAAGAACTAAGGCCTGTATTGGACAGACCTGCACGGTCTGTGTCCCGTATATGGTGATTCAGTACAGGATGGGGTGGGGTGGGCATAAATGGGAACCTCACTAATATGGAACATGAGGATGTTACTGGCCAGACTTTATGGTAGATATCCTGCAAACTACGGGATGGTTGGATAGGCTGGAGTGAGCTTTGATGGCAACTTCAGCAGTTGGAACCTAGGACAATACCAGACTTTACAGACTATGGCCCAGAAATATCAAAGAAAAGACAAGTTAATTTAATCATGTATTTTTTAATGCGTGTAACTTATGGGCAGACTGAATGAATTGTTTAGGACTTTATCTGCTGTTACTATGAAGGTTTTCTGCAACCACCTCTAAAACCCCTTTCCCTGCATTTTATTTTTTGTACTTCAGGGAAATCCTCTTGGGCCATTTTTGTCACAATTTTACTGGAGTTGGCCATCTTGCATTTTAAATGATATTTTTTACTAAAGCCTCCTGCCTCAGAACCCCTCTATTTTACTTAAAATCGACAGGGCTTGGCCCCTCAGGTCTTTCTACCCCTTTATGATGCTAGATTTGCACTGGCTGGCTGGCCAAGGAGTGTCCATGTCCCGCATATGATTGAGCCTCGGACTCAGCCTTCTCCAAGTCCTCCAGAACTGGGGATCTATATGAAGCATGTTCCCAAGGGAAGAGACCCTTTCCAGAGCCCTCCAAAGGTACATTGGCCAAGCGCAGACCCCCAGTACAAGGCTTCACCCTGGATTTTGTGAGCCATATGTGGAATGCTTATTTGAACTACTAAGGGTCCTTGTTATCTGTGTTCAGCGTGATGGAGACAGTAGCACAGGAGATCTCCCCTCAGCATGCTCCTTATCCAGATGAGAACAGAGAGCTGGACCAGGAGGTTCAGTTTGACATAGATCAGGAGGGTGGAAAGTCCGGTTCCATGCTACTTGTTCCAGGATACAGTTTTCTCTGGCAGACTCTGGTTCTCTCCTTGAGAGCATTGGTCAAGAAACAGTAGTGGTCCTGAACCAGCTGTTCAAAGCCTCTGCATTCTTGGGCATTATTTCTATCTTGCTAAAAGAATTGAAGCTGGAAGTTCCTCCAGCCCTCTTATCACATTGCTCAATTCTGTTATGTCCCTTCCGGATTCCATACGCTAGGTGTTCAATCCCAACCCGCAATCACTCATCATCTTCTAGATGTTCTGATAAGAGTGCGATGAAGTCCGGAAAGGTTTCATGCAAATGCAAGCATTCAGTGACCTTTGACATCGGATTGACATGGCTCGAAGTGCAAGTGTCCTTCAAGACTCTGATCTACAGGATGACTCGAATCCTGACTCGTCACCTTCCACTACTGATGCTGATGACTTTCTGACATCGAAGTCTCCGAGGCATTCTCCTGCTAGAGCTTCTTCTCCTACTGAAAAGTTGTCCTTTTCTAGATTTATTTGTCAATAAGGAAAGGATCTTTCAGTGAAGTTGTAGGGTGACTCTAAATATAATTAAGAATTTCTGGAAACCTTAGATTACGATCAGCCTCCCCGAGAGATGCTAAAACTACCGTTACATGGCATCTTGAGAGAGACACTATAAGAATTAGGAATCCCCCCATTTCAATACTGGTGGCTCCTAAGAAGTTGGACTCTATACAAAATAATATCTCTGCCTGGATTTGACAAACCTCAACTCGCACATCAATTCTCAGTTGTGGAGTCTACTTTAAAGAAATCTACTCCATCAAAGGTTTATGCATTGGTCCCTCCAGGGAGGGAAGGCCGTATTATAGACAGGTTTGGTCAATTACTTTACCAGAACACCATGTTGGCAAGTAGAGCTGTCAATTACAACTTCTATTTCTCCTGCTACTTGAAGCATCTCATGAAACAGCATATTCCTTCTCGTAAACTGAAAGGTTTTCAAAATCTCTTCAGCACGGTCCTTCAGTTACAAAAGTACTTGGTTCGCTCAGCTTATGACATCTTCAAGCTCATGTCCAGGGCTTCTTCCAAGTCTGTGGCCATGAGGAGACTGGCATGGAAAGAGTCTCTGATGTAGACATCAATTTGCAGGACAGACTGGCCAATACCCCGTGCCAGGTACTTGCGACCTTGAGTGGTCACCATGAAGACGGGCTACTGGTCCAGCTGGATCATTTGTCTGACCCATTAAGGCTATTCTTGTGTTCTTATGAGTGCCCATTATCTGCCAGGACCCAGTAAGCAGAAGAAATAAAATTATATAATCACTCATATAAAAAACAGATGCAGGTGAAAGGATGGAGAAGCTTTGTAATAACTAGGAATACTTCAGTTTAGATATACTGTAGTCCTACAGCTCATACCCTTAATTATAGGCACATTATAGAAAGATCCATGCAGTTTTGCCACTTTATCCATCACCAGTATCCAAGAGTCAGAACACACCTATGAATTTAGATGACAATTGTGTTTATGGTTACAGCAGATAGCTTTACAGTGTTTGAAGTGTGGGATCCACCCTTGCAGAAACCATCTCACTAACATAAATATATAAATAAATGGGTTTTTTAATTTCAAGTTTCATAATTTAACAAGTTACTGTAAATTATGGACTAGATCATGTTCAGCATGTACAGGTGGTTCCATTATGTGAACCTATATCCAGTTTACATGGTATACTGTATAGGAAACATAAGCCATGACATAACTCATTATAGAAAGAGAACTCCCTTGCTGCAGGCTTCATGCAGGTTCAGACATTTATGCTCACTGGTTCATGTAGCTCCAAAGTAAAGAAAGGTGGCTTTTCTTAAACATAAAAATTTAAAACAAGATGGCAGACAGTACTGTACTGTCTAACCGTGTTAATTCCTTTTGAAATGCCATATTCCCAGTTAAGTTTTAGATTTTCTTTCACTAGTGATCTTTTGCAGCAACAGTTCTCAGACTGGCCCTTGGGGACCACCAGCTAGAAATGTTTTCTTTCTGGATATTCCTAATAAACATACAGGGATTTGCATATAATGGAGGTAGCAGGCATGGAAATCTCTCTCATGTATATTGTGACAGGTTGATGTCCTATCAGGCTGTAAAAGGGATGCTTTCCCACTTACAGTAATTGCGACAAAGGAGAGCTCTGATGCCGTTTCCATGGTAAAACTAAGGTAATCAGGAAAAATTGGCATTTCCCCTTTAAGGGCATAAAACCAAAAATTTGTGGTAGTGGTGGGGAACCTCTCTGATTCCAATACAATAACAATAATAATAATAACTTTATTCTTCTATACCACAATAATCTTGCGACTTCTAGGCGGTTTACAACTGAAGAGAGCTGGACAATCAGCGATTTACAGTATGCAGATAGAGAAATTACAGTATACAGAATCTTAGAAATGCAGCAATTATAATATACAGTTTGTTTAGAAATTCAGAGAGGTCCTTTTTGATAAAGTGGTGAATTACATAATACTGTTTGTTTAGAATTTTTTCAGGGGGGACATATTAGGTAAAATGAAAAAGAGAGAGGTGTAGTTTGAAGTTTAGTTGACATATTTGTCGAATAAGGCAGTTTTTATGGTTTTTCTAAAGGCAACATAGGTCAGTTCAGCTCCATTTATGTAGTTGTCCAGCCAGTGTTGTTGTTTGTTTGCTTGGTACTTAAAAGTTCTGTCCAGGAAGGTTTTGTATTTACAATGGTAATATATAGAAATAAAAACATACAGGAAATAAGGTAATACCTTTTTTATTGGACTAACTCGGTGCATTTTATGATTAGCTTTCAAAAGTAACCCCCTTCCTCTTCAGATCAGAAATGAGCAAATGATGACACATCAGTATGTACAAGGGAAACATGAAAGCATTTCAGTGATAGTTTCACAGGAAGAGGGGTGGGTAAGTAGGAGACAGATGACAAAGCAGTTCAGATTTCTTTGTAGTGTGAAAGGAAGCTGAGGTGTTTAAGTCCTGTCCGGTAGGTATCAAACTATTTGATCACTTTAATTTCAAAGGTCTTACGTTCTTGGATTGTCTTAAAATCTCCTTTTAGTATTCTCACCATAAAATCATTGGTGCTGTAGTCAGTTTTTCCAAAGTGTTGTCTGACAGAGCTGACATCCTGGTTGGTATTGCAATTTTTAATATGATATTTGTGTAAGTTGATCCTAGTATTTAGCATCTGAACTATTTCACCAATGTAATATACTTCTTTGCGCTTTTTGCATTGAATGATATACACCACATTAGAAGATGAACATGTGAAGAATCTCCTTATGTTGAATGTTTTTCCCATATAATTGACCTTAGGATCCTTTGAGATGTGCTTGCACAGTTTGCAGCTTGCCACACCCACCGCAAGGATGTGTGCCATTCTTTTCTTTGTGGGTTGGAGTAGAGAGTTTGGTTTTTACCAATTTTTGTTTCAGAGTAGGTGGCTGAAACAGAAACTGGTAAAAAGCAAACTCCCTACAATAACTCCAAAAGAATAGAATGGCAGTGCTTGGTACATTTTCCTGTATAAGTTTTGAAATTGACTTTGACTCCTGAGGCAGGCACCCTATGCTAAAACGCAGTTATATATCGAGTCTCTTTTTTAGTGGATGCATAATATACGTTACCCTTATTTTGGAATCAGAGTGGTCCTCCTCCCCCATTTTTATTTCATTTTTTTACTTTTCTTTTGTTCTTTGGGGGGGTTTCTTCTTTTCTTTATTTTGCCCCTTTAAGGGAGTAACGGGTACCAGACATGTCAAAGAGCAAAACAGTCATTACCCTTTTAAGCTCAGAAAAGCGGAGGGCCAGTTGTGAAAATTTTGGCCTAGCAATGAAAGTCTGAGAGGAGTAAGGCCCCTAGAGGGAGGGGACAGACTCAGCTATAGGTGGATAGTTAATTAGCTGGGAGGGTTGTAAAGCTAAAAGACTCAAAACAGAACTCCTGAGACTACTAGTGGGCAGAAGGTGAAAAGTGGAACATGATAAAGGACCTGCTGCTGGACAAGAGCCTGATCCTGAGAACATGAGGGATTACTATCAGAAATCGAGAATGACATGGGGAAAAAATTTGTCCCTGTCCCCACGAGCTCAGTTCCCGTCCCATTAGCACAAGCCTCTAATAGTTTTAGACAGAACTTATTATATTAAAGTATAAAAAGAAACAATATTCTGTACAATTGTCATTTTATAAATCAAAGTTCTGGCTGCCGAACCAGAGAAAGAGATCTTCAGCTGATGGGGCTTTGTTTATAAATGTTTATCAACCCAACTAATATATTACTTTATCCTAAAGCAAAAAAAGAAAAGAAATAGAATTTTTTTTTCTACCTTTGTTGTCTGGCTTCTGCTTTCCTCATCTCCTCGTTCAATTCCTGTCTGCCAAGGGGCGCAGTTCCTTTTTCTTCTATGTTCTATATTTGATACTGAATCATGAAAGCCGACCGCAAACAACCGGAGGAACACTGTACTTAAGTTGCTGAATAGTCTTTGTATTGTCCAAAAGTATTCCACTGTGAATGTTCGCTTCTAACCCGTTCTGAGCTACTGGGAGGACAGGGTAGAAATCAAATTAAATGAATAAACCCATGCACATTAATAAAACAATGACACCCAGTTTTAAAGACGCTGTGGGAGAAAACTACTTCTGGTGAAACTGCAAAAAAATAAAACCAGCTTCCAATAATGCACTTTTGGGTTCAAAAATAAAACCATTTTTATTAAAAAAAATTCATTCCACTCAACCCTAGCATTGAGGCCCTTAAGCGAAATGGTATCCAGAGAAAAAATTAAATGTTGCTCCATCTGCTACATCCCCCCCATCGCACAGATCTTTTAATCAAATTCAACACAGTGCATTTAAAATCCAAAAATTCATGCTGGCTACTCAGGCACTGTGCAACCAAAGGGTCCACTCCTCCCCCATTGATATTATGTTCTGATAACACTGGACAGCAAAGCTTTTGCTTCTTCAACACTTTCGGTTGTATCTTACAGATTTTTGGCTGCTGATCATGAAAATCACATTTAAAATTACGTATCACGTACCATTTTACTAAAAAGCACACTTTTACAATTTCTTGCTATACTTTCAAGCTAATGCAATTACCTCCTCCTTTACAAACCCACGGTAGCGTTTTAAGCACCAGCCGCCACAGTAACGGCTCCGACGCTCATAGAATTCCTGTGAGTGTCTGAGCTGTTACCACAGTGGCCAGCGCTAAACACGCTAGCATGGCTCTAAAGGAGGGAGTTAATTCTTAGCCTAATTCTTAATATAGGGCTACTGCTCACACTACCTTGCTAGATAAAGGGCTCCTTTTACTAAGGTGTGCTAGTGTTTTTAGCATGCGCTAATCCTGCGCTACACAAAAAATACTAACGCAAGCTCTATGGAGGCGTTAACATGTAGCACGTGGGGCAATGTAGCGTGCGCTAAAACTGCTAGCGCACTTTCGTAAAAGGAGCCCATAGTGTGCACTTGTTCAGGCAAACATTCAGGACAGGTTGCATAATATCCATGGAAATGTTGCAGTCTAGGCATGCTTGTACATGGGCTTGATGGATGCTGCTTGAAAAGGCTATATGAAAACATGGAACTGCTGTTAAAGCATTTCCATTACACAAAATACAACTGGAACATCTATGGTGATCTTAAAGTAGTAGCTCTGCTACTTGGAATGCAGCTTGGATATACCAAGTACTGTTGTCTTATTTGTGAATGGGACAACTGTGATAAGGAGTTGCATTACATTCAAAAGAACTGGCCACTCCTTAAAGATTTGGTTTCAGGAGAGAAAAATGTGGTACATGAACCACTTGTTGACCTGACAAAGATATTTTTTCCTCCTCTTCACATAAAACTTGGACTGATGAAAAATTTTGTAAAAGCAATGAACAAGGAAGGCAAAGATTTAGGTTTTTTTTTTTTTTTTTATTATTTATTGAATTTCAAATTATATTAACAAGCAAGCATAGCAGTACTTAAGTACAGATTTTACATTATATATCAAAGAAAATTAATTTTTCTAACATCACTTAATTTAATGTAAAGAAAGTAATTGAATATATTTAGTCCACAAAATATATATATATATATACAGATCCAAGTATTTGTATAAAAATCAAGGAAAGTACTTTATATTAACAAAAACAAAACAAAACAGTTTAGGAGACATTGATAGATCACCCCAATAACCTGGACTTAAACCGCTGGAAGAGCTATTGGACCAATCAAGACTTCTCCACCCCCTTCCTTAGCAGATATAAATTCCAACAATTGCTTTGGTTAAAAAAATAAAAAAATATTTCCCTTGTAGCAATAAAAACAAAAACTGTGGATATAGATGTTCTGGAGATAATTTATTAAACACTAACATATAAAACCATGAAAATTCAATTTAAAAAGTACAATGATAAAAAATACTGTGATAAAAATCCAACCGGACCCTACACGGTCCGTGTTTTGGTGAACACGCCTTCCTCAGGGATCCAATGGTTTGCAAACTCACATATAAAGAATTGGACTGAAAACAGTCTATTGTCTTTAAACAGCATTCTCCAGTGCTTCTTTAAGATTTTATTTAGATAAAGTTAAAGATAAGTACTTCATTAAATAAGTCACAGTATTTTTATCACAATTTTTAGCACGGATAGGTCAATAATGAAGAGGTAGGGCTAAACCAGGATCTCTTCTGAGCTTTCTTAAGGACATTTGATAATCACAAGAGCTACATTTTTTAGTTCATCAGCTTTATTTAGAAAGTCTTGATCTGAAGAACAAATCCTTCGAAGCCTCAAAATTTGAGATACAGGTAAACTATCCCCTCTAGCCCTCACCTGGGCCAACTCTCTCCTTTCTTTCCCTCCAATAACCCGCATCAGCCAGCAATCCTCTCTCTCCAACACCCTGTAGCAGCAATCCTATCCCCCTCCCTCCAATAATCCGTAGCAGTAATCTTCTTTATTCTCCCTCTCCACAGTCAGTGTTGCCTGTACTATATACTAGCTTTGGAATGGATCCTCTGAGATAAATGACAGTGCATTGCAACTTTTCAGGAAGTCTATGCCATAAAAGAGCTCCCTCCATGTAAAACATCCAGATTTGTACACAGTATTCAAGGTGTGGTTGCACCATGGAGCAGTACAAAGGCATAACATTCTCATCCTTGTTTTCCAATGCTTTCCTGATAATGCATAACATTCAATTTGCTTTCTTAGCTACTGCTGCACACTGAGCAAAGAGTTTCAACGTTTCATCAATGATCACACTTAGATCTTTTTCCTGGATGGCGACTCCTAATGTGGAACCCTGCATCACATAGCTGTGGTTCAGGTTCCTCTTTCCCACATGCATCACTTTGCACTTGCTCACATTAAACATCATCTGCTATTTTCACACACATACACACACACACACACACACACACACAAGGTGATAATGTTTTCAAGGTAATAATATTTTAGTGAATTGACTTAACCCTTGATTGGGAACTGATCTTTCCCAAGATTAAAAGCAAGATTTGGAGGTGAGAGCAGAAATGTTTTAGGATGCATATACAGGGAGAAGAGAGTCTAAAAATGCAAGAAAAATGAAGTGATATGTTAATGTAAACCCCCGCAGCGCCCCCTAGGGGTCAGTCTCACTCTGTCTCAGCAGCAACAGCAGATGGCTGTTGATCACGGTGTGAATGGTAGTTTAGGTCTTCCCAAACTCACTGCAGGTGCTCTTAAATAAAAGGACCCAATACGAGGACTTCGATGTGAGAAGCTTCAGTGAACCAGTGACTGAGAGAACCAGACAGGAATAGATCCTTAACAAATGGCATCCATTTATTGCACAGAAAAGTTTTAAAAGTATAAATTAACTTTGTTTCATTAAAAATGCTTTTCAGACAATTAAAGTGTTTGCAAATTAAAACCAGAGAAACATCAGTGCAATTTGTTATTCTATTTAAAACGGTGATCTAACATTTTGAGTTTATGCAAAAGTTACTCACATTAACAATATACTCTCGTAGACTTAGGTCCAGATTCTCAAAATTGTTTTCCGATGGTTTAGCCTGCACGCATTTTAGCAGCGGATTATCAAAACAGCTTATCTCTGTTTTTAGCGAGGTTTCACTAATTGGTATGACAGAACATTCACTAATTGGTATGACAACTTCAATTCAATATTTCTTGGATCATCATCAATCGGTGCTTTTAACATCTCTTGATCTCTCAGCAGCATTTGATACGATTGATCACCAATTACTCCTTGCTAGACTTCAATCTATTGGGGTTACAGATGATGTTCTAGCATGGTTTACATCTTACTTCAGTAATCGCACATCTACAGTAATTTTTAATGATTCTTCTTCTTCAACTTCACCAATATCATATGGGGTTCCTCAAGGATCAATTCTTTCACCTTTACTTTTTAATATATTTTTGGCACCTCTTTTGACATTATGTCAATCTATAGGATTTCATGTTTTTGCCTATGCTGATGATATACAGTTATTGTACCCCCTAAATAATAACAACATAAATGAAATTTTGACAATTAATGGGAAACTTGAGCAAATTCATCATTGGCTGGACAAAAACAGGTTGGCCCTCAATATCAAAAAAACAAATATCATGCTGTTTCCTTGTAAGGAAAACTTTTCTTTAGTTGCTCCTATTTTGATTCAAAATATTCCTCTTCAATTAGTTAAAAATACTAAAATTCTAGGAGTAATTTTTGATAATAAACTTAATTATCATGATCACATTAGTAGTATTGTTAAAACCACCTTCTATAGATTGCGGAAAATTCGATCTATTTCTAAATTCCTCTGTCCCAGAGCACTTAATATTCTTATTCACTCTCTGGTGATGTCTAAAATCGATTATTGCAACTCATTATTTACAGGAATTGCGTTACAAGAAATTAAACGTTTACAAATTATTCAAAATGCTTCTATTAAATTAATAACAAAATCTAAAAAATTTGACCATGTGACACCACTCCTTAAAAAGGCTCATTGGCTTCCAGTCATACATAGAATTACACATAAATTATGTACTATTATCTTTAAAACATTAGAAAATAAGACTCCAGCATTTTTATTCAGACTACTTATCCCATATTCAGTTAAAATAACTTTAAGATCTAGTGAGCGGAACCTTTTATCAATTCCTTCGTTAAAAGTAATTAGCACAAGAAGACAATTTATCTTCTCATGTACAGCTCCCCAGATCTGGAATGCGCTTCCTATGTTTTTACGGGAGGAGAAGGTGTTTGGGAAATTTAAAAGCGAATTAAAAACCTTTTTGTTCAAAGACGCATTTGCAAATTAATTAAATTTTATTATAAAGTGTTATTCTAGCGAATTATTTTTCTATCTTTTGTCTTTTTAATTTCCTTATGTGTTTTCCCTGTATGATCTTTCTTTACTATAAAAAATGTATTTCACCCCCTCTTACCTTTTGTTTACGTTATAATTAATTAACTGTATGTAATGTTTTCGTTTCCTTACATGTATATTTTATTGTACATCGCTTAGAAATCTGATTAAGCGATTCAACAAGCAAACTAATAAACTTGAAACTTGAAACTTGTTTCTAGCAGTCTCTGACACTGCCATACAAATGGGCTCTTCAACATGAAAATGAGCATTCCGGTGGATTCTTAAAAATCGCTGAGCCATTATTTTATCAGCGGTGTTGGCTTTTGGTGACAAAAATCAGCGACTGGTCCAGGGGTGCCGGTACAGTCATAGCACTGTTTTAAACCCTGGCATGGCAGTGTCAGAGACTGCTAGAAAATCCAATTTGAGAAGCAAACCCCCCTCCATCCAGCAGCGGAAGAGATGCCCATTCCCTCCCGCTGCCATACAACCCCCCCCTGCAGATGGTGAGATCCCCACTCTCTCCTGCTGCCAAGCGAACCACCCCCCTGCAGCTGGGGAGATGCCCACTCCCACTGCCAAGTGAACCCCCCCCCCCCCCAGCAGTGGGAGAGAGATCCATTCTCTCCCGCTGCATCACAACACCCCCCCCTGCCTCCAACCCCTCTCCCCCCGTATCATTAATTAGAGGCCTGACCGGAGGGATGTCTAATCCCTCCAGCCAGTTGGCCCGCCTCTTCCAAAATGGGCCTTCCCTTCCCCGGTGCATCCTGGGATACACCGGGAAGGGGCCTAAGGCTCTGACTGGCCTGGACGCCTATGTTTAGATTGTAAGCTCTTTCGAGCAGGGACTTTTTTCTTCTTTGTGACTCTGTACAGTGCTGCGTACGTCTGGTAGCGCTATAGAAATAAATAATAGGAGTAGAAAATAAAAATAAAGGGTTGCCTCAATCCCTTGTCTTATTAGCATTCACACACTACTTCCACTCAGTATTCCAGCTCCAACATTCAGCTTCTTCACTTCTCAGCAGATGCAGTATTCCAAGCTACCAAAAATCCAAAACTCCAAAACTCCAAAAAGGTTTTCACTTTCTAAGCTTCCCTCAAGAATCAACTTGACTTTAAACCAATTACATCCAGAAAGAATATTTTTACTAATCAATGATATTCAGCTCAGCACTCAGCTAGCGCTCATGATTTTAAATTAAATGACTTCACTTAGAACCTTTGCAGCACTACTTCAGTTAAACCCTTTTCGGCCACAAACAGCGCTGCAGCATTCTAGCACACTCTCCAGATTAATTATTAAGGTTTTGAGAAAATTCAAGGGGAAAATGACCTTTTCAGTAACCCTCTTCAAAACTTAAACTAACCTCAAGAACCTGCCCAAGGCCTGAGCTCTTACAAAAGAACCTCACAGCTTTTCTCAAACTCCCTTAAAAATCCCTCCAGAGAGATTAGTACAATTTTTCTCTCAAGCTCCCCTGTGCCAGCCCTTTTAGCAACTAATTTCTCACAGAAGTTCTCCTCCCTTGCTTTCAGGTCATTTCTGGAAAATCCCTTAAAGATCTCAAAAATATTTTAAAATCTCCTCAGTAGTCTTCACTAACCAAACTACCGGTACTATTTTATTAATCATAATTGACCCGTTTCTAGCTAAAAAGAACCACCACAAAAGCTTATTCACTCACCAGCATCCTTCTCCAACCCAGTCCAGAGAACTAGCTGCCAAAACCGTTTTTCTTTTTAGAACTCATCACACACAATACCAAGCTTAGAACATTCACACCACACTCATGCATGCACCACACATAGCAGCTTCTACCTCCAGCCAAGGGGGAAAAGGATTGGAACAGCCCCTGAACCATTTTACAGTCCAGGGAGTTCTTAATAAATTTCAGCCAAACCCAAGTTAAGACTGGAGTACAAGAGCTGCTGGGTTACTTTGGGCTGCCCCTCCCTTGTCCCCTTGTCTTTGAGGTAGAGAATGACACGGTGACAAAATTCATCACCGTTCCCATCCCCGCGGGAAACCATCTTCATGTCATTCTTTAAGGAGAGAGGGAAGAATCAGAGTATGAATGGTCACAACCATTGACCAGCAAGCTTTGCTCTGAAGAATGCTGGTGTAGAAGGACCGAGGTTGAAATAGACACTAGAAAATGACATGGGATTATTTCCCGCGGTTATCCGCAGGGACGGGAACGGTGATGAATTTTGTCACCGTGTCATTCTCTACTCTGAGGCTCTACACACAGCTAATAAGCGAGTGCTATTTTCACACCTCTCCAGATATCTGGGTCTCTGACCAGCCTGGGTATGCTTTGGCCCCCTCTTTCCTGCCACACCAGCACCCATGTGTGCACACCATTTGTGCATGGCCCCACACAGCCTGTGACCTAATTAGGCCTTGTTCAAACCCTGACCTGGATCTGGCCGGATCCTGTAGGATTTCTGTTGCCCCGGCCATAAGGAGCTCCCCCTACCTCACTGCTGGGATGGCTTCTGCTTTCCAGCACGCCCAGCATGCCCCTGTAAAGACCCCTCCAGGTCAGGCTTCAGCTGAAGCCTATCAGTCCTCCGGACCTCAGCGTCCACCTGGCTGGGGTCTGCTCATCTGCCCACTGCCATCAGCTGCTTTTCCTGGCCCTTCTCTGCTCTTCCGGGCCCAGTTTGGGCCTTTGGTGCGCTCCCATGCCTTAGGCCTCTCTCCTACCCAGTGCCTCACCTTTACATATACCCACTTCCCAGCAGCCGGCAAAACAGCTGATCACCACGCTGCTGCGGAACGGAGCTTGCCTGTTACCAAATCAGGCCTTTTCTCCTCCACAATCCCGCCAGTCCAGAACAGCAATGGCACATGCCCTTCCGGATTGTTGCAGGACCAAGGTCCTTCACTGCTTTTCCCAGCCACTGAGCCATGACCTTCAGCACCAGGGACTCACACTGCATTCTGCAACCCTCACACTCCCACCCCCACCAGGTGGCTTTAAAATATTTATTTTTCCCTGGTTACCTTAAAATGCATTTTGCTGAACCATAAAAGAAGTTTCTAGGCATTTTTTTTTCAAACAAAATGATCAAAGCCATACACTGCATGCAGACCATCTATATTTCACAGTTATCACAGAAACAGCAGTTCCAGGAGTTGTGTTTCAGGCACTAGAGGGTACTAATACTTCACGTTTAAAACATTTATATTTGCCTGGGAGTTTCTTTCTTATACATATGTGCACGAGTGTGTGATTGTGTGTGTGTGTGTGGTATGTGTTTACATGAGTGTGTGTATAGCAAGAACAAGAAAGGTACTGCAAAATGAATTGGCTTGCAACAATTACCAACCAAAGTGTCTAAAAACCATGGCTTTAAATTTATTTAATTTATCCCACAGCCAGTCAACGCTTCAAGATACCATCTTGCTAGAAATGCCTTTAGGATTAAAAAAAAATAAAAATTAGAAGTAGTCAGACATATTTGCGACAAGAGCAATTTAGATTAGTAGTACAAGTGTGGATCTTAAAAGTAAATTAGACTATTGTAATATTGTCTACTTAAGGATTTATAAGAATCTGTTTATATGGAAATAAAACAAGAAACAAAGGAAATAAGGTACACTTCCCCCTCCCCATTCGCGGTTCCTGCACTCGCGGTTTCATATAATCGTGATTTTTTTCGGGGGGGGGGAATTTTAAAAAAGTATTTTTTCCTCCCTGCCTTACCTGGTGGTCTAGAGGGTTTTCAGGGCAGGAGCGATCCTCCTACGCTCCTACCCCGTGCAGATTGCCATGAGGAAATGGCTGCTGGGAGTTCCCGTAGTCTTTCGAGACATAGAAACATAGAAATAGACGGCAGATAAGGGCCATGGACCATCCAGTCTGCCCACCGCAATGACCCTTCCCCACCTAACTCAGTGAATAGATCCCACGTATCTATCCCATTTGGCCTTAAAATCAGGCACGCTGCTGGCCTCAGTGATCTGAAGTGGAAGATTATTCCAGCGGTCAACCACTCTTTCAGTGAAAAATAATTTCCTGGTGTCACTGTGCAGTTTCCCTCCCCTGATTTTCCACGGGTGCCCCCTGGTTGCCGTGGGACCCTTGAGAAGGAAAATATCTTCTTCCACTTCGATGCGACCCGTGAGATACTTGAACGTCTCGATCATGTCTCCCCTCTCTCTGCGTTCCTCGAGTGAGTAGAGCTGTAACTTATCCAGCCTTTCCTCGTAAGGGAGATCCTTGAGACCCGCGATCATCCGGGTTGCCATTCTCTGCACCGACTCTAGTCTCAGCACATCTTTTCGGTAATGCGGCCTCCAAAATTGCACACAGTACTCCAGGTGTGGTCTCACCATGGATCTATACAATGGCATAATGACTTCAGGCTTACGGCTGACGAAACTCCTGCGTATGCAACCTATGATTTGCCTTGCTTTGGAGGAAGCTTGCTCCACTTGATTGGCAGCCTTCATGTCCTCACTGATGATCACCCCTAGGTCACGCTCTGCTTCAGTTCTTGTTAGGATCTCGCCATTTAGGGTGTAAGTCTTGCATGGATTTTGGCTGCCCAGGTGCATGACTTTGCATTTTTTGGCATTGAAGCTGAGTTGCCAGGACCTAGACCAGCGCTCCAGTAGTAGTAGGTCATGCATCATGTTGTCGGGCATTGAGTTTTTGTCTGTTGTACTCTTGGCCACTACATTGCTTAGTTTGGCGTCATCAGCGAATAATGTTATTTTACCTCGGAGACCTTCTGCCAAGTCTCTTATGTAGATGTTGAACAGGATCGGGCCCAGGACGGAGCCCTGTGGCACTCCACTGATCACCTCCGTCGTTTCGGAGGGGGTGCCATTCACCATTACCCTCTGAAGCCTACCCTCAAGCCAGTTCCCAATCCATTTCGTCAGCGTGTCGCCCAATCCTATAGAACTCATTTTGCTCAGCAACCTGCGGTGTGGTACGCTATCGAATGCTTTGCTGAAGTCCAGGTATACGATGTCCAGGGACTCCCCAACATCCAGCTTTCTCGTCACCCAGTCAAAGAAGCCGATCAGGTTGGATTGGCAGGATCCATGTTGACAGGGATCACGTAGATTCTCCTCGTTCATGATCGTATCCAACTGGCGTTTGATTAGAGTTTCCATTAGTTTGCTCACTATTGATGTGAGACTCACCGGTCTGTAGTTTGCTGTTTCCATCTTGGAGCCTAGGTAGATCGCTCCTGCCCTGAAAACCCTCTAAACCACCAGGTAAGGCCGGGAAGGCGGCAGGGAGGTGGATAATCAGAGCCGGATAATCGCTGTTTTTTGGCATTCGCGGTCCGGCTCTGCCCGTATCCCCCGCGAATGACGAGGGAGATCCTGCCAATCCATGTTGACAGGGATCACGTAGATTCTCCTCGTTCATGATCGTATCCAACTGGCGTTTGATTAGAGTTTCCATTAGTTTGCTCACTATTGATGTGAGACTCACCGGTCTGTAGTTTGCTGTTTCCATCTTGGAGCCTAGGTAGATCGCTCCTGCCCTGAAAACCCTCTAAACCACCAGGTAAGGCCGGGAAGGCGGCAGGGAGGTGGATAATCAGAGCCGGATAATCGCTGTTTTTTGGCATTCGCGGTCCGGCTCTGCCCGTATCCCCCGCGAATGACGAGGGAGAAGTGTAATGCCTTTTTATTGGAGTAACTCAATGCATTTTATGAAGAGCTTTCAACAGTAACCCGCCTTCTTCAGATCAGAAATAAGCAAATGTTGACAAATATTAGTATATACGAGGTCTGTTCAAAAAGTTCCAGGACTGATTTTATAAAAATTTATTAAACAATCTTACAACTTATTCCATTGGGGCCCTCAAAGCACTTCCCTTTGCTACATATACACTTTTCCCAATGTCGTTTCCACTTCTGGAAACAGTTCTTAAAGTATCTTCAGGAATTACCAAAAGTTGCTGTGTCGAATTTTGCTTTATATCTTCAATGTTGTCGAATCGCTTTCCTTTCAGCATGGCTCTACGTTTAGGAAACACAGGGGCCAAGGCAGGAGAGTACGGTGGCTGGGGAAGATCTGTCATCGTGTGTTTGCATTCAAAACACCTTCCACGACTCATGACATGTTCCCCTTAAGCCAACTGCAACATTTCATAAGTTTCAGTAGCAATCTTACCCAATCTAAAACAGAACTTTACGCTGTAACACTGCTCATTGAGGTCCCACATGATGAAAAATAGCCAGTCATGAAAACACATTTTCACAAAAACTGTTGTAGCTTGGAGACAAAAACAGATATCAACAAACGGAAAAAAAAAAGAGGTTACTCGTGAGATTTTAAGATAGTCAATGCCACCTAGCGCATCTCCAAAGAACTTCCCGTTGGCGCTCAATTCAAACTGTCCTGGAACTTTTTGAACAGACCTCATATAAGGAAAACATGAAAGCATTTCAGGGATAGTTTCACAGGAAGAGGGAGGGGTGGGTGGGTAAGCAGGAGACAGAGAGGTGTCAAGGCTGTTTTAAATTGCAGTGGGAAAGGAAACCCAGATCTTTGTTAAGTCCTGTCTGGTAGGTGTCAAAATATGCACACTAAAACAGGGGAAACAAATCCACAAAAATCAATGAGTCATTGAGTTACTTTGGATGAATGAGTTATTTTGGATGAATAAAGACATTTTGATTTATCAGGTGAGTTGAAAGACACTTTTTGTGCACCATTCTGATTGGACATTTCCACTTTTGCTCTTGCAGGTGTCAAAATATGTCATCATTTTAATTTCAAAGGTCTTACCGTTCTTGGATTGTCATAAAGTATCCATCCTAATCCCCTTAAATGACATCACAAATGAAATTATAGACAACCTCTCAAACACAATGATAGAAATCGAAAAATGGACCACCAACTTCAAACTGAAACTGAACACAGAAAAAACAAAGGTCTTTTTGGCAAGCCCCAATGACAAAATAACGAGAAGATCGTTAAAAATAAATGACCATGAATATCCAGTATCCAAACCCATAAAAATACTAGATATCACACTAGATACGCACTTAACCATGGCTGACCACACAAACTTACTAGTGAAAAAATGCTTTTACATGCTGTGGAAGCTGAGGACTATTAAAAAATACTTTGACACAACATCCTTTAGGTTACTGGTGCAGTCGCTGATCCTATCCATCCTAGACTACTGCAACATCGTCTACCTGGGTATCCCACAAAAAAACTTAATCTTAATCGCTTAATCTTATTCGCTTAATCTTCGGACTGAGAAAAACAGACCATATTAGCCCCTACTACAAAAAATTACACTGGCTACCAATGGAAGCGCGAATACTGTTCAAATTTGCATGTATCTGTTTCAAACAAGTCTGGGGTCTAGCACCTTCCTACCTGCAAACACACTTCATTCTGCATAACCCCACATGAACAACCAGAAACAAAAATATCTTTGCATACCCAAATATCACAGGCTGCAGATAAAAAATCCTTCCTGGACAGAACCTTCATGTTCCAAGTGAACAGACAGCAATCCCGGCTGGGAAACTGCATAAATGAACCCAAACAGACCTACAAATCATTCCGAAAATCTATTGAAACCACTCTATTCGACAAATTCATTGACTAAACAGACGACCCTCTTTCACTATGTTATTTCCTCACTGCAAAGCCTAATTTAATCTCTCAGGTAACTCCAATTTCTCATATATTCTTCCCCATGTAACACCAATTTCGTATGTAACATTTATCTTCTTGCTTTCTGTAATTCGCTGATTGTCCAGCCTTCTTTCATCATGAACTGCCTAGAAGTCGTTTGACTATGGAGGTATAGAAAAATAAAGTTTATTTATTTAGTATTCTTACCATAAAATCATAGGTGCACTGGTCAGTTTTCCAAAGTGTTGTCCAACAGAGGTGATATCCTGGTTGGTATTGCAATAAGGTATTACCTTATTTCCTTTGTTTTATTTCTGTATATTACCTTGGAAAGTGGACTACCACGTTCACCACACCATTTCACTTAAGAATCTGTTTAAAAGATTGCAAACAGTACATAATTCAACTGTTTGGTTAATTTATAAGTTTAGAAAATCAGATAGAATTATATCTTCTTATATAGATTTACACTAGCTTCCAATAGAGGCCAGAGTAATATATATATAAACTATGTTTAAAATTCTATATGGATTCTATATGAATAATCTAATTTATAGAAGATCATTGATTAGTCATTATTATAATATTATAGTTTCCCAGTTCAAAGGGAATTATATCCAAAAGATTATTTACTGGTATCAACTTTTTTTTCTAGGCTGTATCAGTCTGGTTAAATTTCCCAACTCAAATTCAATCTATAACTAATTTCAATATCTTTAAAAGGGTGCTTAACACTTTTTTGTTTCTGAATATTAATGTTAGAATTAAATAATGGGGCTATTTGATGTTTTCTTTGTCAATACTTTTTTATTCTATATACTGTACATTCTAGATCAATTAATCTAGCTTCTTAAAATGTAATCTGCTATGAACTAATTGTTGGCAATAGCAGAATATAAATGATTTAACTGTGATTATAACTGTATATCCATAATGGATTATACACATGGTGCCCGAAATTGTGCTCCCAAATTTGTGCACACACAAATGAATTAACAAGCCAGTTAACCTCAATAATTGGGTTACTGAGGTTAATTGGCACTCACTACAATGTTTGTACTCATCTGGTGGCATGTTATTCTATAACACATCCTATAAACTTGGTCACGAAAGCAGATAGAATAAAAATTGACGCCTTCGAGTTGTGGTGTTGGAGAAGACTTCTACAAATCCCACAGACAGTTGGGATCACCAACCAAGAGTGGGAGTGTGTGGCACAGTGGTTCAAGCACCTTGAGGTTGTGGGATCAAACCCATGTTGCTCCTTGTGATATTGGGCAAGTCACTTAATCCCCATCCCCCCCATTACCCCAGGTACATTAGATAGATTGTAAGCCTGTTGGGACAGACAGGGGAAAATGCTTGATTACCTGAACAAATTTATGTAAATCATTCTGAGCTCCCCTGAGAGAACAGTATAGAAAATTGAATAAATAAAAAGATGTTCTTGATCATATAAACCCAGACAGAAATTGACCTGCTTTGGACATGTGATGAGGGCAAGTTAATTGAATCAACTCATCTCTCTCTGAATTGAACCTACCTCATCATACTACTCCTACCTGTCACAGAGCCTTTCCCACTCCCCTCCTTTCCTTCCCCTCTAACAAGGCCTTCTTTCTAAGTTTCCCCCATGTCCCTTTTACCCTAGAAGTCGCCTAGAGCCAGAACAGGTATGAGCGACACACAAACAGAAGATTAGATTAGACTAGAAAAGTAGGTGCCACTCAGAATGGTCAGTGGTAAAAGGAAGGAGGGGAGACCAAAGGCCCATTGGCTGGATACCATCAAGAATGACAAGGGAATGAACATCAAGCAATTTTTAAAGAACTTTGACCACAGATCTATGGATAATAGAAAAAGGAAAGGGACTTCATATTTATTTATTTAGCCCATTCTCCCCAGGAGCCCAGAATGGGTTACACAGAAGTCTTCGGAATCAATAACACATATGCTATAGAGTTTTAAGTTTATTAAAAAAAATTTATACCACTTAATCAAATTTCTAGGCTGTGTACAATGTAAAAATTACATAAAAACAAATTAAAATTAGAAGTACTAGACAAGACCAGGGTAAGTTAGTAAAACGCATAACAGAACATATGGACTAACTTCACACAGTTGGGGAAGAAGGGCAAGAACTACAATCTTTGAGGAAAAGAGCACAGTAAAAGGGGAAAAACAATAGGTTAGGATAAAAAGCTATAAAGCTTGTTTTGGTCTTTAAAAGGACAGTTATTGTCCAAAAGCATGTTTTTAATTTCGATTTAAATTGATTTAATATGGATTCGATACGTAAATGATTAGGTAGCAAATTCCAAACAGAAGGTGTAGTGACAGCAAAATGATTGGATCTCAACGTGACATTGAATGAAGCGATTTAGAAGGACTGTAGGGAATTAAGAGTCTATCAATAAACTCTAGTTGATTGTTTGAATGTGCTGTAAAAGTTAAAAGTAAGATTTTATAGCTAATTCTATGTTCAATGGGTAGCCAGTGTGCGTTGAACAGGAGAGGTGAAACATGATCATATTTCTTAGCACCATAGATAATCTTGATTGCTGTATTCTGCACTATCTGAAGGCGTCATTTCCTTTGTTGTAATGCCCTTTTAAAGGGCATTACAATAATCTATACAAGAAATTACCAGAGAGTGGATCAATATATTCAAGGAAGCTGGTTCTAGTAATTTAGAGAGAGAACGTATCATTCTAAGACGATAAAAACATTTCTGGACAACAGTACTAAAATGATTGTGGTAGGAAAATTTACTGTCAAAAGTGACTCCTAGCAGCTTTAAAGTGAGTACAACTTTGATTGAGAGAGATTCATATTTCAAGGGGGCCTGAAGAGTTATTAGTTTTGATTTATTGATGTTGAGGGACAACCTATTTGAATCTAACCACGATTTAATTTTTTTCTAGTTTGTGGTTGATGGATACATCCTCTATGTTATTAAGATCTATGGGATGGATTAACTGCACATTGTCAGCATACGCAAACGTGGTAAAGCCAATAGATTGGCCCACAGTCAGAAGGGGGACATGAAGATGTTAAAAAGCAATGGCAACAAAATGGAACCTTGAGGAATTCCGTGTTTAGTTGTAAAAGGCTCAGACGATGTGCCGTTGAAAATGACCTTAGAGGATCTATCTGAGAAATAAGAAGTTAACCAGTCCATAACTTGACCTGTTATACCAATTTCTAGAAGATGTGTTAATAACAAGTTATGATCGATGGTATCGAAAACAGAGGAAAGATCTAAGGAAATGAGCAGTACTGACTGATGATGGTCAAGATGGTAGAGTATTTTTGTAGTTAGTCCTAATAGAGAGAGTTCGGTAGAATGGTGATGACGAAAACCAGTTTGGTTGGGATGTAAAACTTTTGTTTTCTCAATGAAATCAGAAATTTGATGAAAGACAAGTATTAGAACACACATATACTCCCTTTCTGTGGTTCCAATTAAAGGGTTTAATCTATTATATCCAGGTAGCATGGAATGTTGTAATTCTTTGGGTTTTTGCCAGGTACTAGTGACCTTTATTGGCCACCGTGAGAATGGGCTACTGGGCTAGATGGACCATTGGTCTGACCCAGTAAGGCTACTCTTATGTTCTTATAAAGAAGCTATGGAAAACAGTGAAGCATGGTGAGGACTGGCCTACCGAGTATCCAAGGGTTGGACACGACTGAATGGACAGTATTTATTTATTTTTAAAATCTATATACCGCTTTATTCCAAAATGGTTTACAAATAGTTACATACATAAAATATTATAAAATTCAGAACAAGGTTAAAACAAAACAAACAGATTCAATCCTTACATAAAATCAATTTCTCAAAGAAATGCATCAGTATTTTCCTAAATGAGCTCCTATCTCTACATTTTCGGATTTGACCAACCAGGCTATTCCACAACTTACCCCCTGCACATGTAAAAGTCATGGCTTCCGTTTCCACATATTTAGGGTTAGCCTTCGTTTTCAACAATGCTGAACTTTCAGAGCGTAATGATCTTAATGGTTGATACTCTGACATCAAACCTTTAAAAAATTCAGGGATCGTACCATTTATAAAAATTGCTTTGTATTGAATTCTGAATGCAACTGGCAGCCAATGCAATTGTCGGAGATATGGAGTAATATGCTCATATCTTGATGTTCTAGTTATCATTCTAGCCGCAGCATTCTGTACCACCTGCAAAGCCCTGATCTGGTCTTAGTTATTCCCAAGTATAGGACATTGCAGTAGTCCAGGTGTGACAAGATCATTGCTTGTACAACAGCACGAAAGTCAGATGGTAAACAGGGAAGCATGGTGAGGACTGGCCTACAGAGTATCCAAGGGTCAGACACAACTGAATGGACAGTAGTTGTAGTAATATTACATTACATTACATTACATTAGGGATTTCTATTCCGCCATTACCTTGCGGTTCAAGGCGGATTACAAAAGGTTAGTTTAAAAAAAAAACAGAGTTACAATGATTAGCTAGAGAGGTAAGTTGTAGATCTTGTAAACATTTAGCAGGTTGTTGAGGGTGAGGTGGTTTGTAAAAGAGTTAATAGGTGGTCATAGTGGGAGTTCTTTTGTTATTATTAGTGCAGTAGTGGGTAGATCAAGTGTCAGTTTTAGCGGTCGTGATGTTATTGCTGCTTCAGGAATTTCTTGAAAAGTGTGGTTTTTATTTCTTTTCTGAACGTCCTATAGTCTGGGGTGGTCATCAAGAGGTTGGAGATCTGGTTGTCCAGCCTTGCGGCTTGGGTGGCTAGGAGGCCGTCGTGTAGTTTTGTTCTTTTTACTTCCTTGATTGGGGGGGGTATGAATGGGGCGTGCGTTTTTCTTTGTCTTGTAGTGGGTGCTTGTATGAGGCGATTGTTCAAGTATGATGGGCTGTCTCCGTGTAGTGTTTTGAATAGTATGCAGTAGAATTTGAATTGGATTCTTTCTTGGATTGGAAGCCAATGTGAGTTGATGAAGGCTTCAGTGATGTGGTCATGTTTTTTCAATGAGTAGATGAGTCTCAAAGCTGTATTTTGGATTGTTTGGAGTTGTCTAATCGTAGTTGCAGGGCAAGGAAGGAAGAGGATGTTGCAGTAGTCCAATATCCCTAGTATTAGGGATTGTACTATAAGTTGGAATTGTGTTCTTTCAAAGAATTTTCGGACTTGTCTCAGATTTCTCATGATTGCGAATGATTTCTGAATTGTTTATTTGCGGTTGCATAGTGCAGCATCTGTCTATGGTCATGCCAAGTAGTTTTATGGTGGTTTGGATGGGATATTTGATTGTGTTTATGTCTAAGTTGGTTGTGGTTTGGATCTTGTCATTTTCGAGAAGGATGAATTTGGTTTTGTCTTGGTTGAGTTTAAGTTTGTGATTTTTCATCCAGGTTGTGACTGTTTCAAGTGTTTGGTGAAGTTTGTCTGTCATGGTAGGTTTAGAGTGATCGTATGGGATGAGGATGGTGATGTCATCAGCATAACTATAGGTGGTTATGCCCATATTGTCCAGATGCGTTCCTAGAGAAGCAGTGTAGAGATTGAAGAGGGTGGGGGATAGTGGAGATCCTTGTGGTACGCCGCAGGGGTTTGACCAGGATTCTGACTTTTCTTTGTTTGATTTTACGCTGTAGGTTCTGAGTTTTAGGAATCCTTCAAACCAAGAGTATACTTTATCTGAGATGCCTATTGCGTCTAAGATCTGTAGAAGGATGTTGTGATCCACTAAGTCGAATGCCGCAGTTAAGTCCAGTTGTATGAGAAGCATTTTTTTCCCTGTGCTAAGGTGTTGTCCGACGGTATCCATAAGGGAGCCTAGTAGTGTCTCTGTACTGAAGTTTGTTCTGAAGCCTGATTGCATGGGGTGGAGTAGGTTGTGGTCATCTATGTAATTGGTGAGGAGTTTGGCTACTAGGCCTTCTATAATTTTGACATATAGCGGAATTGAGGCTATAGGTCTAAAGTTAGATGGGTGGTTTTGTGGTGCTTTTGGGTCTTTTTGGATTGGGGTGATGACGATTTCGCTGAGGTCAGCAGGGAATGTGCCTTCTGTGAGCGTGAATTGAATCCATTGAAGAATTGTGGTGCGGAATTTTACACTAGAGGTGGTGAGGAGATATGAGGGGCAATGGTTGAGGTCACAGGAGGCATGGCTGTATTTTTTGTAGAATTTGTTGAATTCTGACCATTGTATGTTGGGGAATTGAGTCCAAATTCTGTCTGCTGCAGTTGCCTCTTTTCCTGGAGGGTGGATTGTGATTGGGTTTTGATGGGATGGGTTAAGGATGAGAGTGGCTCTGGTGTTGGTAATTTTGTTCTTGAAGTGTTCTGCTAAGAGGGTGGGTGATGGTGGAGGAGTATTCGTGGTGGTTGTGTATGGTTTGGTGTCTGTTAATTCTTTCAGGATTTGGAATATTTTTTTGGAATCTTGGGTTTCCGTGCCTATGAGGTTAGTATAGTAGCTTTTCCTCTTATCCCTTAGTTGATTTTTGTATTGTTTGTTGATTTTTTTCCATTCGGTTTTTGTTTGATCTTGGTTCTTTTTTCTCCATTTTCTTTCTAATCTTCTACACTGTCTTTTGAGTTGGAGTATTGCAACTAATAACCAGCATTATTTAACTTATCGATTTACTCAGTCAAAGCACTTTTAAAGAACTTTCAGAAGTGGCACTCAAGCGGCTTACATGTTTTTTTTACCGTTAAGACTTTATTTCACTGCAAACTTCCTCATTGGTTCAATGTTACCATTCAAAATAAAACCACAATTTTAAATTCTTCTGCCAATTTTTTTTCAAAAACACATTTGGAACACTTATCTTAAATTGTTGTTTGGTTTTCATTAGCTGATATGCATGTTTTGCCAAACAACTGCGACAGGGCAAAGTTTTTTTTTAAACAAAAAAAAACCAACAGTCAAATAATCCTTATGGAGAAAACTTTAAAATAAATCATCTATCACAACAAATTTATTCCCATTCCACAAGAAAAACTGACTCCTTACTTGTAATAAAGCTCACATCCTTCATCGGTGGGGAAGAGGAAGGATAATGTCCATTGTTAATATTTAGTATCTTTACCTGCAGGTCAAATACAACACAGTTTGCTGGTGTTTCAGAAATTCGCAGTATTCTGAACGCATCATCACTTGTGGCATGGATGGGGAGGATTGCCCTGCCTCGCTAAGTCCAGAGTCCTGAATCCTGCTTTTAGCACTGCTGACCACAAGCACCTTGATGGCTCATGAAGACCTGGAAAGCTTTCAACAGTAGAGCAACTGCAGGTTACTCTTCACCAGCACTGGAGCTGTAGGGGTGGCAATGCAGAGGAGAAGGGAATAAGCAGTTTACAAATATACAGGTACTTATTTTGTATCTGGGGTAATGGAAAATAAAGTGACTTGCCTAGGGTCACAAACAGCAGCACTGGGATTTGAACCCCCAACCTCAGGGTGTTGAGACAGCAGCTTTTCCACTAGGCCATTCCTCACTGTCCTGGTCTCAAACTCTTAGGCCAACATATACTATACTATCCAGGTAGTATAACCTTAGCACACTGACACACATTGGAGTTTCAATAATTTTCAGAAACTTTATTGAATAAACGCAGTTGATTTATTCACACTTGTAGATTTCTCAGAAGGTCACTCCCTCAAGGCAAGAGACTCCATAATTCTGAATGTTTCAATAGTCGAAGAAGGGAAATTGAAGGGAAGGAGATTTATGACAGGAGTTGAAAAGTTATCCAGTAGATTAAGGTGTCATTTAGCGGAGCTAGTGGAAACTTAGCTGAGCACTGTTGTAGGCCAGATGTGGAAAACAGACATTATCACTCTGGAGATGTTGCAGTTTTACCCCTTATACACCCACTGTCATATATTGTTACAGTATATAGCACTTCTCTACTTTTCTATTTTAAAATCTTAGCTGCCTAGGTGGTTTGTCCAATTAGCTGCATAGAAAAACTGAATAAACTTGAAACTCGATCTGACAAGCCATTGTACTTTTGGAAGAGACTGTGAATAACAAGTTGTATTCTGGAATGTTCCAAAGGAGCTATTATGCAGTGCGTTAATGTTTCTGAAGGGACTGGGAAAGTGCAGATAGCAAAGCTGGAGAGGTAACAGATACAGTACTGCGCTGGTTCACCAACTTCCTCATGAACAGAGAATACACCGTCAAAAAAGATGGTGTGTACTCCAACAACTGGAGGGCATTCTGTGGAGTTCCGCAGGGATCACCGCTCTCACAGAACCATCCGAAACTGGGTTGTAGGTGGTTCCCAGCTCAACTGTTCCAAAGGTCCCCAGCTGATGATATCACCAACAGAGAAGGAGCTTCAAAAGTAGGATGCTAGCAAGCTCAAGGGGAGCTCTTCAAAACTGGATGGTGGATGTTTCCAACTTCTTCCCTAGTTTACTTAAATTCACAATAGTAACCAGATTACAGGCAAAGGCAGAAAGCAAAAATAGTATCAAACACAGGGGGGGGGGGGTGATTCTAGAACTGGGCACCTCCATTTAGGCATCCTGAGAATGCACAATGTGACCTTATTCTATAAAGGCATCCTAATGCTCAGAGACCATTATAGAACGATAGCGTAATCTGGTATCTGCATACGTAACATTTCCTTGCCTGTAGTTATAACAGACATAGGCCTGGCATAGTTACTTCATTTGCTCCCTATCCATTTCCGCATACAGTTCAAACTCCTCTTATTGTCTTACAATTGCATTCACTCTACAGCTCTTCAATATCTCTCTTTGTTTATCTCTCCCTTTACTCCTTGCCGGAAACTCCATTCATCGGGCAAGTCTCTCTTATCTGTACCCTTCTCCTCTTCTGCCAACTGCAGACTACGTTCCTTCTCTCTTGCTGCACCATACGCCTGGAACAGACTGCCTGAGTCAATACGTCAAGCTCTGTCCCAGTCAGTATTCAAATCCAGGCTAAAAGCCCACTTTTTGGAGGTTGCTTTTAACTCCTAACCCCCACTCACTTGTAAAGCACCCGTGCCCGAGAAACTCCCTAACACCCTACTTGTCCTGTTTGTCTGTTTGATTAGATTGTAAGCTCCACTGAGCAGGGACTGTCTCTTGAATGCTTTAATGTACAGCGCTGCATATGTCTAGCAGCATTATAGAAATGATAAGTAGTAAATTAAAGAATACGTTAGAAAGCACTGGTTTCAGCAGAGATCTCTGGGACCTTCCACTATATACCACTTTGCAGTGGGGAAAACTGACTTGTCTTACTTCTATCCTAGATCACCATTTTAAAGACTATAAGGTTATATAACATAATAACATAGTAGATGACGGCAGATAAAGACCCGAATGGTCCATCCAGTCTGCCCAACCTGATTCAATTTAAATTTTTTCTTCTTAGCTATTTCTGGGCAAGAATCCAAAGCTCTACCCGGTACTGTGCTTGGGTTCCAACTGCCGAAATCTCCGTCAAAACCTATTCCATCCCGTCTAAACCCTCCCAGCCATTGAAGCCCTCTCTAGCCCATCCTCCCCCAAACAGCCATATACAGACACATACCGTGCCCAGTACTGGCCTTAGTTCAATATTTAATATTATGCTTATTGTTTTATAGAATTTATGGAGGCATTTCCTTTGCAACAATCAAGGTCCGATTAATAAAGTTACCCAGGATTGGAGCATTGTCAGTTTTCTTTCTTTGCCACCCTCTTCATTTTTATGTTCTTAGGCTGGTCTCGAACCAGGTTCATAGTGATCAGGCATCTCTGTTCAGAAAGGTATTTGAAATGTTTATGTTCCTAGTGATGAAGTATCTCCATGGAAACAAACAAAAATCAGTAGCGACGTTCCTAGTGATAGCTGCGCTTGTTTGTCTCTTTTTTTCCGCTTGTCATTTTCCCCCCAACATCGTCTAAGGTTCACAAAGCCTAACAAATGCTGCAATGCAGGGAGGGCCCATATTTTGTCCATCGTGCTGCCTTACAATTAGGCATGTTACTATTTATTTATTTTAAAATGTATAGACCGTCTAAAGACTAAACGGTTTACAATGCTAAAACATACATAAAATTAGCATCGCAAAATGGGGTTATAAAATCTTTACTCTTAAAAAAGTATCTTCTGATCCAGAATCAACCAAATGCATCAGAAAAATGTTGTAACAACCAGCTGAGTTTTAAATTGTAACCGATTTGAACGCAAAAGTAACTGCCCTACCAAGGCATTCCACAGCTGAACCGGAACGTACGCAGTTAAGGTTAGACTCAATCAGGGCACTGGTCTTTGACCTAAGGGCCGCCACATGAGCGGACTGCTGGGCACGATGGACCACTAGTCTGATCCAGCAGCAGCAATTCTTATGTTCTCTGGTGTCTGCATATCTCCCCTGCACTATCAGGCCCAATAACTTTGGGTTTTCAGATCACAGGGATCTATTCAGCTAACGTACCACAACTTGGCAAAAATACCATGGTGTTTGATGAACCACAGAAATCACCTTATGCTGAACCCGGAATGCGACTGTTACTATATTGGGGTTTAGTATCCAGAATCAGCTCAATCCATTGAGCTATAATAAGCTCTAATATGTGCAAACTACAAAAGTGTTATATTTAATTTAGTTTAATTATACAGTACTTATTTATTGTCTGCTTTACCACTGTCAAACCTCAAGGCAGGGTAGAATAAGATCACATAAAATTTTTCAAAAAAATTACTAACAGATAACTAAACAAAGCATTATAATAATGCAGCAAAGCCTACATAATCTATTATAAATCATATTTCTTAAATATGTTACATTACATTACATTACGGATTTCTATTCCGCCTATACCTTGCAGTTCAAGGCGGATTACAAAAGATTTGACTGGACATTTTCCAGTGAAGATACAATTTTTTATTTTTTTGACAGAGGAGAGATAGCTGGATAGATTCCTAAGGGGATTTAGGGGTTAGATAGTAAAATGACAGTGCCGAACTGTGTGATATGGACAAAGAGAATATAGTTAGAGTAGGTAAGATTACCATCTAATTTTTGGGGTCTGTTTGCTTGGAAGGTGTTTAGGTGGGTTATTTGGGGAAGTAATATCTTGAGGTAGGTGAAGAATGGTTAAGATATTTGGATGAATTTTTTGAAAAGCAGGGTTTTGATTTCTTTTCGGAATGTTTTGAAGTCGTCCGATGTTGTCAGCAGATTGTCTTTAAATCTCAATGAAAATTCTCATATACTCACTGTGAATGAAGGACTAGAGGCAAAGAATTCCACAGCTGAGCGAACATAAGACCATAGCATAAGAATAGCTTTACTGGGTCAGACCAATGGTCCATCTAGCCAGTATCCCTTCTTTGCGGAGGTCAATCCAAGTCACAAGTATCTGGCAAAACCCCAAATAATAGCAGCATTCCATGCTACCATCCCATGTCTGTCAACAGCAGACTATTTACTTTTCCTCCAGGAATTTGTCCAAACCTTTTTTAAAACCAGCTACATTAACTGCTCTTACCACATCCTCTGGCAACACCTTCCAGAGCTTAACTATTCTCTGAGTGAAAAAATATTTCCTCCTATTGGTTTTAAAAGTATTACTCTGTAACTTCATCGAGTGTTCCCTAGTCTTTGCAAATCTTGAAGCAGTAAAAAAAAAAAAATCGATCCACTTGTACCCATTCTACACCACTCAGGATTTTGAAGACTTCAATCATATCTCCCCTTAGCTGTCTCTTTTCCAAGCTGAAGAGCCTTAACCTTTATAGTCTTTACTCATACGAGAGGAATTCCATCCCTTTATCATCCTGGTCGCTCTTCTTTCAACTTTTTCTAGTGCCGCTATATCTTTTTTCAGATAAAGAGACCAGAACTGAACGCAATACTCAAGGTGAGGTTGCACCATTGAGCAATACAGAGGTATTATAACATTCTTAGTTTTGTTAACCATCTATTTTCTAATCATTTTTAGCATCCTGTTTGCCTTCCTGGCCGCCGCCACACATTGGGCGGAAGGCTTCAGTGTATTGTCTATGATGATATCTAGATCCTTTTCTTGAGCGCTGGTGGTCCCTAGCATCTGATAACTATGATTTAGTTTATTCTTCTCAATGTGCATCACTTTGCATTTGTCCACATTGCATTTCATCTGCCATTTGGACACCCAGTCTTCCAATTTTCTAAGGTCTTCTTGAAGTTTTTCACAGTCCGCATGCATTTTAACAACTTTGAACAGTTTAGTGTCACCTGCAAATTTAATCACCTCGCTCATAGTTTCAATTTCTAGATCATTTATAAATAAGTTAAATAGCACCGGTCCCACTATTTACTCTCCTCCACTGAGAAAAATGGCCATTCAACCTCTTTTTTCTGTCCGATAACCAGTTCTTAGTGTTGAAACATTTTTATTGAAAATAAGTGCCATACAAAAGAAGAAAAAAACATTCAACAGGAACACCCCACCGATAACCCCACCCCCACCCGCTACACCACTCCCCCCTCCCACTTCCCTCAACAAAGCCCCATGAGGGAACCAGGACCCACAAGACAAACCAAACCTACCACAAAACAGTAACCCGGGAATCTGGATTCCTATAATCCCCAGGCCCCATGAACCACACTGGGCCAAGTACCATCAGACCCCCCCCCCAATACCTAGTCAAATCACACAATAAAGGAAACCATCCCCCCCAACCCCCATGACCATAGTCTATCCGGAACCAATGTTAAACCCAAGAAACAATAGGAAATTCTCAGGGAGCAACCCACATAACCTCCAGCACCATCCCCAACATCCCCAACTCCTACCAACTACCCTCCCAAGCGCCCCCATCCAACCTCCACAAGACTCACAACTCATTCAAGAGCAGACTGTGTCCTTTGGGATGTAAAATCTGAATATATGGATCCCA
The DNA here is from genome assembly GCF_902459505.1 of Geotrypetes seraphini. NCBI lineage: Eukaryota > Metazoa > Chordata > Amphibia > Gymnophiona > Dermophiidae > Geotrypetes > Geotrypetes seraphini. The sequence continues at coordinate 24,089,755 of NC_047086.1, forward strand.
AAGCCACAGATATCGTTGATCCCCTTTCCTAGAACCTTTCGCATCTCTGGCTTCCCAACATGCCAACTGATGCACATCAGCCTGCCAAAGCCAAAACCCTGGAGGCTCACAAGAAGTCCAATATTTCAAAATACGTTTCTGAGCCACCAAGGCAAGCTTACAGCATAACAGTTTACGCACCCCACCCATCGTCCCATAAGCCCCAGATAAATCCAGGACCAGTTGCTCCGGCGTGCCCGCCAGAGCCAAGCCTAGCCCAGTATGTATAAATTATAAAATCTCCTGCCAATATTGTTGTATAATAGGACACCCCCAGAACATATGGCCAAAGGTCTCTTTCCCAACCCGCATTTAGTACACAGCATAGTCTCAGCACCCCCACAATAGTAATATTGTTGAGGCGTAAGATAGGCTCGAAAAATCACCCTGTAATAGCATTACTGAAGGGGCGCACTGCGGGTCAAGGCTGAAACTCCTTTTATCTGCGCTACAACCTGGTCCAGTCCAGGTAATTTATCATTCTTTAACTTGTCAATTTGGCTTAGTACGTCTTTCAGGTTCACCGAGATTTCTTTCAATTCCTCTGCTCCATCACCCTTGAAAACCATTTCCGGTTCAGGTAGATTTCTTACATCTTCTGTAAAGACCGAAACAAAGAATTAATTCAGTCTCTCTGCTATACCTTTATTCTCCCTGAGTGCACCTTTTACTCATTGATCATCCAAAGGTCCCACGGATTCCCTCATAGAAGTGTAGAGTGATGCACTAGGGAATACAAAAGAGCTGTATTTGCTAGGGCAATTTATTGCAAACTGTGTCCTGTGGCACACTAGATTCTGGGTGTGCCACGAAAGGCAAGTCCTGTAGGCAGTCAGCCGACGCCTCTCTTTGCTAGTGCCTCTCCTTTTCTCCGCATACCCCACTGGCGTAGTAATTTCAGGGTTAGAAAACTCAGAGCCCTGTCTGGCAGGCCTCCTCGCATGCGTGGATGTTGACATGATGGCATCACACAAGTGCATGTCATTGTGTTGACATCCGTGCATACCCAGAGGTCCTCCAGACACAGCCAAGTTTAGTGTGACAGGGCTTGACAGGTTTGCGAGATACTGTGCTAGGGGGTGAGACTAATAAGCAAAGAGTGGGAAAGGGATGTTGGGAAGATAGTGTCTGAGGATTTTAAGGTAGCAAAACAATGTGACAATGCAGTGGCCATATTCAGAAGAATGTTAGACTGCAAAGAGAGGCATATCCAGTAGAGGAAAGGAGGCATTAGTGCCTTTGTATAGATTAGTGATGAGGCCCTATTTGAAGTATTGTGTTCAATTTTGGAGGACATAGACATGACACGGTGGCTGTTCCGCCAAAATGGTTGGGGAAAAAAATGGTCACCGTGGGTACGAGAAGACCATTCACCGATTCGTGGAGTGGTGAATGGCCTTCTCTCCGCAATTAAGGGAACGCATGCGGTCATTGATCGCACGATCCAGCAGCCCCCCTCCCTCCCATCGTCCGGGCATCTCTCTCCCTCCCCCTTACCTTCAGGCGATTTTTAATTTTCATTCTACAAGCAGCCAGAGCCTTAAAGTCGCATGTGGCTGCTGGAAAGTCGTCCTCTGATGCAACTTCCAGTTGTGTCAGAGTAGCACTTTCCAACAGCCACACACAGCTCCGGCTGCTTGTAGAAAGAAAATTTAAATTCGCCTGAAGGTAAGGGGAAGGAAGGGAGGGAGGGAGATGCTCAGACTGTGGTGAGCGGGAGGGAGGGGGCTGCTGGACCGCGCTAAGGGTGCTGGGGGGGAAGAGGAACAGACACTGAAGGGAAATGGGGAAGAGAGAGTGGGGAGAAGACGGAAATGGGGAAGAGAGAGAGGGAAGACGCTGAAGGAATGTGGGTAGGAAAGAGTGGAACAGACACTGAAGGGAACTGGATGGAAGGAGGGGATAAAGACAAAAAGGCACATGATGAATTGGGGAGACAAATACCAGATCTGAGGGGAGGAAAGGAGATGCTAAAAACCACCTTGGGGAGAGAAAGATGGAAGGGAAGAAGACAGAGATGCCAGACTATGGGGGGAGTGGAGGGAAGGGGGGTACCGGACCAAAAGGGGGGGTGGGCGGAGGGAGAGATGGAAGGGAGAGGCAAGGTAACAGAGCATATAGAAGAGGCAGACAGTGGATGGAAGGAATTGAATGAGGAAAGTAGAAACCAGACAACAAATGTAGAAAAAAAATTATATTTCTTTTCTTTTTTTGGTTTAGGATAAAGTAGTATATTAGTTGTGTTGATAAACATTTATAAACAAAGCCCCATCAGCTGAAGATCTCTTTCTCTGGTTCGGCAGCCAGAACTTTGATTTATAAAATGACAATCGTACAGAATATTGTTTTTTTTTAATACTTTAAGAAAATAAGTTCAGTATAAATCTATTCGAGGCTTGTGTGGATGGGATCAGATGGTTTGTGGGGATGGGGTGGGGACCGAGCTCGCAGGGACGAGCTCATGGGGACGGGGCAGAGATGGGGACAAATTTTTTCCCTGTGTCATTCTCTACTTCCCAATAATTTGTCAGCATCTTGGTAATGTCTGAGCTTTTATGCTGCTTGTGAGTGAGCACTGAGCAGTAGAAGACTGAGGTGGTTCCAACTTCAATTCTTAAAGAGATTCCGTGATCATCTCCAGCAACGCTGATGGTATGAAAAGCTGGCACACTGTGGGGTCTGCTCCGAGGTCCAGGGCTGCCTCTGGCTTGTGGCAAAGCAGAATCTCCTATGCCTGAAGAGCTAGCTTGTGACAGTAAAGGCACAGATTCTGAAATAGAGGTCTGTACGGGAATGGGGATCGCGGGAATCCCCCCTAACCCACGGGACTCCCACGGGGACCCCCCTCTAGCCAACGGGACTCCCACGGGGATGGAAGGCTTTGGAAGCAGGGTTCATCCATATAATATAATGGACACGTCAGCCTTAGTAAAAGAGGGGGTTTATAAGTTAATTACCTGAACAGAAAACAAAAAAAGGGTTCCACCAAAGAGTTTCCACAAGGAAAACAGCAGCGCAAACACAAAAGAAACTGTGCAATTGATGATCCTGTCAGAAATAATTGCTGCTTTTTATGGGGACGGGCGGGAATGGAGGTAATTCCTGGCGGGGACGGGTGGGGATGGAAAGGATCCTGGCAGGGATGGGTGGGATTTCTGTCCCCGTGCAACTCTCTATTCTGAAACTCTGTCATCCCAGTTTTCGTCTACTGGATCTCCCTCCCACCCACTGTACAGCATCCTCACTCCCTTCTGTCCTGGATCAATCTCCCTCTTTTCTTCCCTCCCCACCTCTGCACAGCATTTCTTTTTCTCAGACAGTGGTCTAAGCTGAAAGGAGCGATAAAAATGGCTACGGACCTATATGTGAAGAGAATCAATAAAAACAAGAGAAAAAGGAAGCCGATATGGTTTTCAAAACTAGTGGCAGAGAAAATAAAGGCGAAAGAGTTGGCGTTCGTGAAATATAAAAAAACCCAAGAAGAGGAGTGCAGAAAGGACTACAGGGTGAAACTGAAAGAAGCCAAGAGAGAGATACATCTGGCGAAAGCACAGGCGGAAGAACAAATGGCTAAAAATGTAAAAAAGGGAGACAAAAATTTTTTTAGATATATTAGTGAAAGGAGGAAGGTGAAAAATGGAATTGCAAGGCTAAAAGATGCTGGGAACCAATATGTGGAGAGTGATGAGGAGAAAGCAAATGTGCTAAACAAATACTTCTGTTCTGTGTTCACAGAAGAAAATCCTGGAGAAGGACCGAGATTGTCTGGCAAAGTTACACGAGAAAATGGAGTAGATTCTGCTCCGTTCACGGAGGAGGGTGTTTCTGAGCAACTTGAAAAACTGAAGGTGGACAAAGCGATGGGACCAGACAGGATCCATCCCAGGATACTAAGGGAGCTCAGAGAGGTTCTGGCGAGTCCTATTAAAGACTTGTTCAACAAATCTCTGGAGACGGGAGTGATTCCTGGGGATTGGAGGAGAGCGGATGTGGTCCCTATTCATAAAAGTGGTCACAGGGATGAAGCAGGAAACTACAGGCCGGTGAGCTTCACTTCAGTTGTTGGAAAAATAATGGAAGTGTTGCTGAAAGAAAGGATAGTGTATTTCCTTGAATCTAATGGGTTACAGGATCCGAGGCAACATGGCTTTACAAAAGGTAAATCGTGCCAAACGAACCTGATTGAATTTTTTGATTGGGTGACCAGAGAGCTGGATCGAGGACATATGCTAGATGTAATTTACTTAGATTTCAGCAAAGCCTTTGATACAGTTCCTCATAGGAGGCTGTTGAACAAACTTGAAGGGCTGAAGTTAGGACCCAAAGTGGTGAACTGGGTTAGAAACTGGCTTTTGGACAGACGCCAGAGGTTGGTGGTTAATGGAAGTCGCTCGGAGGAAGGAAAAGTGAGTAGTGGAGTCCCTCAGGGTTCGGTGCTGGGGCCAATCCTGTTCAATATGTTTGTGAGTGACATTGCTGAAGGGTTAGAAGGAAAAGTGTGCCTTTTTGCAGATGATACCAAGATTTGTAACAGAGTAGACACCAAAGAGGGAGTGTAAAATATGAAAAAGGATCTGCAAAAGTTAGAGGAATGGTGTAATGCCTGGCAACTAAAATTCAATGCAAAGAAATGCAGAGTAATGCATTTGGGGATTAATAATCAGAAGTAACTGTATATGCTAGGAGGAGAGAAGCTGATATGCTTGGACGGGGAGAGGAACCTTGGGGTGATAGTATCCGAAGATCTAAAGGCAAAAAACCAGTGTGACAAGGCAGTGGCTGCTGCCAGAAGGATGCTGGGCTGTATAAAGGGAGGCGTAGCCAGTAGAAGGAAGAAGGTGTTGATGCCCCTGTACAGGTCATTGGTAAGGCCCCACTTGGAGTATCGTGTTCAGTTTTGGAGACTGTATCTAGCGAAGGACGTAAGAAGACTTGAAGTGGTCCAGAGGAGGGTGACGAAAATGATAGGAGGCTTGCGCCAGAAGACATATGAGGAGAGACTGGAAGCCCTGAATATGTATACCCTAGAGGAAAGGAGAGACAGGGGAGATATGATTCAGACGTTCAAATACTTGAAGGGTATTATCGTAGAACAAAATCTTTTTCAGAGAAAGGACAATGGTAAAACCAGAGGACATAATTTGAGGTTGAGGGATGGTGGATTCAAAGGTAATGTTAGGAAATTCTACTTTACGGAGAGAGTGGTGGATGCCTGGAATTCACTCCCGAGAGAGGTGGTGGAGAGTAAAACTGTGACTGAGTTCAAAGAAGTGTGGGATGAACACAAAGGATCTAGAATCAGAAAATAATATTAAAAATTGAACTAAGGCCAGTACTGGGCAGACTTGCACAGTCTGAGTCTGTATATGGCCATTTGGTGGAGAATGGGCTGGGGAGGGCTTCAATGGTTGGGAGGGTGTAGATGGGCTGGAGTAGGTTTTAACAGAGATTTCGGCAGTACGAACCCAAGCACAGTACCGGGTAGAGTTTTGGATTCTTGCACAGAAATAGCTAAGAAGAAAAAAATTAAATTGAATCAGGTTGGGCAGACTGGATGGACCATTCGGGTCTTTATCTGCCGTCATCTACTATGTTCTCTGTCCTCCACCCCCATGTGCCAACATGTCTTCCTCTCTGTTCCCACTCTTTCCTCTTAACCACAACATCCACCATTTCTCCCTTTCCCCATGTGCACCATCTCTTTCTCCTCTAGCTCCAGGCACCCATGTCTATCCACTGCCCCTCTCTTCCCTCCCCCACTGCCAGCATCTCTCTTTCCCTCCCTTCCCAGCCCCTGCAGCGGCTCTGCTTCCCTCCCACTTCCCAATTAAGCTGCCGCCACCGCAACGTCTTTTTTTTTTTTCTGTCTCCAACAGCTGCACCTCTTACGCGTTACCGGCGGCTGACCCGGAAGGCGTTTCGCGGCAGAGGAAGTCTTCCGGGTCAGCCGCCGGCAGCGTCCCAGAGGAATCCGAGCAGCCAGGTAGGTGGCCTCGCATCCCCTCGAGTCCGGAGGGGTTTTGTCCCGCCGGATCCCTGACCGCCCCGTTCCCGTGCAGCTCTTTAGGGCTTCCCCTCTGCCGGACTGCTTCCTTCTGACGTAACTTCCTGTTTCGCGAAGGCGCGTCAGGAAAGACGCCGGCAGAGCGCGGGCATCATCCCTCCTGCCGTTTTCATTGGCGGGTATGGGGGGGGGGGGATCAGGGGCAGGAGGGAGTGGGTACAGGGGGCTTGTCAAGGGGAGTGATCGTCTCTCCCGCCAGTTTTTTTTTTTTTTTTAGTTGAGGGAGTGGGACTGGGAGAGGGGGTGGGGGGTGACACGATTTTTTGCGATACATACAACATCTGTCCCCATTAAAAAAAAAGCTGCTGTTCAGGGCTTCCCCTGCCGGCTCAGCGCAAGTTTCAGTCGCTCTCTCCAACGACTGATCTGATGGAACTCCGTGGACCTCATTTGCTTGCAGAGTTTTTAGAGCATCAGTCGCTATTTTGAAATCGCACAATTTGCCGCCGCTGCTGCGATCCACAGGATATGATTGGCGATTTTCGTGCATCTGGGCCTCATTTTATGTTCTACGTTAATACCCTTCAAGTATATATATATAATACCATTCCTTCCCGTGGACATCTCAGTGTTATCTAATTGCTGGGCTTGCATGGGGAGATATATATGCCAAAAATACATCAACACTCGCAAGAGTCGCCTTTTTTGCCATTGCATTGTGGGAATTTCTTCCTTTCTCTGTCCATGGCCATGTTAGAGTGCTGTACGGGTGAGTGGTGCTCCTGAGGTAACAGCGTTTAACTGTTTCTTTCTGTGTCTTTGCACCTAGCTTGACACTTCTGGAGGCTGTAGAGGAATCATGGTGGCTGCAAAGAAGACAGTGAGTATGGTGGGGTTGGGTTGGGTTGGGCTGGGCCTACTGCTTTATCGCATGTAGTTGAGGAATTGCCTTTTCATTTTGGGCAAGTCACAAGAATGGGGTGACTTGTGTATACACCTAAAGGGGAAATGAGCAAACATAAGCTTATATAATAAATCCCTTATGTCACAATCAATACTTGTATTAATAATACTTTCAGTATGAAGATGAATTATTAGTTGTCTGGTATATGCTCAGAGCCTACCTTGGCATTTAGTTTCACTTTCCGTCTCGCCGACCAATCATTGCATATAACTCAAAATTTGAATAATTCATATAATCACATGATTCAAAGATAACATAAAAACTTATCTTGAAAGTTGGTACTTATAGGGTCCTGACACGGGCTGTGTTTAATGCTCTGCCTCTGGGAACCCACCTGAGGCAGTATTCCACCTGATGTGGAGCTGTAATTACTAAATCTGAATTCTTTATAGACCCTACTTATGGAACTGTTTAAAGTCCTGTTATACATCTCTGTAGCTGGGGAAACTTCTCACTGAGGGGAGAGCATACAGTACCAAACGTTGCTTTTCAGGTTATATTTATTGACTTGGATAAAGACTCAAGTTTATAATTCTTCGTGGCACAATTATAATATATGACTAGATACTTCTTTGCTTGTAATATTGTTTGCTTAAAAAGTTTCTGAGATGTAAGTGGAGATAATCTTCATCCTAGCCTGGCAAAAATAAAAATCCCCCAGGAAGTCTGGAGGTAAACTAAAACCAACTATCCGGGGATTCTTATTATTTCAGCAATGAATATAGTATGTATAGAGGTGTGTTTTTGTGCTTGGTTTCATAGGGAAGGTCATTTTATACTGTCTGATACTTTTAGTATAGGATTTTTATTTATTTAATTCTTTTCTATCCCATTCTCCCCAAAGAGCTCAGAATGGGGTTACAGGTTAACATACATAATATACAGTTAGCAGATTACAATTTGCCGTAGTTACAGTACAAGTTATTTTGATATAAGTTTTTATCCTAACTTGACACATACTAAGAACATAAGAAGTTGCCCCCGCTGAGTCAGACCAGAGGTCCATCTTGCTCAGCAGTCCGCTCCCGCGGCAGCCCATCAGGCCTAGTGCCTGAACAGTGATCCCTGATTAATTTTATAACTTACCTCTAATCCCATCCCTATAATCTTCCTCTACTCTTATCTGTACCCCTCAATCCCTTTGTCTTCCAAGTACCTATCCAGAGCTTCTTTGAACCCCTGTAGCATGCTCCTGTTTATCACATCCTCCGGTAGCGCGTTCCATGTATCCACCACCCTCTGTGTAAAAAAGAAGTTCCTAGCGTTTGTTCTAAACTTCTCCCCTTTCAATTTCTCTGAGTGCCCCCTTGTACTTGTTGATCAATAAACAGACGTCCAAAAAACATCCTAAATCGGCACTTGGATGTCCTAATTGCCAGGATGTCCAAGTGCCGATAAACAAAACCGTTTTTCTGTACGTCTAGTGAAGTGTTCCAATCTCTGTACGTCCAGAGCATGGTGGAGGCATGTTATGGTGGGCTTTGTGCAGTCTCAAAGGCAGGTTAGACATGAGTCCATGTCTAACCTGCCTTTGAGACCGCATAAAGCCCACCATAACACGCCTCCACCATGCTCTGGACGTACAGAGATTGGAACACCTCTTGCAGCGATATAATCAAACATTTTGCAAGACATCCTTAATGGAACTTGTACGTTTGGAACTAGACCTGTTTTAGATGGGTCTAAGTGCCATAAAGGTGCCCAAACTGACCAGATGACTACTGCATGCATCAAGGTAAGACACCCTCACATGCCCTCAGTGCTCACTGATCACCTTCCACCACACAAATATGAGAACCAAAAGGTACATACCTGTCTCTAAAACAGCAGCATCTGGTATAGGAAAGCCTAGCAGAGCTGCACACAAGTGTCTTTAGCCTCAGAAGTGGGCTAGTGGACCATAGAGAGGAGGACCCAGGCTCATAAGCCACTCTAACCACTACGTTTATGGTAGAACATGTGAGCCCACCAAAACCTTACTATTGGGGTGGTACACAGGAGGGTATAGTAGATTTTTGGGTGGCTCACCCTAGATTATAAGGGGGTTATGGTGAGATATACAGCTGGCAGCCTTTATGTGAAGTTCACAGTAGTGCCCTCTAAGGTGTCTCATTGCTCTATTGGGATATCTATGTAGCCAGTCCATTACTATGCTGGCCTTACCCACATCCAAATGGTCAGGATTAGTAGGATGTTTTCAACATGGATGTTTTTCTGATCGATAATGTGGTATAAAGTTAGACGTTCTAGAGGCCTAGCTGTCCCGGTGGCAAAGACGTCCAAGTAGATGATTTATTTTTTTTTTTTTAAATTATGTTTGGACATCTAGCGTTTGCCATTTGAAAATGGCCATTTATGTACCTCCAACTTTGGACATTCAGCTGGAAACGTCTAATTTGGATTTAGACTTTTTTTGAAATTGCCCCTCTAAAGATTTAATACCACCGTACCAATATACAGGTTACAATTTGCCATAGTTACAATGCAAGATTTATCAATACAAGTTTATATCCTAACGCAACACATACCGAGGATCTAGTACCAATATACATTTCTTTGTAATCCATTGGTTGTAGCGGGGGAGTTAAGCGAAGAGGTCTGTTTTTATTGCTTTCCTAAAGTTAAGGAGACCTTCAAGGGATCTGATCTGTGGGAGCAGTTGATTCCAGTGGCTTGGTATGAAGTAGGAGTAGGAGCGTCATCAAGTTTAATCTGTAATGTTGTCCTAATGTTTTCCAGAAAAAGTCGCTAGAGTCTATTAATTCTAGGCTCCAGCTGGTTATGAAAAGTGGAAAATATGTGCTGGGCTACAAACAGACTTTGAAAATGATCCGACAGGGCAAAGCCAAGTTGGTCATCCTTGCTAACAACTGTGCAGCACTAAGGTAAGACGAGGGCACAGGATGACTTGGGGGAATTATAATATGAGAGTTCTTAGACACAGAGAAACAAGGTGGCAGATAAAGGCCAAATGGCTCATCCAGTCTGCCCATCCTCCAGTAACCATTATCTCTTCCTCTCTCTAAGAGATCCCACATGCTTATCCCACACTCTCTTGAATTCAGACAGTCTCCATCTCCACCACCTCTTCCAGGAGACTGTTCCCACACATCTACCACCCTTTCTGTAAAAAAGTATTTCCTTAGATTACTCCTGAGCCTGTCGCCTCTTAACTTCATCCTATGCCCTCTCATTTCAGAGTTTCCTTTCAAATGAAAGAGTCTCGACTCATGCGTAGGTATTTAAATGTCTCTATCATATCTCCCTTCTGCCTTTCCTCCAAAGTATACAGATTGGTAAGCACTCTAACAATGAGATAATGTGTGTGACATGAGTGTCCGGCCTTATTGTAATTCAAAGGGTTGTAGCAAAAGCACTGTCATGCTAACTGTTTTCCACAAATATTTATTTATTTATTTCAATTTTTTATCCTGTCCTCCCAGTAGCTCAGAACGGCCTACAAGCAAACATTCACAGTGGAGTATATTTGGACAATACAGCAATTATACAGCAATTTAAGTACAGGTTAAGAATGGACTATGCAGTAATTTAAGTAGAGGTTCAGAATGGAGAAGGGAGGGTAGAAGGAAGGGGAAGTTTAAGGGTAGATTGCAGTTGTAATTTTAGTTGAAGAGGAGGGTCTTTATCGCTTTCCGGAAGGTCATCAATGAGTTCTGTAATCTGATTGGTTCCAGAGTTTGTCAATTTTTTCAAAATACTGGATAAGTGCATATGATAAAAAATTAGGAGTAAGATTGGAAATGTAGAGACATTGATAGGAATTTTAAACATGGGAGGTTAGGATAAAAAAAATATAAAAAAAGAAGAAAAAATCTAAAAAAATAAAAATAAAAAATAACTATGTTATTAAGACTATACGTGTCCTAGCACTAGTTCCTTTGGGCCAATGATTGGAGCAAGGAGCAAAGATACTACGCTGATTTCACCAGTTTGTGATTTCACAACTACGGGTAGGCTCCAGTTCTGAGGCCTGTGTAATGAGATGCACTTCTCTGGTTAAGTGGTGTGTGTTACATTGTTTATATTTTTACTACTACCACTTGGGATATCTGGTTTAGATTATATTGATGAGTTTCCTCAGAAAAATCAAAGCAGATCTGCCTCTGTATATTTTCTGATGTCTTGCTTCTACCTCAAAAGTACCTTCGCAGATTTATGCAGACCCCCCTCCCAAAAACATATCGGTATGCCACAAACTTTTTAAAGCCGCGGCACACTAAACACGGGCACAGTTAGGAAGTGTTGTGGGCCCAGGCATTAGCATACTTGTGCGCCGCGGGCCCCGACAAGCAGCAGGCAGCTGTCCACCGACCTCCAAAATTTAAAGGTACCGCCGGGGGGATGGAATTGAAAGGTGCTGGGGATATGTAAAAGTGATGATTGATTGATTGAGGAGCTGGGATGGAATTTAAAGGTGTCGGGCATATATTAGTATACAATTCGGTTCAGAATGTTTTTTTTCTTGTTTTCCTTCTCTAAATCTGGGGTGTGTCTTATGGAGCAAAAAATACGGTATTCTGCTCCAGGTTAGCTACAAAAATAAGCAGATAACCGTGGGCCTTGTCAGTATATATGTGTACTCTTACCTGGTCATAGGTTGAGCAATAAACAGCATTTTATTTTTTTTTAAATTGCTTTTATTATTACCTTCATTAGATGTAGTGGTTGCTTAGACATTGTGTCTTGGTTTAGGTATTAGGATAGTACAGTGATAGTACATGCCCCTCCCACTATTGGGGGTCTTTTTTTTTGGGGGGGGTGAAGGAGTCTGTAATATGAGTATTGTATGCTTATGATGGTGGTGGCAGTGAAGAGGAAGAGCAGAGACTAAGTGAAATCTGTGGGACCACAGAGACAAACGCAACAAGGGATGGAGGTGTGGTAGACCCTGATCGATTTTCAGAGGATTGTTTTCATGAAGAGCTAGCAAAACTAAAGGTGGACAAAGTGATGGGATTGGATGGTGTAAATTTGAGGGAACTTAGGGAAGCTCTGGCGGCTCCACTGGCTTCTCTAGAGTTGGGAGTGGTACTGAAGGGCTGGAGAAGGGCAGATGTGGTCCCTCTCCTCAAAAGTTGGAAGTAAGAAAAAAGTAGGGAACTACAGGTTGATAAGACTGACTTTTGTAATAAGTAAATTAATGGAAATGCTTTTAAAGCAGAGAATAATGAAGTTTCTGGAAACTAGTGAATTACATGAGCCAAAGCAATATATATTCACTAGAGGCAGGTCTTGTCAGACAAATCAGAACAATTTCTTTCACTTGGTGACCAGAGAATTGTATAGAGGGAGAGTGCTAGATATGGTGTGTTTAGATTTTAGCAAAGCCTTTGACAGTGTTTCACTCAAGAGTCTAATAAATAAACTGAGTGCCTTTTGCATGGGCCCCAAAACGACAGACAGCTTCAGGAACTGTTTGAGTGGAAGGTGGTCAGTGGAGATCGCTGTGAGGAAAGGGATGTTACCAGTTGATGCCTCAAGGTTTGGTTCTTGGGCCAGTTCTTTTTAATATTTTTGTAAATGATATTGCTGAAGGGCTATTGCAGGGCTGCCCAAGTCCAGTCCTCGAGATGTACTGGCAGGCCAGGTTTTCAGGATATCCGCAATGAATATACATGAGAGAGATTTGCATACCAAGAAGGCAATGCAGGCAAATCTATCTCATGCATGTTCATTGTGGCTATTCTGAAAACCTGGCCTGCCAGTAGATCTCGAGGACCGGACTTGGGCAGCCCTGGGCTATTGGGTAAGATTTGCCTCTTTGCGGATAATACCAAACTTTCCAATAGAGTAGATACCATGATGGTGTGAATAACATGAGGAAGGACCTAGTGAAGCTTGGAAGAACGGTCTGAAATTTAGCAGCTGAGATTTAATGCCAAGAAATGCAAGGTCATGCATTTGGGCTACAAAAACCCGAGGGAACAGTACATTTTAGGGCAGGGTTAGGGAACTCCGGTCCTCGAGAGCCGTATTCCAGTCAGGTTTTCAGGATTTCCCCAATGAATATGCATTGAAAGCAGTGCATGCAAATAGATTTCATGCATATTCATTGGGGAAATCCTGAGAACCCAACTGGAATACGGCTCTCGAGGACCGGAGTTCCCTACCCCTGGTTTAGGGGATGTAGATCATTTTGGTGCACGAAAGAGGGGCGGGACTTGGGTGCGATAGTATGTGATGATCTTAAGGTGGCCAAACAGGTTGAAAAGGCAATGGCAAAAGCTAGATGGATGCTAGAGTTCATAAGGACAGGGGCGGGAAACTGCACGGGGACACCAGGAAATTCTTTTTCGCCGAAAGGGTGGTTGATCGCTGGAATAGTCTTCCACTTCAGGTGATTGAGGCCAGCAGCGTGCCTGATTTTAAGGCCAAATGGGATCGACACGTGGGATCTATTCACAGAGAAAGGTAGGGGAGGGTCATTGGGGTGGGCAGACTAGATGGGCCGTGGCCCTTATCTGCCATCTATTTCTATGTTTCTATGTATGGCCAGTAGAAAAAGGAGGGAGGTATTTATTTATTTATTTTAAAAATTTATATACCATTTAAAACTAAGGGCTCCTTTTAGGAAGCTGCATTAGCGTTTTTAGCGCGCGCTAATCCCGCGCTTTGCGGCTAGAACTAACGCCAGCTCAATGCTGGCATTAGCGTCTAGTGCGCGGGGCAATTTAGCGCGTGCTATTCCACGCGTTAATGCCCTAACGCGGCTTAGTAAAAGGAGCCCTAAGCGGGTTACAAAATTTACATACACAGTATTTAAAATGAACACATAATAAAAACAAATGCATAGTTTAAAAGCATATAATAAAATAAAGATAAAACCAATCTTCAAGGAGATACCATAATGCGGATAAAAAGATCCTGGATAGTTCATCAAATTTGTCAAGAGTACCTAAAAAAAGGTGCGTCTTTAATAATTTTCTAAAGCTCCCCTTTTCACAGCAATTGCGTATCTGACCCACCAAGGATGTCCCTGTATAAGACTCTTGTGGGACCTCTTTTAGAATATTGTGTACAATTCTGGAGAATGCATCTTCAAAAAGATATAAATAGGATGGATTCAGTCCAGCAGAAGGTTACTAAAATGGTCGGTGGTATTAGTGATAAGGCATATGGGGACAGCCTTAAAGATCTCAGTCTGTATACTGTGGAGGAAAGGCGGGAGAGCGGAGATATGAGAGAGACGTAGCATGAGGCGGGTCTCTTTCATATGAAAGGAAGTTCTGGAATGACGTGAAGTGGTGAGAGGCTCGGAAGTATTCTAAGGAGATACTTTTTATAGAAAGGGTGGTAGATGCGTGGAATAGTCTCCCGGTAGAGGTGGTAGAGACAAAGACTGTGTCTGAATTCAGGAAAGCATGAGTCAGGCTTGTGGGATCTCTTAGGGAGAAGAGGAGATAGTGGATGCTGCGGATGGGCCTTTATCTGCCATCGTTTCTGTGTTTCTATAATTGGGCTGATTGGGTGGGCTAAATAGTTCCCCCTCTTCCAAAACTTTCTCAGCTTTTGTTGCCCCATGAAGCAAGGCAGGAAGAATACTGGGTGCCCATAGCTGCTGCTTGTGAAAAAGGTACTGCTACTAGTGTCCCAGGACCGCCTCCGATGGCACCACACGTAGCAAGAGTTATAGTACAGCTGACCAGTGAAAAGGCACAGCTTAGTGAGGAAGCAGACTGGAGAGAGAGAAAAGAGAAGTATATTACAAAAAGACTAACAAAATTAAGCAAAACACCTTAAAGCAGTGGTCTCAAACTCACCAGGTACTACTTTGAGGCCCTCGGTATGTTTATCATAATCACAAAAGTAAAATAAAACGGTTTCTTGATCATATGTCTCTTTAGCTATAAATGACAATATTATTATTAAGACTTAGCCAAAAGGAAAGATTTGTAAATTATAAAGAGTTTTACCTCATGCAAAATTGTCATTTCTTTAATAAGACATTAACTATTTTTTCTGAGGCCCTCCAAGTACCGACAAATCCAAAATGGGGCCCTGCAAAGGGTTTGAGGCCACTGCCTTAAAGCCTTTCTCTCCGCTGAAGAGGGAAAAGGGCTTCTGTGGACTGAAAAAGCTGTAGTTGCTGCCTCAGTTTTCCAAATTGTTCAGTCTTGCTAATGAGTACATGTAGTTTTCATCATTAAAGGGGTAATTTATCAAGGTGTAGTAAAATGTGGACTTTTATTTACCAAGGGAGTCGTCAACCTGACTCCCATATAAAAGGAATAACAGTGCTTCTGAGCTAGCTCACAAGCAGCCAGTCCGTATACTGTGTAGCAGCAGAACAGGAGATTCCCATTGCCTTTTTTTTTTCTTTTCATATTTTACGCTTACTGTTCACCGTTATATGGTTCTTGATAAATGAGGCATTGAGCCTCTTGGATTCCTGAGGAAGGAGTGGTTTTCGAAACATGGACCGTGTCGGGTCCTGTCTTCTCACGAATGAGAACCACCATTTGGACAACAACATTTTATTGACTCCAGTAAAGTTCCTGTGTTCTGTACATCATTTCTGCAGTCCTTTTTGTTTCACAAGCGATGTTATTCCATCTCTCGGTTGTGTTTATTTGCTGTGCTCTACCTAGTATTGTGTAGGTGGATTATAAAGACTTTAAAATGTCTAGCATTTTTTCTCTTTAGAAAATCGGAGATTGAATATTATGCCATGCTGGCAAAGACTGGTGTACATCATTACAGTGGTAACAACATTGAATTGGGAACAGCATGTGGAAAATACTACAGAGTATGCACATTGGCCATCATTGATCCAGGTAAATGCAGAAACGATTAGCCATTTTCTTGCTGAAAGCAGTGCAGAAGACCTGAAGTGGAAAAGGGAAGTAGAAGAATCTGCTAAAGCAAAATAAAGAGATGTACAAATCAGGATTAGTTAGCTCTTGAGAGATTTGCTTGTGCTACAAGCACGTGTGGTCCACCAAGACTTTGTCGAAAGTACCCAGGAAAAGAGTAAGATTGGGGAGACTGAGTGTGAAATGCAGAAAGTGAATTGGGGCCATAAGGAAAGGAGTAGGGAGCGAGATCGCCTGAATGATTGATTGGCAGTTTGTGGGCGGAGCTACAGCCATCCAGAAAGCACCATTCAGAGGCAGCAGGGGGGCAGCAGAAGTTGACCTAGATCAGTTGTCTCAAACTCCAACCCTTTGCAGGGCCACATTTTGGATTTGTAGGTACTTGGAGGGCCTCAGATAAAAAATAGTTAATGTCTTATTAAAGAAACGTCAATTTTGCATGAGAGAAAACTCTTCATACTTTATAAATCTTTCCTTTGGCTAAGTCTTAATAATAATATTGTAATATATAAGAGACATATGATCAAGAAACTGTTTTATTTTACTTTTGTGATTATGATAAACATACCGAGGGCCTCAAAATAGTACCTGGCAGGCCGCATGTGGCCCCAGGGCTGCGAGTTGAGACCACTGACCTAGATGAAGAGGAGAGCATATATTTTTCAGGGCAATCTAGTTAGGAGGGAATAGAGCAGACGAACAGATGAGCTTACATGTACTAACCTGAAGCAGGAGGAAAGAGCATGGTACCCAGTACAGAGGCAGAATTTCCAAAGGGGCGCTGCCCTGAAGGGACTTTACTTAAGAAGGAAGCAGGGCTTGTGAGATCACCTGAATGATTGATTGGCAATTAGTGGGCAGAGCTACAGCCAACCACAAAGCAACATTCAGAGGCAACAGGGGGCAGGGCTACAGGCAGCAAGATAGGTGGGGACAGCAGAGGTTGACCTGAATGATTGATTGTCAGTTAGTGGGTTAGCTCTCCTGACTCCCCCATGCCCCCATCTTCCTCCTCCCCAATGCAGCAGTTGGGTCTTCAGGCAGTAGCAGCTAGGTGAGCCTGCTGCCATTGGTCTTTTTCGGGGGCCATCTCTCTGCAGCAATTTCCTGTTCCCGTGTAGGCAGGACATTGTAGAGGGGTGGCTTTTGGGGCAGGCTGACTTCAGCGGGCTCACTTTGTTGCAGCTCCTGGCTGCCTGGGGATTCGATTGTAGCAGTAGGGAGGGAGGTGGCTGGGGAGTCGGGAGAGCCAGGGGTGTAAGCCGGATCTAGCTAGGTACTTGGGACCTGGGTTGGCCACTGTTGGAAATAGGATACTGGGCTTGATGGACCTTCGGTCTGTCCCAGTATGGCAATTCTTGTATTCTTTGGATCCTCTCATCCATCCCCCAGTTTTTCATCTTTCTAATGCCTCCTTGACCTTCCTCTTATCTCTTCCTGGTGGCTCTCTGGTGGGTATAATGTGACTGTCTCTCCTTTCGTGTGGGCCATTGCAGTGTGAGCTGCTCCTCCCGTTCAGTCAATGCAGCGACTTGATACTAGCTCTCATATATATGAGTTTGGCAGAAACAAAGATGTGTTTGGGGGGAAGGGCTGGAAACAGCTTAATAGTGGGAATATTGGTGACCCCGGTGCTATTCTCTATAGCTTCCCAAGCAATCACTTGTGGAGGACAGCAGATTCATCTCTCCATCCCCCATCTCTCTTGCAGTCCACATCTAGGCCCTCCCCTGCTGTCTCTTACTAGCTACTGTATCTCCTCCCAAGCAAGCACTCAGGTGACCTTGCTATCTATTTAATCTGAACCCTCGAGGGGCGGTGTGAGCCTCTGGAGGGCGCCTCCCTATTCTCACTACCTCTCTTCTTCTATATCTCTATTTCCTTTTTCTGTTCCTCTTCTTATGGCTCCAATTCACTTTCTGCTTCTCATACTCACTCTCTCCAATCTTACACCTTTTCCCTCTCCTCTCCACACCACAATCCTCTTCTTCTTTTCCTATCCCCCTCACCAGCCATCTTGTCATCTACCTTATTCACTGCACTCAAGCTCAAGCATTCTCTCTATTCCATTCATCCATCTCCTTTCTCTTTGAGTCCCATCTGTCTCTGTCATTGTCATTATTCCCCTCCTTCTTCTGCTCACTCCCAGGGATGTCAATCCAAACCTTGGCCCTCAACGCCAGCTGCTTCCCCACGTATGTAACCACCCTAACCTTATACCTAGTCCTCTCCTTCAATCCTCCTCTCTCCCTTTCTCATGTGCCCTATGGAATGCTCATTCTGCCTCCAGCAAACTGTCCTACATTCATGATCTCTTTATCTTCCAGTCCCTCCATCTGCTTGCTTTAACTGAAACATGGATTTGCCCTGTGGACTCCTCTGCAGCTGCTGCCCTCTCCCATGGTGGCTACCAATTCTCCCATACACCTTGTCCTACTGGTCAAGGTGTTGGGCTTTTTCTTTCTCCTTCTTGCAGATTCCAACCTTTTTTCTCTCCTCAATCCCACAGCCTTTCCTCATTTGAAGTCCATTCCGTCCGCCTATTTACTCCTCTACTCTGTGGATAGCGGTCATTTATCATACCCCCCCCCCCCCCAAGTCCCATTCCACCTTTCTCACTGAATTTGACTCCTGGCTGTCGGACTTCCTTGATTCATCTTCTCCTTCCCTCATTCTTGGGGATTTTAACTTTCACCGTGATGATCCTACTGACACTTATGCTTCTAAGTTTCTTGCTTTAACCTCCTCATTTGACCTGCAGCTATGCTTCACTACCCCCACTCATTGGAAGGGCCACTGCCTTGATCTTGTCTTTTTCTCCAACTGTTCTCTCTCTCTAACTTCTTCACCTCACAGCTCCCCATCTCTGATCATCTGATAACCTTCACAATTACTCCCCCTCCACCTCAGCCGCGCCCAGTCTCCTCCAATAGGTTTCGAAATCTTCAAGCCTTTGATCTTCCACTTTCTCAATCACTGTTTCACCTCTCCTTGCCTCCACTATGTTATCCAAGTCTGTCCACAAGGCTGTCTCTTCGTACAACTCTATTCTCTCCTCTGCTCTGGACACCCTTTCTCCCCCTGTTCCTCACTCTGTCAGGCATACCAAACCTCAATCTTGGCTCACTTCCAGTATCCATTACTTGCATTCCTGTACCCGCTGTGCCAAGCGTCTTTGGCTCAAATCTCGCGCACATGCTGACTCTCTTCACTTTAAGTTTATGCTGACCTCCTTTAATTCTGTGCCTACACGGGGTCAAGCAAGACTACTACATCCAACTGACTAACTCCCTTTCTTCCAACCCCCATTGTCTCTTTGCCACACTGAACTCCCTCCTTAAAGCGTTTCTACCTCCGACCCCCTCCTTCTCTCTCTCCCCAGACTATGTCTGATTACTTCCATAACAAGGTCTGCAAGATCGCCCTTGAATTCACTACAAAATCACATCCGCCTCCCCTGCCCACCATCCACTCACCTGAACTTCAAACTCCCACCACCCCTTCATCCTTCACTCAAACAACTCATGAAGTTGCCTGGTCCCAGAGGAAGACTTCTGTCTTGAGCCAAGCCTACTACATGCCCCTCAGACCCTATTCTCTCCCCTCTACTTGACCCCATCTCACATACTGTTATATCTCCCATCTACCATATTCTTAACCTATCTGTTTCTGCTGCCTTCAAACATTCAGTGGTTAAGCCACTTCTCAAAAAACCCTCGCTAGACCCCTCCTTCCTGTCCAGCTATCGCCCTGTCTCCCTTCTTCTGTTCCTCCAAGCTTCTTGAGCATGCTGTTCTCCGTCACTGCCTGGACTTCCTTTCAACTCGACAGATTCTTGATGCTCTACAATCTGGCTCTTGCCCCCAGCACTCCACAAAGACTGCACTCACCAAGGTCTGCAGTGACTTGTTCATGGCCAGATCTAGGAGCCTTTACTCGATCCTTATCTTTCTTGACCTATCTGCTGCCTTTAATACTGTTAATCACAGCTTTCTCCTTGATAAGCTGTCCTCGCTTGGATTCCATGAATCTGCTCTCTCCTAGTATGTGTTGGGTGGGTCCTCTTCTGCTGTTACCCTGCTAGCAGTTGGCGTACCCCAGAGTTCTGTCTTAGGACCTTTTCTCTTTTCTCTCTACATCTCTTCCCTTAGTGCTCTGATCTCCTCCCATGGCTTCTAGTATCACCTATATACTGATGATTCTCAGATCTACCTCTCTACACCAGAAATTTCACCCAACGTCCAAGAAAAAGTCTCTGCCTGTTTGGATAACATTGCTGTCTGGATGTCATGTCGTCATCTGAAACTAAATATGTCCAAGACTGAGCTGCTTCTCTTTCCTCCTAAACCCTCTGCTCCTCCTCCTTTGTTCTCCATCTTGGTAAATAATACTGTTATTGTTACGGTCTCCTCTGCTTGCAACCTTGGAGTCGTCTTCGATCCCGACCTCTCATTTTCTACGAACATCCAACAAACTGCTAAGGCCTGTCACTTCTATCTCTAAAACATCACCAAAATTCACCTCTTCCTCTCTGAGCACACTACCCAGACCCTTATCCACGTGCACGACTCATCTTCTACCAATCTCGCTATACTCATGTCACCCCTCTCCCTAAATCACTTCACTGGCTCCCTATCTGCCTTCGCATAGAGTTCAAGCTCCTATTGCTGACCTAGAAGTGTATTTATTTTGCTGCCCCTCAATATCTCTCCTCTCTCCTTCTACACCTCCCAGAGAACTCCATTCCTCAGATAAGCCGCTCTTAGCTGTACCCTTCTCCTCCACTACCAATTCCAGACTTCGTTCCTTTCATCTAGCTGCCCCCTATGCCTGGAATAAACTACCTGAGTTTGCCTACAAAAACCCCTTCCCTTGTTTAAAAGCAGACTAAAAACCCACCTTTTTGATATAGCCTTCAATCCATAACCCTCTCCCCACTGCCCACCAACCTAGCCAGCAGATTAACCATTCCCCTTAACTGTATTCATGAAATCCTCTTTTTCTGTCTTGTCTGTTTAGATTGTAAGCTCTTTTGAGCTTAATAATAATAATAATAATTAATAATAATAATAGTAGTAGTAGTAGCCTTGTATATCATAAGAGAAACAAATGCATTAAGGAAAATACCCAGATCATTTTCATTTTCTATACGCTATGGGGCTCATAATCGAAATGGAAATACATGTAATATCCCGTCTAAATCGGCACTTGGACGATTAATAAGACAAGTCCTCCGCTTTGGCCAAGCTTAAAATTTCAAAGGCTTGCTGGAATCTCAAAAGCTTAAAAATAAGTGGTCTTGGCTTTGCTTGATTTGCAGACCGTTGAGATGGAATTCTATGAGCTCTTTCAATTTCCAAGGGGAATTTTGAGCTCAACTGTAACACTTTTAAAAAGATTTGGGGGCCATTGATTACATATTCTAATGACTAGACACTTTAAACACCTTTTTATTATATAGGAATATGATTAGTGTGGGATTTGGGATGTATGATATATGTTTTAATTGGTTGATTCCTAATGGAAGGGATGGGGAGGGAGAATAATATATAAGAATATCAAGTGATTTGTAAGAATTCTCTGATTAAATATTGTACACTTGTTGTAAGATTTCAAAATGAATAAAGATTTTTTTTTTTTTTTTTTTTTTTTAAAGACAAGTCCTCCAAGTGCCAATAACTGAAACGGGTTTTAGACGTACAGTCAAACCTCGGTTTGCGAGTGTTTTGCAAGACGAGCAAAACACTCAGCAAACTTTTGACTCGCAAACCGAGTGTTGACTCGATTTGCGAGCACCCCCCCCCCCCCCGATAACCGGCATCGCTTCCCCCCCGCTCGCAAAGGCCCCTTCGCTCCAACCGGCACCCCCCCCACCACGCAAACCGGCACCCCCGCCAGTACAACTTAAATTTACCCACCTCCCCGTCTAGCACCAGCACCAGCACTGGCACGTAGGCACAGCTTGTGTGCCTAGAAGATCTTCCGGCTTCAGTTCCATAGACAAAGCGCGCCTTTGTCCCGGTGCGCTTTTGACCTGACACCTCCGGCTTCTGCCTGCCTTGAGCATGCATCTGCGCATACTCAAGGACTTCTATTCTCCCTCTCGCGCAGATGCATGCCCAAGGCAGGCAGAAGCCGGAGGTGTCAGGTCAAAAGCGCGCCGGGACAAAGGCGCGCTTTGTCTATGGAACTGAAGCCGGAAGATCTTCTAGGCACACGAGCTGTGCCTGCGTGCCGGTGCCGGTGCTGGTGCTAGATGGGGAGGTGGGTAAATTTAAGTTGTACTGCCGGTTCTCACGGTGGGGGGGTGCCGGTTGGAGCGAGGGGGCCTTTGCGAGCAGGGGGGAGTGATGCCGGTTATCGGGGGTGGGGGGTGGGAACGTATCAAAGCGAGTTTCCATTATTTCCTATGGGGAAACTCGCTTTGATAAACGAGCATTTTGGATTACGAGCATGCTCCTGGAACGGATTATGCTCGTAATCCAAGGTACCACTGCATTTTAAAACAGCTTAGGCCTCTTCAGTGCTGCTGTATGCCCAGAGCTGAAAGGGGCATTTTAGGAGGAGTGGTGAGGGTGGGATATTGGCGGGATGTGGGCTGAGCTACACTTAGTCATATTGCAAGTATAACCAAAAGTTTAATGAGATTGCCTAGATGGAACTTATACGTTGTGACTCAGGCGATGTAAAAACAGGTCTAAGTGCCCAGAAGGTATCCAAAGTGACCAGATAACCACTTCAAACACAAAGTACAGACCCCCACACACTCCCCCAGTCATCACTGACCCCCCCACAACACCATAAAAATCAGAATACACACTTTACATAACTGCCTCCAGAACATCGGCATCTGGCATAGGAAAGCCTAGTAGAGCTGCACAGAGGTGGCTTAAGTAGTCTTGGGGGTGGAG
Organism: Geotrypetes seraphini; assembly: GCF_902459505.1. Lineage (NCBI taxonomy): Eukaryota > Metazoa > Chordata > Amphibia > Gymnophiona > Dermophiidae > Geotrypetes > Geotrypetes seraphini. The sequence continues at coordinate 24,112,507 of NC_047086.1, forward strand.
TAGTGAACCATAGAGAGGAGGACCAGGCCCAAAAGCCATTCTAACCACTGCATTTATGGTGGAACATGTGCACCCCCAAACCATACTGTACTGCCATATAGGTGCCACTTGCAGCCGTGAGGACTATTGGGGTGGTAGACAGGTGGGTCTAGTAGGTTTTGGGGAGGGGGCTCATCATGACCTATAAGGGAGTTGTGGTGAGATGTTTGTGGCACTTTTTGTGAATTTCACAGCAGTGCCCTGTAAGGTGCCCCACTTCTCTGTTGCCATGTCTGGGTGTCCAGTCCATCACTTTTCTGGCTCCTCCCACGTCCAAAAGGTCTTGTTCTAGGCGTTTTTGACTTGGATGATTTTTTGGATGAGAATGGGGTATAAAGATAGACGACTTAGCCGTCCGGATGATCAAACGGCTGGATGTGTAATTAGACGATTCTCAAAAAAAGAAATATTTTGGATGTATTTTTCAAGAATGGACTTTAGGCACTGCCGACTTTGGGCGACTAACGACTTAGGCCCAAAACAGACTTAGATGTATCTTTTGATTATGCCCCTCATTGTGTCTAAACTAAACCTTAAGTTTATATACCGCATCCTCTCCATAATTTTAGAGCTTGGCACGGTTTACAAGAGCTTAATATAAAGAAGGAACAGCATAATGGGGTTGGAGGTGGAGTATAGGGGGGGAAGAGAGCATTACATTTTTGTGAATAGCCTAGTTTTCAGGTGCTTTTGGAATAGTTGGAAGGAGCCCAGATTCCATAGTGGGGCAGAAAGGTTATTCCAAAGCCCTGTGATTCTGAAGAAGAGAGATTTTCCTGCATAGAGGATACCTTTTAGCGAGGGGAAAGATAGTTTAAGTTTTTGGGTGGACCTGGTGGTATCGGGACTCAAGGAGTTCCAAGATAGTGGAATTAGGGGAGAGAGGATGCCGTGTAGGATCTTAAAAGCCAGGCAGGCGCATTTAAAATGAACCCTGGAAATTACTGGAAGCCAGTGAAGTTTGGACAGAAGTGGGGAGATATGATTAAATTTGCTTTTTGCGAAGATCGGCTTGGCTTCAGTGTTCTGAATTCGCTGAAGTCTTTGTGTCCTCAGGACCAGAACTTTTCCTCCTGGTTCTGATGCTGTGTAAGTGTTAGTTACATATATGCACAATAGAAACATAACCGGCGATGCTGGATTGTGGTAAATACTTTTACTGTCTCATGATATGTGTCCTTTTAGTACAGACCTGATATAGCTATATTGGAGGACTGTAACAAATGTGCTTAATGAGGTTGACTTTGGGGAACAAAACAGTTTGTAGCCCATCCAGTCTGCCCAACAAGGCGGCCAGAATCATGCAGTGTTCTGTACTGGTGACACTCACGATTGAATACTGGTATTACAAATGGAAATATGTCATCATGCCAACTAGATATAGGCAGTTTTATTTATTTTTGTATTTATTTACCACTTGTAGCCTAAGGCAGGGGTCCCTCCTTGAGGGCCGAATCCAGTCGGGTTTTCAGGATTTCCCCAATGAATATGCATGAGATCTGTGTGCATGCACTGCTTTCAATGCATATTCATTGGGGAAATCCTGAAACCCCGACTGGATTTGGCCCTCAAGGAGGGACTTTGGAGGCCCCTGGCCTAAGGTTTAGCATTTTTCCCAATCTGCCCCGGTGGGTTCATACTCTATCTAATGTGCCTGGGGCAGTGGGGGATTAAGTGACTTTCCCAGGGTCGTAAGGCCTGCCTCAGGAGTCTGATTCTCAGTGCAGAACTCTGTATCGCAGTTGTCTTCTTATAATTGAAATGTTCAAGCCATTTGTCAGAATAAGCAAATAGCTGATCGTAATCACGCATAAGAGCCTGAGGCAGGCCTTACGGCTGAAACATGTACGTGTCAAGTCTTGATTGTGAATAAAGATATTGAGCACCACAGGTCGCCTTTCTGTTTTCTTTTGTCCTACCGTGACGAGGTAGAATCACCTGTTTGGGTGTATGATGTAAATAAAACATATAAGTTTATTATCACATACATGTTACCCTGTATTTAAAAATATGAAAATGTGATGATTTGAAGGTTACCCACATATAAATACTCGTCTTCCTTTGCCATTTTCAGAACACAGAAGTCTTCCCAACACTGGTCTTCCTTACCAACTACTGGTGATGGTGTCAAAGCCCACTCTACACACTTTTTTTTTTGTTATAAAAGACTAATGACTAATCGTGATGAGGTTTTTGCTGATGCCCACATCCTTACTAGCTAAAATACAAATAGAGAAAAAAAATAAGAATTCGCTATGATACGTTTTAAAGAGGTTGATTGTTGGCACTTTAAAAATCTAAGCTATGCTTTGGAGCTGGACAGGGAATATCATTTTGTAGAGGCTGCTTGCTGTTGGAGGGAATCTGCAATTGCTTATTACCAGGTTTTAACTTCCCTATTTTGCTTTCCTTTACAGGTGATTCTGACATCATTAGAAGCATGCCAGAGCAGACCAGTGAAAAATGAAACCGCTTTACTACTTGGGACCTGGGTTGGCCACTTTTGGAGACAGGATACTGGGCTTGATGGACCTTCGATCTGTCCCAGTATGGCAATGCTTATGTACTAAATGAATGCTGAATAGTGAACACTCTCTTAAGAAGATACCATTTAAATGAGGAAAAGATCTCAAGATTATTTTTGCTATGCATAGTTTCAAGCCGACACATTAAGGCGTAAATTATATTGCAATTCACAGTGGGAATACAGTACTCCCCTGAAATTCACGGGGGTTTCGTTCCGGGAACCCCTGCGAATGCTGAAAAAACGCGAATACTGTTTTTAACGGGGGGAGACAGGAGAGGGCAGCCGGAGCGCCAGCGAGTGAAGGAAATCACTCGCGGTATGCTCCAACGGCCTCTTCCTGCACTAAAGTCGGGCCTCACCAATCAGGAGCAGGATAGAAGGGTAGAAGGGTATAGATAGAGTATTATTATACAGGTCCTGGACCTGTTGGGCCGCCGCATGAGTGGACTGCTGGGTATGATGGAACTCTGGTCTGACCCAGCAGAGGCACTGCTTATGTTCACATCAAGGCTTCATCAGGGGAGTGCTGCAAATGAGGTCTTTTCCCTGTTTAAATAGTATTTTCTTAAATGTTCACTATTTAGCATTCGTCGACATGACACTTTGAACCTTAATTTTCCTCCTCTATTGTTTTTGTAAATTCTTATGTACTAAAAATATTTGTTATAAATAAAACTGGTTCTAGAAAACAAAGATATTTGTGTTGCACTTGAAGAGTTGAGAGGAAATCCAACCCCGTGATTTCATATTAGTGAGACACTTCAATGATTGTTTGTTTATTTCTCACCCGCCCTTATCCAGGGCGAGTTACATATTAACATACAAAATAAAAAATGTACATTTATTGTACAAAACACTTCAAAGACACACTATAACAAATTACATACACTTTCCCCTCCGTATTCGCGGTGGATGTGGGCTGCCAATATTGAAAAACCTCAAATAACTTTTATATATGTTATTTGTGGTTTTAAGCATACGCCATCATTTTTACTATTGAAACCGCGAATAACTTTTTAACAGTTATTTGCGGTTTTTGAATTAAGCTGCCACTATTAAGCTTACTACTATTGAAATAAGCAGCGATTTCAGGGCAGCCAACCAACCAGCGATTTCATGCATGCTGGGAAGAAGCCTTTCTCAGTGCACATTGGGAAACATGGAAGCAGTGAATTTGTGGGAGAAAGCAAGGAAGCAGCGATTTTCAGAGTTACATTACAGTAATTACATTACATTAGTGATTTCTATTCCGCCAATGCCTTGCGGTTCAAGGCGGATTACATAAAAGTTATCAAGAATTACATAAAAGTTTACAGGAATAGCATAAGAGATGTCATAATAGTTACTTAAGAAGTACCAAAGAGTTGTCGAGATCTTAAGGTGATAAATGTTGGGTAATTAGAAGCATTTTAGAATTTGTTGGATAGTTAGAAGCATATTAGAGTATATTAAGGGTATAGAGAGGGTAGGTGGGGTTTGGGAAAGACTGGCCGTGCTAGATGGGTTTTATGTATTTTTTGAAGAGTATGGTTTTAGTATCTTGAAGGTTTTGTAGTATGTGGTCGATGACAACAGAATGGTGATTTGTCTGTCCAGTTTAGCTGCTTTGGAGGCTATTAGGTTGTCATATATTTTTTTTCATTTGACATTTTTGGATGATGGGTGAGTGGGTTCTCCTGTGCCTGGTTGAGGAGGATTGAGTTAGTCGGTTATTCCAGTAGGTTGGGCTTTCTCCATTAATAGCCTTGAAAAGTAGGCAGCAGAATTTGAAGTGTACTCTTGCTTGTATTGGAAGCCAGTGTGAGTCATGGTATGCTTCTGTGATATGGTCATTTATTTTAAGTGAGTAGATGAGTCTTAGGGCTGTATTTTGTATTGTTTGTAATTGTTTTATCGGTACTATATTTTGTATTGTTTTGTATTGTAATTGTTTTATTGGTACTGTACAGAAAAGTAAAAGGAAAAAACTTTAGTGATGACATTTTTTGAGGGGGCAGAGTCAGCGGCCGAAAAATCACGAATAATCGAAACCGCAGGTACGGAAACCGCGAATACGGAGGGAGAAGTGTACTTACATATCAAAGCAAATTACATGTAACATACACGTCGCATCAACGACGAATATCATTTAAGGCCAAAACTGGCCTAACCTGCCTGATGTCAAAGCATTAGTCCAGAGGAAACATTAAAATTGCCTTTGCTGGACGTTTGACCTAGGGATGGTGATATTGCAGTTGAGATCTGGCCATTCTTGATGTTACCAAGCAACATATGTTGTCTTCATGGGGAATTAGAAGCAGCACAAGATTTTTGTTTTGACTTTTTTTTTAAATTGTCCTAGAGGAGCTGGAGGATGCTGAGAATTGTACAATTGCACATGGTTAGGGCTAACCTAGTAAAATTGGAGTTGGCAGTTATTAAAATGAAGAAACAAGCCACTTAACCTTCCGTTGCCTTAGGTACAAACTTTAGGGCCTTTGTACTAAAGAGCATTAAGCACTTCATGTACAGTTAAACATGCAGAAACAGACTACCAATGTGTTGAGGGGTTTTGCATTACACTTCTCCCTCGGTATTCGCAGGGGTTAGGGCCAGAGCCGGACCACGAGGTGTGAAAATTCGCAAATAACTTTGTACTGGCTCTGACCCATCCCTGGACCTTACCTGGTGGTCTTCGCCTCCTCCAGTCGCCTCCCTCCGTGTGTGTTGCGTGTTTGCAGGGGGCCAGTGTGGGTGCTTCAGTCTCCTCTTTCCCCACTTCAGTGTCAGGCCGGGGGAGCGAAGAGGCGGCGGCAGGAGGATGCAGGTAAGAAGCACTTGCCGGGGGGGGAGGGGGGTTAATAAAGGGCAGCGAACCCGAATCTGCATCCCTGGAACCTTACCTGGTGGTCTAGCGGTGAAGTCTCGAGACTACAACGGGAACTTCCGGCAGCCATTCTGATGACGGCTCTGCACGGTGCAGGAGCATAGGAAGATCGCTCCTGCCCCGCTTCTCCGCTAGACCACCAGGTCAAGTTCTGGGGAGGCTTGGACGGCTTAAAAATAGCCCAAAAATGAAAATAGGGTTTTTGTAAAAAAATCACGAATAACTGTATCCGCGGATACTGAAACCGCGGATTCGGAAGGAGAAGTGTAGTTTCCATGCATTACTGAATTTTTCAGAAACCTCTTGTCAGGGGCTGTGGCATGGATGCATTAGTCAACTAGCACAGGACTCTTACTTTAACTGCAGCTGTTTTCTGTCATCCCTCAAAAGCTGCTGCTGTACACGGTTGTCCAAATTTATTCAAATTTCTGTTATCCCGCCTTATCAGAATTCAAAGCGGCTTTACATAAAAATTAAGCAATAACAGGAGAACGACTGAACCAACAAAAAACCAAACTGCAGGGGAATGTACGAGGTACAGGAATTTATTCAATTAAAAAAAGCATAAAAACATATGTAACGTATATAAAATAAATACATTAACTACAATAATATCCAAAAACTGGTCCTATTGTTCATGTGGTCCCGAATAAGGTCCCAATGTTGGTACATAGAAAGATGATGGCAGAAAAGGGCTAAAGCCCATCAAGTCTACCCACTCTACTGTCCCACCCCATTAAGTCAGAGTGCTGCTCGACCCACGTAGAGATCCCACGTGGATGTCCCATTTATTCTTAAAGTCGAGCACGCTAGTGGCCTTGATCACTTGCACCGGTAGTTTGTTCCAGTGATCCACCACCCTTTCTGTAAAGAAATATTTCCTGGTGTCACCACCAAATCTCCCTCCTCTGAATTTGAGCAGATGCCCCCTTGTGACCGAAGGTCCCTTAGGAAAGAATATGTCGTTTTCCACCTCGACACGACCTGTGACGTACTTAAATGTCTCAATCATGTCACCCCTCTCCCTGCGCTCCTCTAGAGAGTAGAGCTGCAACTTGCCCAGTCTTTCCTCGTATGAGAGACCCTTGGAGTCCGGAGACCATCCTAGTGGTCATTCGCTGGACTGACTCAGCTCGAAGTACATCTTTACGGTAATGTGGCCTCCAGAATTGCACACAGTACTCCAGATGAGGTCTCACCATGGTTCTGTACAGTGGCATTATGACTTCAGGTTTACGGCTGACGAAGCTTCTATTGATATATCCCATCATCCGCCTTGCCTTGGATGAGGCCTTCTCTACTTGTTTGGCAGCCTTCATGTCTGCACTGATGATTACTCCCAAGTCCCGTTCTTCTGAGGTCGTAGCTAGTGTTTCTCCATTCAAGGTGTATGTTCTGCTGCCGAGATGCATCACTTTACACTTCTTTGCGTTGAAGCCCAGCTGCCATGTTGAAGACCAGTTTTCCAACTTGATCAGATCCTGCGCCATACCATCCATGAGATCGCTTTCACCTACTATATTACACAGTTTGGCGTCATCGCCAAACAGCACTACTTTACCCTGAAGCCCTCGGGTCAAGTCCCTTATGAATATGTTAAAAAGGGATGGTCCAAGGACTGAGCCCTGTGGCACTCCGCTAGTCACCTCTGATGTCTTAGAGAGGGTGCCATTGACCACCACCCTCTGAAGTCTTCCACTCAGCCAATCATTGACCCATGCCATTAGTTTCTCACCTAACCCCATCGATTTCATCTTGTTTAATAGTCTACGGTGTGGGACACTGTCAAACGCTTTACTGAAATCCAAGTACACTATGTCCAGAGACTCTCCCGAGTCTAGCTCTCCTGTCACCCAGTCAAAGAAGCTGATAAGATTGGATTGGCATGACCTTCCCCTAGTGAATCCATGTTGACAGGGATCCCTCAGATTCTCCTCATTCAATATCGTGTCTAATTTCCCTTTAAGTAGAGTTTCCATGAGTTTACACACTATTGATGTGAGACTTACTGGTCTGTAATTCGCAGCCTCCGCTCTGCAACCCTTTTTGTGCAGAGGAACAACATTGGCAGTTTTCCAGTCCAGGGGGACTCTCCCCGTACTTAGGGAGAGATTGAAGAGCATGGCTCTCTGAGCACTCTTGGGTGCAGATTGTCCGGTCCCATGGCTTTGTTCACCTTGAGTCTTGACAGTTCTCTGTAAACATCAGCTGGTGTGAACTCAAACTTCTGAAATGGGTCATCCATGCTTTGCTTTGCATCCAGCCGAGGCCCATGCCCTGGTGCCTCGCAGGTAAAGACTGAACAGAAGTAATCATTCAGTAGTTTAGCTTTATCGGAGTCAGTTTCCACATAATTCCCGTCTGGCGAATGTTGGTACATAGGTGATCAGAAAACCAGATTAGATATATAAACAAAATCAAACTGAACAAGTCGTAAAAATCTCCTATCTGAAGTGCTACACTGTTCAGTTTTGTTTATATATCTAATCTGGTTTTCTGATCACCTACGTACCAACATTCGGGACCCCTGAGGAAGAAGTGCACACTTTAAAGATAAATGTTGATTTGCTGTGTATAAAAAGAAAAAGTAAAAGAATAATGGGCTAGATTTACTAAGCAAACCGATCGTGTACCGCTCGGTTTGCGCTCACTTTCCGACTCCGGCTCGATTCACTAACCTTCCTCCAGACCCCATCCGCACCCGATCTGATCTGCGCATGCAAATGAGTAAAAAGGCATGTAAATTTCTTAACGTGTCGATTCATGAAACCATTTTGTCCAAACCGACTGGCCTTTCCTGTCCAAAAAGTTATGACTGCTGAGGACCAGTCGCTTGCATCCTTGCCGACTATTTCTGCCTAGCAAATGACGCATGCATGCTAAGAACCCCATTAAAAATATATATCTACCCCTCCAAAAATCCAAAATATATCAAAACTTTTAAATATATGTAAATTTTCATGTTAGAAATATTTTTTATTTTTTTGGAATGTGCATAGCAAGCGCAGGAGTGAATCTCGATTTGTAATTCGCATGGCGAGAAAATCACGGATTAACCCTGTGCTCTCTTTGCGCATTATAAATTTCAAATATCAATGCCAAATAACAAAAAAAAATCCAAAATCAAATCAAAATTTATGGGCCAGCTATCCCTCCCCCCTTCCTTCCAGCTGGATTGTCGTGTGCATGTGACGTCAGGGTGTCGCTAGTGGTTGCTACGTGCTTGACAGCATATAGAGTCGCACAGCCTCCTGGGATTCGTAGGCTGTATATAACAGCGCATGATCCCAGCGCATTCAACAGCTGTTAACTGTTGTGCCTTTAGTCTTTTTGGAAGCGTGCAAAACTTCGAGATTGATCCGTTAAAAAAGGTTGAACTCGAAGAATTCAACAGCTCGCTCACAAACCTCCGATGCTAAAAATTTTCAAAAAGCTATGGTCACAGCTTATACAGCTTGCAACAGTGCTTTGCGGTAGGCGCATTTGGAGCCCGCTAATGACATCCATGATTAAACCATGCCCCATTTCTATGCAGTGAAGTTCTAAAGAGCTAGCACAAGTGTTATGAGCTTCAAAACCAACAAGAATACAGTGCTCACGTGGTGCGATCGATGTTTCAGCGCTAATAGCGGCGTGTTTACGATTTGCAAGGACAAGCTTTACTGAATCGATCGCCTACAATGACTCAGAAACGGATAGGACATGAATCGGATAGATTTCGGGACTTTAGTGAATCCTGCCCAACGAATTTATGATACAGTAAAAACTGGTTGCACAAAAAAGGAGGTGGAGGCAATTTGGTCAGTGATGGTAATCTTAAAACCTGAATGACTTGGCATTGGATGGAAATATCCTGGGATTGAATGATTCCCTATCCAGGTGCGTTACTGAGACCATTTTACTCCATGATCGCTTTTGAATACCCTTCAGTGGGATTAAGTTTGTACTGAGCTGGTTTAATCTCAACCCATACAGTCGAGTCTCTTTCATTTGAAAGGCAACTCTGCAACGAGAGGGCATAGGATGACGTTAAGAGGTGATAGGCTCCGGAGTAATCTAAGGAAATACGTTTTTACAGAGAGGGTGGTAGATGCGTGGAATAGTCTCCTGGAAGAAGTGGTGGAGACAGATACTGTGTCTGAATTCAAGAGGGCATAAGACCTGCCAGCCCTCGCATGCTGATAGGCCAGATCTCCCCTCTCCCTTTTGGTTCTGCAAGACTGAAGAAAAGTGTCTGACCCAGCCCACTCGGTATTGACATTTAATCTCAGCGCAAAGGAGTCTTGGTGCCTGCAATGTGTACAGAAGGGGTGGGGGTGGTGCCATTGGACCAGAAGGGAGAGAGGAGATCTTGTTGCAGCGAGTGAAGGAAAGAGAGACCAGGGGTTGGAGGAGAGAGAGAGAGAGGGGAACTGGGACACAAAGATAGTGGGACAAGGAAGAGAGAAAAGAACCGAAGCACATAAGATTGTGGGTAGGGTTAACGGATGTCCAGAATGCCCCCCAAATAGTTTTCAGTTCAGTACTAAAGTAGATTTTTTCAGTGGCACAAACTGGCCATTTAACTGGCCAGGAGCCATTTCTGGCCAGTTAAATCACTGAATATTGACCCTTAAATTGTAACTCATTATAGTAAGAAGGCCCCTAATTTTTAAATGAAGTAAAGAGACGTCCAGATTTCCCCGAACATGTCCTCTTTTTGAGGAAATGTCTGGGGGTCTGGATGAATTTTCAAAACCCAGCACTTTGTCCGGGTTTTGAAAAGCTTCCAGCAAATCACCGTTGGGCATGAGGGCATCCGTGCCTGATGAGAGCAAGCAGCGGGGGCGGGGCTAGGGTGGGATTGGGGGGCAGAGCTAGGGTGTAATGGGGCAGGGATGGGTAGAACTGGGGGGGGGGGCGGGTCTAGGAGTCCAGATTTTCCATTTGGTAAATCTGGTAACCCTAGTAAAGAGTCATGGATTTGATATATTGTCTTTCATTGGCAATCAAAGCAGTTTACACCTGCATATAATATAAATATAAATTTTATATTATATGCAGGTACTTTGTCCCTAGTGAGTTCATAATCTTAAGTTTTTATACCTGGGGCAATGGAGGTTATGTGATTTGCCCAAGATTACAAGGAACAGCAAACATCAAACCCCAGGTTTACAGCTCATGGCACTAACCTTCGGGCTATGAATTAAATGCACATTTCTATATATCATAGGATATCAAAACCTGGCATTTCCAGTTACAATTCAAGCCTAATAGTCAAAGAAAATACAAATGGGTTATATGATCATTATTTCCAAGCATGACGGTGCTCTCCGTGCCTTTATTCCCATGTCAGAAATCCAGACGATCCTGGCAGTGAGTTTATCTTCTGGTAAAGGCTTTCCATTTTATTGTATTTGGCATTTACACTCTTACATAGCTTGGCAGGTGTAAATTAAAATGTATGACGTGAATGCACCATGATCAAATAGCATAAGACAGCCAGAGGAATGTTGAGATCTCTTTTATTGTCAAAATCTGGTTTCCGTTTAGACTCTTCACAAAATGTATTCAGCAGAACCGCTTGCATAATTTGCTCTGCCATACAATAAAATAAACCTGTGAAAAAATGTGATTATCAGTGAGGTTATTTTCTTTGAAACTCACTAGCTCTCACGTCTGCCTTTGTTTGCTGGCTGACTCTATATTTGATTTATTCCCGTCCCCTTACTATTTAGCCATGTTCATTGTGCCATGCAGGCCTACTATATGTGAGGGCTATGCAGGTTGCTACTCCTTGGGTTTTGGTCAGGTACTAGTGGCCTGGATTGGCCACCGTGAGAACGGGCTACTGGACTTTATGGACCTTTGGTCTGACCCAGTAAGGCTATTCTTATGTTCTTACGAGAGGACAATTAAGCCTTTGTAACATCACTGATGAGGTTGTTCTCTGAGGCTTTATGACATCACAATCTCAGCTCTGGAATGTTGCTCTCATTGGAGTTCTGGAATCTTGCTATTCTTTGAGATGCTGGAATGTTGCTACTCTTTGGGTTTATGTCAGGTACTAGTGACCTGGATTGGCCACAGTGAGAACGGGCTACTCATCTTGATGGACCACTAATCAAACATTAATCAAATGTAAATTAGACGCAATCTTGGATGAGGAGAATCTACGGGATCCCAGTCAACACGGGTTCACCAAGGGTAGGTCCTGCCAATCCAATCTTATCAGCTTCTTTGACTGGGTAACAAAACAGTTAGACTTGGGAGAATCCGTGGACGTCGTATACCTATACTTCAGCAAAGCTTTCGATAGTGTCCCACATCACAGGCTGTTGAACAAGATGAAATCAATGGGGCTGGGAGAAACACTAACTACATGGGTCAATGACTGGCTGAGTGGCAGACTTCAGAGGGTGGTAGTTAACGGTACCCTCTCTAAAACATCGGAGGTGACCAGTGGAGTACCGCAGGGCTCAGTCTTGGGCCCGCTCCTTTTCAACATATTCATAGGTGACCTAACTCAGGGGCTTCAAGGTAAGGTAACGTTATTCGCTGACGACGCCAAACTATGCAATATAGTGAGAGATGGCAATTCATCCGATAGTATGACACAGGACCTACATTTGTTGGAGCTTTGGTCCTCGACCTGGCAGCTGGGCTTCAACGCTAAGAAATGCAAGATCATGCACCTCGGCAGCAGAAATCCCTGAACTTACACCTTGAATGGTGAGACCTTAGCTAGAACTTCAACTGAACGAGACTTGGGAGTGATCATCAGCGCAGACATGAAAACTGCTGATCATGTGGAGAAGGCTTCATCTAAGGCAAGACAGTTGTTAGGTTGCATCCGCAGGAGTTTCGTCAGCCGGAAGCCTGAAGTCATAATGGCCATTATACAGAACCATGGTGAGGCCTCATTTGGAATATTGTGTGCAATTCTGGAGGCCACACTACCGAAAAGATGTGCTGAGAGTAGAGTCGGTGCAACGGATGGCCACCAGGATGGTCTCGGGGCTCAAGGATCTATCGTACGAGGAAAGGCTGAAAAATTTGCGGCTGTACTCACTCGAGGAATGTAGGGAGAGAGGAGACATGATCGAGACATTTAAGTATATTACCGGCCGTATCGAGATGGAAGAAGAGATTCTCTTTCTCAAAGGACCCTCAGCCACAAGAGGGCATCAGCTCAAACTCAGGGGCGGGAAATTTCATGGCGACACCAGGAAATATTTCTTCACCGAGAGAGTGGTTGATCCTTGGAACGAGCTCCCGGTGCAGGTGATCGAGGCAAACAGCGTGCAAAAATTTAAGAGCAAATGGGATGCCCATGTGGGATCCCTTAGAAGGTTAAGCCAAGGGAACCTGTCACTAGGAATGGGATCCCTATGATAGTAGACTTGGGGGTGGATCAGTAGAGTGGGCAGACCTGATGGGCTATGGCCCTTATCTGCCGTCATCTTCTATGTTTCTATTGGTCTGACCTAGTAAGGCTATTATATTCTTCCGTGAGCCAAGTATAGGACAATTAAGCCATTGTGACATCACTGATGAGGTTGGATCTTAAACACTGTGGAATGAGGCATTATGACATCACAATCTCAGCTCTGGAATGTTGCTACATTGTTTATTAAACGCAGAGACCACAAAGGAAGTCATACATTTATGAGCAGCTAGTAAGGGCGAGATTCAGTAAATGATGCTCAAACATTGGCCCTCAAGGCTAATTTTTTAATAGACGCCCAAACATGAGCACCTCTGACATGAATTGGATTGGATTATTTGATTTGATTATACTGCAATTGACAGAAGTATAAGGCAGTGTACAACGCACAGGAGGGGACGCTGAAAAAGTTCTAAGCCCAACCAACAAGGTTGGGGCAGTCTCCATCGAGGGCCGTACACTTAGGGGCAGATTCTGTATAGGCGCCTAAGAAGCAGATGAGAATCGTGTTTGCCCTAACGGACAGACACCTAACCCTGCCTAACCGCCCCGATTCTCTAACCAGCACCCAAGTCACAGGCACCTGTTACTGAATCAAGCCTGATCCCTTGCCATCAGCTGATCGCAGTAAAGGAATCTCTCTGCTGCGATCAGCTGAGTAACTGCAGCAGGGGACCCCCCCCCTCAAGTTCACTGCAATCGGCAGGAGGGATGCCCACTCCTTCCTGTCTCTGAGCCACGCCCCCCCAAAGCAACCAGACAAGAAGGATGCCTACACCCAAATCCTCACCCCCCATTGAAGCCTGGCAGGATAGATGCCCACTCCTTCCTGCTACCAGTCCCAGTACCTCCTACACCACCCTGGAACCCCTACCCCCCTGTTGAAGACCAGCAGGAGGGATGCCTACTCCCTCCTGCCACCAACCCCAGAACCCTTGCCCCTCCCATTGAAGACCAACAGGAGGGTTGTTCACTCCCTCCTGCTGCTACCCCCCTCACAACCACAAATTTTTCCCCATCCCCGCATGAACTTAATTTCCCTGTTCCGTTCCCTATGAGCTTTCTCACTGTCCTTGTCCCATTCCTGTAAGCCAGGAGTAGGGAACTCCGGTCCTCGAGAGCCGTATTCCAGTCGGGTTTTCAGGATTTCCCCAATGAATATGCATGAGATCTATTTGCATGCACTGCTTTCAATGCATATTCATTGGGGAAATCCTGAAAACCCGACTGGAATACAGATCTCGAGGACCGGAGTTCCCTACCCCTGCTGTAAGCTCTGCCTTAACCACACAAGTCTTGAACACATGATTTTAAAGTGTTTGAGGCTTGTGCAGATGAGGACGGAGCTTAGGCATTGGTGGAATGAGGCATTATGACATCACAATCTGAGCTCTAGAATGTTGCTACTTATGATTTTAAAGGGTCTGAGGCTTGTGCAGATGAGGACGGAGCTTAGGCATTGGTGGAATGAGGCATTATGACATCACAATCTGAGCTCTAGAATGTTGCTACTTATGATTTTAAAGGGTTTGAGGCTTCTGCAGATGAGGACGGAGCTTAGGCATTGGTGGAATGAGGCATTATGACATCACAATCTGAGCTCTAGAATGTTGCTACTTATGATTTTAAAGGGTCTGAGGCTTGTGCAGATGAGGACGGAGCTTAGGCATTGGTGGAATGAGGCATTATGACATCACAATCTGAGCTCTAGAATGTTGCTACTTATGATTTTAAAGGGTTTGAGGCTTCTGCAGATGAGGAAGGAGCTTGCAGGAATGGGGCAGGGACAGGATGGGAAAATGAGTTCCCATGGAGATGGGGAAAAATTTGCCCCCGTGTCATTCTCTACTTTTGATCCTCAGCAGGGGTTTGGACTTTGGGGGAGGGTACAACATGTTGGGCAATAGCCCACACTTAGGAGCATTGCTGTATGGGGGGGGAGGTCATCCTGGTGGAGAACCTGGTATCAAGGAGAAATGCAATCAGCGAAGCAGCACGGACATTCAGGGGGAATGCAATCTGGGAGCTGCAATTGGGGGTCTGCAATTAGGAGGAGGCTAGCACCAGGGGTTTGAGCCATGGGGATGAAGGGTAGTTGCCTTGAGGTCTCGCCCATTAAGCGCAATTAATGTCAATTACAAGCTGTTAATTACCAATTGTCAGCGCCAATTAAGCTTTTTAAATGAGTTAGGCATTTAGATCGGCTAGGCCAGTGGTTCCCAACCCTGTCCTGGAGGACCACCAGGCCAATCGGGTTTTCAGGCTAGCCCTAATGAATATGCATGGAGCAGATTTGCATGTCTATAACTTCCACTATATGCAAATCTTTCTCATGCATATTCATTAGGGCTAGCCTGAAAACCCGATTGGCCTGGTGGTCCTCCAGGACAGGGTTGGGAACCACTGGGCTAGGCGCCCTGATCTAAGAGCCCAAATTTAGGTATCATTTATAGCAGTGGTTCCCAAAGCCTGTCCTGGGGGACCCCCAGCCAGTCAGGTTTTCAAGATATCCCTAATGAATGTGCATGAGAGAGATTTGCATATAATGTAAGCGACAGGTATGCAAATCTCTCTCATGCATATTCATTAGGGATATCTTGAAAACCCGACTGGCTGGGGGTCCCCCAGGACAGGCTTTGGGAACCATTGATTTATAGAATCGGGGCCAGAGTGAACAAAAAGGTGTATCTAAAAGGAAACTAATAAAGAAAAAACAATGCATGTTACAGTTTTCAGAGTTTTTCGTGCTATTCATTTTAAACATTTATATACTGTCTACACCAGGGGTGGGCAACTCCGGTCCTCGAAGGCCGCGATCCAGTCGGGTTTTCAGGATTTCCCCTATGAATATGCATGAGATCTATTTGTATGCATTGCTTTCAATGCATATTCATTGGGGAAATCCTGAAAACCCAACTGGATTCCCCCTGGTCTACATCTAGGCCAGGGGTGTCCAATGTCGGTCCTCGAGGGCCGCAATCCAGTCGGGTTTTCAGGATTTCCCCTATGAATATGCATGAGATCTATTTGTATGCATTGCTTTCAATGCATATTCATTGGGGAAATCCTGAAAACCCAACTGGATTCCGGCCCTCGAGGACCGGAGTTGCCCACCCCTGGTCTACATCTAGGCCAGGGGTGTCCAATGTCGGTCCTCGAGGGCCGCAATCCAGTCGGGTTTTCAGGATTTCCCCTATGAATATGCATGAGATCTATTTGTATGCATTGCTTTCAATGCATATTCATTGGGGAAATCCTGAAAACCCAACTGGATTCCCCCTGGTCTACATCTAGGCCAGGGGTGTCCAATGTCAGTCCTCGAGGGCCGCAATCCAGTCGGGTTTTCAGGATTTCCCCTATGAATATGCATGAGATCTATTTGTATGCATTGCTTTCAATGCATATTCATTGGGGAAATCCTGAAAACCCAACTGGATTCCGGCCCTCGAGGACCGGAGTTGCCCACCCCTGGTCTACATCTAGGCCAGGGGTGTCCAATGTCGGTCCTCGAGGGCCGCAATCCAGTCGGGTTTTCAGGATTTCCCCTATGAATATGCATGAGATCTATTTGTATGCATTGCTTTCAATGCATATTCATTGGGGAAATCCTGAAAACCCAACTGGATTCCCCCTGGTCTACATCTAGGCCAGGGGTGTCCAATGTCGGTCCTCGAGGGCCGCAATCCAGTCGGGTTTTCAGGATTTCCCCTATGAATATGCATGAGATCTATTTGTATGCATTGCTTTCAATGCATATTCATTGGGGAAATCCTGAAAACCCAACTGGATTCCGGCCCTCGAGGACCGGAGTTGCCCACCCCTGGTCTTCATCTAGGCCAGGGGTGTCCAATGTCGGTCCTCGAGGGCCGCAATCCAGTCGGGTTTTCAGGATTTCCCCTATGAATATGCATGAGATCTATTAGCATACAATGAAAGCAGTGCATGCAAATAGACCTCATGTATATTCACTGGGGAAATCCTGAAAACCCGACTGGACTGCGGCCCTCGAGGACCGACATTGGACACCCCTGATCTAGGCAGTTTCCATCAAATCATACATAATAAAATAAGACAATAGTAAAAGAACTGTATCCGCATTGCTTTCTGCCTCGAGTTTTTCTTAGTATCCAAGTTCCTCCCATCTTTGGCCACAAATTTCCTCAGCATCTTTGAGAGTCATATTAAAGCAGGGGTAGGCAATTCCAGTCCTCGAGAGCCGGAGCCAGGTCAGGTTTTCAGGATATCCACAATAAATATGCATGAGATAGATTTGCATCTCAAGGAGGCAGTGCATGCAAATCCATCTCATA
Organism: Geotrypetes seraphini; assembly: GCF_902459505.1. Classification (NCBI taxonomy): domain Eukaryota; kingdom Metazoa; phylum Chordata; class Amphibia; order Gymnophiona; family Dermophiidae; genus Geotrypetes; species Geotrypetes seraphini. Next base: position 24,129,675 of record NC_047086.1, read on the forward strand.
TGTGGATATCCTGAAAACCTCACCTGGCTCCGGCTCTCGAGGACCGGAATTGCCTACTCCTGTATTAAAGTGTTCCACCTAGCATTACCAGATTTTACATATGGAAAATCTGGACACCCTAGACCCCCCCCCCCAGGCCCAGCCAGTTCCACCATTCCACCCCTAATCCAGCCCCAGCCCTGCCCTGGCCCCACCTACTGCTGCCTGCTCTCGTCAGGTGGGAGGGCGTTCGCGGATGCCCTTCTGCCCGACGGATTTGTTGGAAGCTTTTCAAAACCCAGACAAAATGCTGGGTTTTGAAAAGCCGTCTGGACCCCCAGACAAGTCCTCAAAAGGAGGACATGGCCGGGGAAATCCGGACGTCTTGTAATCCTAGTTCCACCAGACCATCTATCTGTAGATGACAAACCAGTGTCTCGCAAACTTTTCCGAGCTGCGGCTGCGGCTGGAGGGTCTCTGCACGTGCGCAGACGTCATCCTGAGCTTCTGAGCTCCAAAATGATGACGCCAGCGGTGAGATGCGGAGAGCGGGAGAGGGGCCGGCCCCGGCTGACTCACTTACACGGTGTGCCTCTCGCGGCACACCCAGAATCCCACCGTGGCACACTACCGTGCCGCCACACCGTTTGCGATACACTGTGATAAAAGGATATCTTTAATCCCCCCCACTTTTACAAAACCGCAGAAGTTTTTAGCGCAGGCCGGCATGCTGAATGCTCCGCACTGCTCCCGAACTCTGAGCGTCGGGAGCAGAGTATTCAGCGCACCAGCCGGCCCAGGGGGTTTGAGCCATGGGATTGCGGGGTAGTTGCACCAGCCGACGCTAAAAATTGCTTCTGTGGTTTTGTAAAAGTGTGTGTGTGTGTGTGAGTGATAATATATTTATAAATGATCTAGAAACGAAGTGTGAGATAATAAAATTTACGGACGACACCAAACTATTCAGTGGAGCTCGGACTAAAGAGGACTGCGAAGAATTGCAAAGGGACTTGAACAAACTAGGGGAATGGGCGACGAGATGGCAGATGAAGTTCAACGTTGAGAAATGTAAAGTATTACATGTGGGAAGCAGAAACTCGAGGTACAACTATACGATGGGAGGGATGTTATTGAATTAGAGTACCCAAGAAAGGGACTTGGGGGTAATGGTGGACATGACAATGAAGCCGACAGCACAGTGCGCAGTGGCCGCTAAGAGAGCGAATAGAATGCTGGGTATAATCAAGAAGGGTATTACAACCAGAATGAAAGAAGTTATCCTGCCGTTGTATCGGGCGATGGTGCGTCCGCAACTGGAGTACTGCTTCCAATATTGGTCGCCGTACCTTAAGAAGGACATGGCATTACTCGAGAGGGTTCAGAGAAGAGCGGCGCGTCTGATAAAGGGGATGGAAAACCTTTCATACGCTGAAAGATTGGAGAAACTGGGTCTCTTTTCCCTGGAGAAGTGGAGACTTAGAGGGGATATGATAGAGACTTACAAGATCATGAAGGACATAGAGAGAGTAGAGAGGGACAGAAAGAGAGAGAGAGAAAGGGAGACAGAGAGAAATAGAGAGAGAGAGAGAGAGAGATAGAAAGAGAGAGAGAAAGGGAGAGAGAGAGAAATAGAGAGAGAGAGAGAGAGAGGGACAGAAAGAGAGAGAGAAAGGGAGACAGAGAGAAATATATAGAGAGAGAGATAGAAAGAGAGAGAGAGAAAGGGAGAGAGACAGAAAGAGAGAGACAGAGAGAGAGAGAGATTGGAGAAACTGGGTCTCTTTTCCCTGGAGAAGAGGAGACTTAGAGGGGATATGATAGAGACTTACAAGATCATGAAGGACATAGAGAGAGTAGAGAGGGACAGAAAGAGAGAGAGAGAAAGGGAGACAGAGAGAAATAGAGAGAGAGAGAGAGATAGAAAGAGAGAGAGAAAGGGAGAGAGAGAGAAATAGAGAGAGAGAGAGAGAGAGAGAGGGACAGAAAGAGAGAGAGAAAGGGAGACAGAGAGAAATATATATAGAGAGAGATAGAAAGAGAGAGAGAGAAAGGGAGAGAGACAGAAAGAGAGAGACAGAGAGAGAGAGAGATTGGAGAAACTGGGTCTCTTTTCCCTGGAGAAGAGGAGACTTAGAGGGGATATGATAGAGACTTACAAGATCATGAAGGACATAGAGAGAGTAGAGAGGGACAGAAAGAGAGAGAGAGAAAGGGAGACAGAGAGAAATATATAGAGAGAGAGATAGAAAGAGAGAGAGAGAAAGGGAGAGAGACAGAAAGAGAGAGACAGAGAGAGAGAGAGATTGGAGAAACTGGGTCTCTTTTCCCTGGAGAAGAGGAGACTTAGAGGGGATATGATAGAGACTTACAAGATCATGAAGGACATAGAGAGAGTAGAGAGGGACAGAAAGAGAGAGAGAGAAAGGGAGACAGAGAGAAATAGAGAGAGAGAGAGAGAGAGAGAGATAGAAAGAGAGAGAGAAAGGGAGAGAGAGAGAAATAGAGAGAGAGAGAGAGAGAGAGAGAGGGACAGAAAGAGAGAGAGAAAGGGAGACAGAGAGAAATATATAGAGAGAGAGATAGAAAGAGAGAGAGAGAAAGGGAGAGAGACAGAAAGAGAGAGACAGAGAGAGAGAGAGATTGGAGAAACTGGGTCTCTTTTCCCTGGAGAAGAGGAGACTTAGAGGGGATATGATAGAGACTTACAAGATCATGAAGGACATAGAGAGAGTAGAGAGGGACAGAAAGAGAGAGAGAGAAAGGGAGACAGAGAGAAATATATAGAGAGAGAGATAGAAAGAGAGAGAGAGAAAGGGAGAGAGACAGAAAGAGAGAGACAGAGAGAGAGAGAGATTGGAGAAACTGGGTCTCTTTTCCCTGGAGAAGAGGAGACTTAGAGGGGATATGATAGAGACTTACAAAATCATGAAGGACATAGAGAGAGTAGAGAGGGACAGATTCTTCAAACTTTCGGAAAATAAAAGAACAAGAGGGCATTCGGAAAAGTTGAAAGGGGACAGATTCAAAACAAATGCTAGGAAGTTCTTCTTTACCCAACGTGTGATGGACACCTGGAATGCGCTTCCAGAGGATGTAATAGGGCAGAGTACGGTACTGGGGTTTAAGAAAGGATTGGACAATTTCCTGCAGGAAAAGGGGATAGAGGGGTATAGATAGAGGATCACTGCACAGGTCCTGAACCTGTTGGGCCGTTGCGTGAGCGGACTGCTGGGCACGATGGACCTCAGGTCTGACCCAGCGGAGGCATTGCTTATGTTCTTATAAGTTTGTATTTCTTTTCTTGGGAGTTTTAACCACATGGCTTCCAGGGCCTTGCATCACACAAAAGAGGAGGGCAGGAAAATAGGAGAATCCTTTCCCAGTTCTCTTTTCTTATTTTCAAATGATTGATCGCAGGTGCTCCATTCCCCACTTCTTTTGCGTTCTTAACATTTTATTTTCCAAAGAATCCCGGCCGCTTTGTCACACTTGCGGAACAGCAGCTGCAGCTCCCTTCTGCTCCTGGTGATGAGTAACCAAAAGAGATTTATCTTATTTTCCAGGGAGTTACGCACGCTGCTGTTGAATATGTATGGTACTATATGTGACAGCAGCCTATGCTTCTTCCTACCGATAACATTTTCTCCTGGCAGAAAAGCTGTACCCTGTAATTTTACACAAAGTACAGAAGAGCCTGAACGCTGTCATTTTTTTTTCCCCAAGAAATATTGCGCTCTTGCATGTACAAAACCCTGGTGCAGCCAAAAGCTCCTGTACTGTGGGGTTGTATTGATCAGAATCAGAAAAATATATATCACTAATAATAAAACCCTAAGCGCGCATGCGCACTCCTACCTGCGTGATCCCTGCCTCCATGATCTGTAACTCCGTGGCTGGCAGACAAATGTTAAAGTGTGTGGCGTATGCGACGCATGCGTGTTCGGCACGTTCAGTGCGTGCGCATGTTTGGCGCATGCACGCATGACGGTTTGGTATAGTGCGTGCGTGGCGGTTTCCTCTATCCTGCGGCGGCAGGGACTTTGACAGACAGACAGAAATAGGATGAAGAGCAGCAGTGACGGCAGCAGTTCATGCCGGTGGGCCAGAAGAAACAAGGAAGCCAGGATGGAGGGAGGGTAGAAACGGCGGTTTGGGAGGAAGTATTAGGGAGCAGGGAAGGGGTGCTGCTGGACAGAGGGGGGTAAAAGGAAGGGAGAAGGGCTGCTGCTGGACAGGGGGAGCAGGGAAGAGGTGGTGCTGGACAGTGGGGAGGTAAAATGAAGGGAGAAGGGCTGCTGCTGGACAGGGGGAGCAGGGGAAGGGAGAAGGGCTGCTGCTGGACAGGAGGAGCAGGGAAGGGGTGCTGCTGGACAGGGGGAGGTAAAAGGAAGGGAGATGGGCTACTGCTGGACAGGGGGAGTAGGCAAGGTGGTGGACAGCCGAGGAAAGAGAGAGATAGAAAGAAAGAAAGAAAGACAGACAGCGGCCAAGGAGAGAGAGAGACAGAAAGATAGACAGATAGAAAGCGACCAAGGAGAGAGAAAAAAAAAGAAAGAAAGACACACACATACATCTATTCTAGCACCCGTAATTGTAACAGGCTTAAAGACTAGTAAACAAATAAAGCACGTTTGTACTTCTGTACAGAAACAACTGTACAATTAAAGAGGGCAAAAATCAGAGGTATTTTTTGTGGGGTGAGAAAAAGAGATGAATGCCCATCCTGCACGTGGGTAAAACTGCATATATTTTTCAGCAATGGTCACGATCTTGTCTGCACATTGCAGAGGGGCTTCTGGGTGGAGAGTTATGGAATTCGCTGGTAGGACAGTTAAGGAAATGGGCTGACCGAGGGACCTTTAGAAAATTCTTAAAAACACAATTTTTGTTACGGCTTTTTTATAGGGTCTGACTCACCTTGATCGACAATTTATTGTGAATTGAAATCCTAATGTTTGATTTCATGTAAACTAGCTAGGATTAGACGGTATAGAAATTTTAAAAAATAAATAAATAAAATAAATAATTCTGATTATACAAAGCTTCATATATTGTGTTCTCACAAATTACATGCAGAAAAAGAACATGCAAATATCTGTGGATAACTGATAGGCAAGAACTGGCATGGTTTTGCTTTAGTTATTGGCAAAATCCCCCAGGGAAAGGTACTCTGGACTTTTGATTATTGTCCCCTTAATAACAGCTCAACTATTGAAACCTATTCTATTTCATCAACATTATGGATCCATCCAGTGAACGTCTTTCGCTAACTACTATACCTGTCCCTAGCCTTTCTTGGATGATATAACTAAAGCGTATGTTCTGTTTACTGGACCGGAATGAAGCTTGGAACCAGAAATTGATTAGAGTTTAGTTTAATATTTAATTTTTTCAGTTTTTCTGATATTGATATTTATATTGTTATTTTAACTATTCTATTTTTTTCTTACAATTTAACCATCTTCACTGGGGGCAGGGGGGGGCACTGGTGCCTCTTCTCCTCTCCACCCTCTTTAAATGTTCACTGGCATGTGCAGCATCATCCACCCGCTACCCTCCTTCACCACAGGTGCTTCTCTTTCTTTCGCCTTCCAACCCCCCTCTCCTGTGGATGCTTCTTTCTTTCTCTGTCTCCTTCCAACCCCCAATCCCCCCCATCACAGGTGCCTCTCTCTCTCCTTCCAACCTCCTCTCCTACTATTTCTGTCTCTCCCTTCCCATCCAGCACTACCCTACTCCATGCTGTTTTCTCCAGCACTCTCTCCTTTCTATAATGCTTCTCGAGCTTTCATTCCCGCCATGCTGTTTCTCCAGCCTGCCCTCCCTTCCTCCATTCATACTTTTTCTCTAGCCCCCACCTTCCTTCCATGCTGTTCCTCCAGCACTCTCCAGGCCGTTTCCCTCTCTCCATCCTGTTTCTCTAGCCCCTTTCCATGCTCTTTCTCCAGTCTTCCTCCCTCCCTCCATCCTGTTTCTCTAGCCCCTTCAATGCTCTTTCTCCAGTCTTCCTCCTTCCCTCCATCCTGTTTCTCTAGCCCCCTTCCATGCTCTTTCTCCAGTCTTCCTTCCTCCCTCCATCCAGTTTCTCTAGACCTTTCCATGCTCTTTCTCCAGTCTTCCTCCCTCCCTCCATCCTGTTTCTCTAGCCCCTTCCATGCTCTTTCTCCAGTCTTCCTCCCTCCCTCCATCCTGTTTCTCTAGCCCCTTCAATGCTCTTTCTCCAGTCTTCCTCCTTCCCTCCATCCTGTTTCTCTAGCCCCCTTCCATGCTCTTTCTCCAGTCTTCCTCCCTCCCTCCCTCCCTCCATCCTGTTTCTCTAGCCCCTTCCATGCTCTTTCTCCAGTCTTCCTCCCTCTCTCCATCCTATTTCTCTATCCCCCTTCCATGCTCTTTCTCCAGTCTTCCTCCTTCCCTCCATCCTGTTTCTCTAGCCCCTTCCATGCTCTTTCTCCAGTCTTCCTCCTTCCCTCCATCCTGTTTCTCTAGCCCCCTTCCATGCTCTTTCTCCAGTCTTCCTCCCTCCCTCCCTCCCTCCCTCCATCCTGTTTCTCTAGCCCCTTCCATGCTCTTTCTCCAGTCTTCCTCCCTCTCTCCATCCTATTTCTCTATCCCCCTTCCATGCTCTTTCTCCAGTCTTCCTCCTTCCCTCCATCCTGTTTCTCTAGCCCCTTCCATGCTCTTTCTCCAGTCTTCCTCCCTCCATCTTGTTGGTTAGTTAGATGGTGGTAGGACTAGGGTTACCAGATTTTCCATTTGGATAATCCAAACCCCTAGATCCTCCCCCAGGCCCGCCCCATCATGCCCCTATCCCCCCAACCTCGCCCCCTGCTGCCTGCTCTCGTTAGGCAGGAGGACATCCGCACATGCGCAGGTGCGCTCCTGCACAACGGGATGTGGAGAAAAGCTTTCAAAACCAAGACAAAGTTCCATGTCCATGGAAATCCAGACGTCTGGCAACCCTAGGTAGAACGCCTCCTGCCGCCTAACGTCGGGACGCCATGACTAGAATCCGGCCCTCAGTGCTCATGAAGGCAATAGCAGCATTTGCAAATCTCTTGTGGGGAGCAGAGCTGGTACGTTTCCTTTGCTTTTTCAGTAGCAGTTGGAGCAGTGATAGTTTTTTTTTTTTTTTTCAATTCATGCTGTCAGCGCCTTTAAATTTTTCTTTGCCAAGCAGTGCAGTGAATTGTCTGTAAGCATTGTTTGCAGCCCTGACAGTGTCAGACACTTTGTAGGTTTTCCGAGACAAGTCATTTCAGCTTTTCAGTGGCACCGGCTCTTTCAAGCTCCTCTTTTGAGTAATTGTTTCCTAGGTTCAGCTATTAAAACAGCTGTGTCCTTGAGCATCTCATTCTACGGGATTCACTTTCTTCGGCGTGTACATTATTGAAGCCTGACATATAATTGAATGTTTGTACCATCAGCTCATTCTCTTGTTCCTTCTCGGAGGCACATCTTTTCTTCTTTCGGTGTCTTTATGTAGCTCTTTTGAAATTAATTATTTGTCTTTCCAAATCCAACCTCGAGGCAATTTACATATCATGTACTATAAACAGTTAAAAAAAAAATAGATGGGCAATATACAGCTCCTGGCAGACGGTGATTTTAAAGTCTCTGACAGCTGCGGCATGAATTAGACCTAGGAATTCAATGTCGGGCCTTGTCTGAGCATCAGGATCTGGGCCATCCGCAGACCCGGAAATTATGCAGGTGCCAGCTGATGTTTGGTTCCCACTACAGAATGACACGGGGAAAATATTTATCACCATTCCCGCCCCGTCCCCGTGAGCTCGTCTCCACCCCTGCCCCATCCCCGCGAGCTCAGTCCTCTTCCCTGTCCTGTCCCCGTGAGCTCAGTCCCTGTCCACGCCCCATCCCTTCAAGCTCAGTCCCCGTCCCGCAAGCTTGGACCCCGTCCCCGCCCTGTAAACTGTCAGATCCCGTCCACACAAGCCTCGAATAGTTATGATTTTATACTGAACTTATTTTACTAAAGTATAAAAAGAGACAATATTCTGTACAATTGTCATTTTATAAACACAAATAATACAGGGGAAGGATCAACAAAACCCCCGTCTCCCCTCCCTTTCACAAATATCGCCTCCACTATTGTGAAAACTGAACAAACCAAATTACTACAGAATGCTACATAGAAAAATCAAGCTAGCAGAATACTTCAGTCACACATGACAGGAATAGTGTTAGGGGAGTGCAACTAGGGCAACTGCCCCCTGGTCAGAGAGAGAGCCCTAAGCCAGCTGGAAGCTAAAGAAGCACAGCCTGGGCTTTGCGGTTCCCAGTTATGTCTAATACCAGCTCTAGCAGGAAACATATTTCAAATCTGAAATATTCTAATCACAAAATATAAAATAAATTAATTTTTTTCTACCTTTTGTTGTCTGGTAATTTTATTCATCAAATCACATTGGTCTCAGGCTTTGATTTTGGTTCCTTCTGTCTTCATCGTGGCATGGCTGGCTCCTGAAGGTAAAATAGGCGCAAGAGGAGCTGGGGAGGAGATGCCGAGTCTGACATTGGCGCAATTTTTTTTACCACAGGAGCAAGACTTTTCATCGCTTCCATGGGGCGGTGAAAGATCTTGTCCCCATTCCCGCAGGGCAGTGAAAGGTCTTGTCCCCATTACTGCAGATTTACTGCGGTGACCACGGTTTACCGCGGTACACGGTCTCCGTGTCATTCTCTAGTTCCCACATATCTGTCAGCTCTACCCTCGATTGCTCCAGCACTAACCAAATAATGTTGTGTAAGTCAGAGGAGATGTTTCATGGCTCATCCTGTTAAGAGCTGCTGAATAAAAACATAAGAATTGGCATATTGGGTCAGAGCAAAGGTCCATCTAGCCCAGTATCTTACTTCACACAGTGGTCAATACAGGTCACAAGGTACCTGGTAGAATCTTAAAAAGTAGCAAGACTTCATGCTACTGACCCTAGGGATAAGTGGTGGCTTTTCCTGGGACTACCTTAACAATAGTTTATGGACCTTACTCAGGCCAGTGGTGTAGCTAGGGAGGCTGGCACCTGGAGTGGTGGTGCCAAGTGTCGCTGCTCCGTGCGCCCATGCTGCTCTTCCCCACCGCACCGTGCGCCCTATCCTGCCTCCGCATACCTCTTGTGCATGCACCTTCCACCTGCTGCTTGCACCAGCTTCAGCTCCCTTCTGAAGTCACTTCCTGGTTCAGTGACCAGGATGTGATGTCAGAAGGGAGCTGCGGCCAGCATGAGCAGCAGATGGAAGACGCTGCTCACATCAGTGGTGCGCAGGATGGGCAGAGGGGAGGAGAGTAGAGTTACCAGAAGTCCGGATTTCCCTGGACATGTCCGGAGGCTCCGGACGGCTTTTCAAAACCCGGCACTTTGTCTGGCTTTTGAAAAGCTTCCCGATAAAATCGCGTCGGGAATGGGCAACTGCGCATGACATCACACGCACATACGCGTGGCATTGTTGCGTCGTGTCTGCACATGCTCGGATGCTGTCTGGGGGCGGGGCGGGAAAGAAGGGGAACTGGCTGGTCCTGGAGGCATGGCCACGGGTCCGTATTTACCTGAAGGAAAATCTGGTAACCCCCAAGGTCACAGCGATTTTCACTGCTTCACTACTTTTTACTTTAGCAGCCGGATTTAGAGGGTGCATGTATCTGTGTATTCTTTATGGTTTCTCACATAAACCCAGTGAAGACTCACAAGACCCCTGATGCAGGCCGGTTGGGCTGAAACATGTGTGTGTCGAGTCATATGAGTCATTGGATGGATTTTCTGAGGCTTTGGATGAATAAAGACATTTGGATTGATCAGATGAGTTGAAGGACACTTTTGTTGAGTGCGCACCATTCTGATTGGGTCAATTCCACTTTTATTTTGTTCTCTTGAACCCTAGAGGAGAGGCACTGGTGCCCCCACGAAGACCAGCACCAAGGTGGCCCGCCCCCCTCCCTCCTAAGTATGCCATTGCCTCAGCAAACTTGTGAGAATCTTTTCTAAAGACAGGCACCTAACTTCCTCTCTCAAAATATAGCTATGAAAGAAGAAGAACTACTGATAGATGATTTTAATATGGCAGGTGTTGATTGAGGTATTCTTTCTGTGGGACTGTCTAGCAGTAGAGAGATCCTTGATTCTCTATCGGGAGAACAGTTCCAGCAGTTGGTAAGAGAATGCTTCTGGGATGGGGCTAGTGGCATAGTAGCCTGTTCTCACGGTGGCCAATCCAGGTCCCTAGTTCCTGGCCAAAACCCAAAGAGTAGCAACATTCCAGAATCTCAGAGTAGCAAGATTCCGGAACCCCAGAGAGTAGCAAGATTCTAGAATCTCAAAGAGCAGCAACATTCCATGCTACCGATCCAGGGCAGGCAGTGGCTGTCCCCATGTCTTTCTCAACAACAGACTATGGACTTTTCCTCCAGGAACTTGTCCAAACCTTTCTTAAAACTAGTTATCTCATATTCTGTAGGGATGGATAAGAGATTTGTTCTGGTGTACTTCTATTACTACTACTTATCATTTCTATAGCACTATTAGACGGATGCAGTGCCATACCCTAAATATATATGAAGCAGTCCCTTCTCGATAGAGCTTACAATCTAATCAAAACAAACAGACAAATAAGGAATTAGGGAATAAAGTATGGTGGGAAATAATTAAAATTGCTTGAATGGCTGTGCGTCAGGAGGATTAATATACCTCAACTGTTTAAAATCACTGTTGGTCTTTTTTTATGAATTTATAGTTGTATAATTTAATAAAACTTGCAAATACTGGTAGCCAGCCTTGTGCCCAGTTATACTAGTTTTCTGGTAGGAAGGAAGGGAAATCTCACCCACCAACATCCATTCCTCATTTAACAGATGCTAAGCGTTCAAGGACCAATGGAACCAGGTTAAAGGGGGGAGATCCTGTCTGCTTCAAGAACATAAGAATTGCCATACTGGGACAGATCGAAGGTTCATCAAGACCAGTATCCTGTTTCCAACAGTGGCCAACCCAGGTCCCAAGTACCTGCCAGAAACCCAGAGAGTAGCAACATTCCAGAGCTGAGATTGTGATGTCATAATGCCACATTCCACTAATGCCTAAGAGCCAAACTCACCAGTGATGTCACAAGGATTTGATTGTCCTATACTTGGCTCATATAAGAGCATAAGAATTGCTGTACTGGGACAGACTGCAGGTCCATCAGGCCCAGTATCCTGTTTCCAAGCAGGGCCAACTCAAGTACCTGGCAGAACGCAAAGAGTAGCAACATTCCAGAGCAGAGATTGTGATGTCATAATGCCTCATTCCGCCAATGCCTAAGAGCCAAATTCTCCAGTGATGTCACAAGGGTTTGATTGTCCTATACTTGGCTCATATAAGAGCATAAGAATTGCTGTACTGGGACAGACCGAAGGTTCATCAAGACCAGTATCCTGTTTCCAACAGTGGCCAAACCAGATCCCAAGTACCTGGCTAGATCCCAAGTAGTAAAACAGATTTTATGCTGCTTATCCAAGGAATAGGGCAGGAAGTGGATTTCCTCGAACCATCTCAATAATGGCCTATGGACTTCTCTTTTAGGAAATTATCCAAACCTTTTTTTAAAACACCGCTAAGCTAACTATTTCACCAGTTCTATTAGTACCTGGATAGTAGCATCAAAGCAACTTAAATCCACAGTATGTGACTATTGGACTTCAGAAGACATATCAGGTACAATGGCGAGGGCGAGGGGAAGCAAATAAAGAAACCTCTGCGTATCCTTGTCCCATAACGTCTCAAAGTCTATGCTAGAGATTTAAGGCCAACGAGCGAGGTCTTTCCTATAGATCCAGAACCACCCTGAAGGGGGCGTTCCATAACATTTTTGGAAGCACCGCTGGGAATTTTTTGAAACTGAACAAGACTGTCATGATGTGTGAGGAAATGGAGTCTAAAGAAATGTTAATGCTGAGAAACTGGTGTGAGGGGAGAGGGGGTGGGGGAGAGTGAACATAAGAATTGCCGCTGCTGGGTCAGACCGGTGGTCCATCATGCCCAGCAGTCCGCTCACGCGGTGGCCCTCTAGTCAAAGACCAGCACCCTACCAGCGTACGTCCTTGTTCAGCAGGAACTTGTCTAACTTAGTCTTGAGTCCCTGGAGGGTGTTTTCCCCTATGACAGACTCCATAAAGAGCAGAGAGGGAGAGAACAGAAGGAGAAGCTAGGATTACCACATTTTACTATTGAAAAATGAAGAAGAAACTCAGGAGGAACCTGTTATCCGGACGCGCTTTAATTTTGTGCTTCAGAGATGAGTTTCTTCTTCGTTTTTCAGTTAAGTTATCGTTTTTCTGATTTTTTGCTGGGGTTTTGGCTGGTAGGGTTCATTTAGGGGTCGCTCAGGTCTCACCTGTTACTCACTTTAGTTGATTCACTCGTTTTTTGATTTGTGAACCTTCTCACCTTGATTTACTGCACACCCTGGGTGCTCAGTGATGGTGTGCGGGTGGGGGGTATATTACCTCTACCTGAGTTATGAAGTGTCGGAGCTTGTCTCCTGTTGCTGCTTGTTCACACTGAGAGCACCCTTAAAATTTGAGATCATCTCATTAGTTTTCACGCGGTTTGCGTGGTGTGCACAGTTTTGATCCTGAGCGCCCCCTTTGAGAACCTTTTTGACTATTTCTGCCTTATTGTTGTATCTAGTTTAGGTTGTGGCAGCAATTTTTGGAGTGTGTGTTGTGCTCCCTTTATCCAGCAGCAGCCCTTCTCTCTTATTATCAGCAATATAATCCTTCTTCAGTAGCAGATATATTGGGCCTGATATTCAGCCAGCAGCAGTCAGTGTTTTACTGAATGTTGCTGGCTTTATTCTCAGATTTTAGATGCTAGGCCGTGTCCACGCTAGAGAGTTGCGCGGGGACAGAAATCCCACCCATCCCTGCCCGTCCCCGTCAGGATCCTCTCCATCCCCACCCGTTCCCGTCAGGATCCTCTCCGTTCCCACCCATCCCCGCAAGGAATTACCTCCATCCCCGCCCGTCCCCATAAAAAGCAGCAATTACTTCTGACAGAATCATCAATTACACAGTTTCTTTTGTGTTTGTGCTGCTGTTTTCCTTGTGGAATCTCTTTGGTGGAACCCTTTTTTGTTTTCTGTTCAGGTAATTAACTTATAAATCCCCTCTTTTACTAAGGCTGATGTGTCCATTATATTATATGGATGAACCCTGCTTCCAAAGCCTTCCATCCCCGTGGGAGTCCCGTGGGCCAGAGGAGGGTCCCCGTGGGAGTTCCGTGGGTTAAGGGGGGATTCCCGCGGGACCCGCGGGATTCCTGCGATCCCTGTTCCTGTGCAGACCTCTAGTCCACGCACCAGCTTTGAATATCCGAGCATAGCTGTTTCAGAAGCTGGGCCGGGTGGTCAACTTTTGGATTTCATGGAAAGACCTGTGTTATGAAATAAAAGTGAATGATTTTAGAGACTTGCACAGAGAGGGTCATGCATATTTCTTTTCAGCTCAAAGACCCAGCACTGATGCTACCTTGCTTCCATGGCCTGAGCAGGTTCCAGTTGTGCACCACAGGCTTTTGCTCTTTTGGATAAATATATTTCAAGTCTGTGATAAGCAAATATCAAAAACTACTGCAGTGCTCCATCTTTTAGAGGCGGCAATCAAGATAGGCTGCTGGTGTTGGTGCTTTCAACATAAGAACATAAGCAATGCCTCTGCTGGGTCAGACCCGAGGTCCATCGTGCCCAGCAGTCCGCTCACGCGGCGGCCCAACAGGTCCAGGACCTGTGCAGTAATCTTCTATCTATACCCCTCTATCCCCATTTCCAGTAGGAATTTGTCCAATCCTTTCTTGAACCCCAGTACCGTACTCTGCCCTATAACGTCCTCTGGAAGCGCATTCCAGGTGTCCACCACACGTTGGGTAAAGAAGAACTTCCTAGCATTTGTTTTGAATCTGTCCCCTTTCAACTTTTCCGAATGCCCTCTTGTTCTCTTATTTTTCGAAAGTTTGAAGAATCTGTCCCTCTCTACTCTCTCTATGCCCTTCATGATCTTGTAAGTCTGTATCATATCCCCTCTAAGTCTCCTCTTCTCCAGGGAAAAGAGACCCAGCTTCTCCAATCTCTCAGAATATGACAGGTTTTCCATACCTATTATCAGACGTGTCGCTCTCCTCTGAACCCTCTCGACTAACGCCATATTCTTCTTAAGATACGGCGACCAATATTGGACGCAGTACTCCAAATGCGGGCGCACCATCGCCCGATACAACGGCAGGATAACTTCTTTCGTTCTGGCTGTAATACCCTTTTTGATTATACCAAGCATTCTATTCGCTCTCTTAGCGGCCGCTGCACACTGTGCCGACGGCTTCATTGTCATGTCCACCATTACCCCCAAGTCCCTTTCCTGGGTACTCTTATTCAATAACATCCCTCCCATTGTATAGTTGTACCTCGAGTTTCTGCTCCCCACATGTAATACTTTACATTTTTCAATGTTGAACTTCATCTGCCATTTCGCCGCCCATTCTTCTAATTTGTTCAAGTCCCTTTGCAACTTTTCGCAGTCCTCTGTAGTCCGAGCTCCATTAAATAGTTTGGTGTCGTCCGCAAATTTTATTATCTCGCACTTTGTTCCTGTTTCTAGATCATTTATGAAGATATTAAATAGCAGCGGCCCTCTGCGATTCCTGCCTCTTTGTTTCAACTTCCTGTTTCCGCATAGGTGGGTCTTGCAGAGGGAAGAGCCTGACGCCGGCAGCCTATCTTGATTGCCTCCATTGCCAAGTCGCCAAAGAGGGCCACAGAGTAGCACCCCTTACCTCCTTTAGCGTCTGCCCTCCGCCGACAGCCGCCACATCCTGCAGGCACCTCAAGCCGCCGCGGCCTGCATGCACTGACAGCCACCGTGGCGCCTCAAGCTGCCACAGCCTGCAGGTGCCGACAACCACCTCGCCTCGAAGCCCTCCTCCTGGCATCCTCTGCTCCGCACCGCCTTAGTGCTGTCACGCCAACCCGCCGCCGAGCTGTCTTTCCTTCTCTGCCGGCGGGGACCTCTAGCGCATGCGCACTCTTGCCGCCACATCCCGACAGATTAGGGATCAGGGAACATGCAGCGAGAGTGCGCATGCGCGCGTAGCATTTTATTATTATAGATATTGCAAAATTAAAATGAAAAGAGAATGTATAATCAGAACACTAGCAAAGATATGCTTATAGGCACTCAGAAAGACGTATCCAGTAAGAGCTGTGGTTAAATGTTAGTATTTAACTCCCTGGCTTAATTAACTCACTAATTGATTCTCAGATGTTGGGGTTTTTTCCAATAAAAATTGGATTTACAATCTGCCGAGCTTAAACATCTGAATCAAAAGGTGTTAACGAGCGTCAAATTAATTCCAGCTCTACAAACAGAAACAAATTATCAGTGCAAAGTCATAACAGTTACGAAAGCAGCGGTGATACTAATTCAACAAGGGAATGCCTCCTGTCCTTCCTCCAGGAAAGGACTGAATTAATAGTGCCCAGTTTCTGGTATATGATGGTATGTAAGACAAGAAGTGTTTCACAGATTTAAAACTAAATTAAACTAAAACTTAACCTTATATATCGGGTCTTCAACCAAAGGAAGGTCAACGCAATTAACAATAAATTAAAAAAATAAAGTAAACTGAAATACAAGAGAGTTAGTTTTCAAAATGTTTAGCGAATAAAAAAGTTGTTAGAAGTTTACGGAAGAGTTGGAAGGAACTGGGACACCTCAAAATTAGGGGAAGTTCATTCCGTAGTTGGGGAAACTTAAACGCCAGAGAGCTGCTAAAATTCTTAACTCCTTGAATTCCTTTCCTAGAAGGAAGAGAAAGTTTAAATCGATGAATGCCTCTCGCATATGAAAATCTATAAACATTCCAAAGCAGAGGAACCATGTAAAATCTTAAAAACAATACATAAACACTTAAACTGAATTCTAAAATAAACAGGGAGCCAATGGAGAGAGAAAAGCAAAGGAGTCGCATGGTCGAATTTGCTCTTTCCATAGATCAACTTTGTGGCGATGCCAAGATAAATGGCGTTACAATAATCTAACCGAGATAATATAATAGATTGGACTAAAACAGAAAAATGACATTGATGGAAAAGAGATCTGACCTTCCTCAACATTCGTAAGCTGAAAAAAGCATTTCTTAACCAGAGAGTTTATTTGATCCTTAAAGGTAAGAGAAGAATCAAAAAGTATTCCCAAAATCTTAGAGAAGAACTCAATTTGTAGGGAGGCTCCATAATCCAAAAGTACAGTGGAAGGAAGATGATCCGATTTTGGGCCTAACCACAGTAGTTTAGTTTTAGCTGCATTTAGCTTCATCTGGACAGACATAGCCCAAGTTTGAAGTTTAGAGATACAGTGATTTATTTTAAAAGTTAAATTGATAATTTGTGGTCAATCTCAATCAGTATAAAAATGTCATCCGCATAAGTAAAAAGTGTTTCCCAGGAGGTCACGTGATGCCATGAGCGCGTGAGGACGTTTCCTCATTCGCTCCGGGGCTACCCTGTACATTCGGCTACTAACCAACGCTTTCCCCATTGATTTTGCGCCGCCACGGCTTTTTGGATCGATCCCAGTGCATGGACAGATACCTCACTCGGTCGAGGGAACACATGCAGCCGAAATCGGCGCGCAAGGATCGAGAGAGAGTGAGGCCGACGGAAAAAAAAATGGCGGCGAGTCCCGCGGCGGCGGTCTCCAATCTTACAGAAACCGCACTCAGCGACATCAAGGAGGCGCTGGCCCAGGTCCTGGGGCCTAAGTTGGAGACCCTGACGACTCAGATAGCGAACATAGAGACTCTGCTGGCGGTGGCGGCAGTTCGAACAAACGAGTTGGAGCACAGGGTCTCCACGTTGGAAGATACGTCCACGGCCCAGGGCGTTGATATTGGCGCATTACAGGCGCAGGTTCGGGCGCAGGCGGAGAAGCTGGATGACCTGGAAAACCGTTCTAGACGCTCGAACCTGCGCTTGCTGGGCATCCCAGAGACCATACCTGACCGCTGTTTATTGGAGGTATTAGAAAAATGGCTGAGAGAGGAGCTTCCGCTTTCACCGACCTTGGGGCCTCTTCGTATTGAACGGGCACATCGCCTGGGCCGCCGCCCTGGTCTGGAGGCACGCCCGAGGGTGGTTATCATGAAGCTGCTAAACTTTAGACACAAAGTGGAACTTTTACAACTTTATCGGGCCAAGAGAGATGCTTTAAAATATGATGGTGCCTTGATTCGTATTAGCCAAGATTTTTCTCTGGCGCTGCAGGAACGGAGGCGGCCCTTTTACCCACTTTGTGCACAATTATCTGAGCGTAAGCTGAGATTTCAGTTCAACTATCCGGCTCAGCTGCGGATCCTAAGTAACGGAGTCTGGAAGGCCTTTCAGTCTTTTGAAGCGGCAGCTGACTTTATCAAACTACTTGAAACACCCAATTCGGAGGAGGGTTGATTGTGTGGCCCATGTGGTCTTTGCTAAGCTGGCGCATGAACCTTGTTTGCTAATGGTTTTTATTTACAGGGGAACACTGTGTTAGGCTCATATGAGCTTTTTTCCTTTTGCAGGTCGGGGTAGCCCCGGGTGAGGTGTCTTTCGTGACCTGTTTCTCTCCCATACGTTGGGGGCTGTTGGGATTGTTGGGGGGACTGGGGGGGAGGGGTGGTTCTGGGTGGCAGCAGCGGCACTAATAGGGCGATTGGTGCTCTTGTCTACTTGTTCTCTGAGGTCTCTCTTGTTAGGGTTCTCTGCTTTGTTTGAATGGAGTGTGTATGTGCAGTCTTGGGGTGAGGCTGGGCTCCCTGGGACTCTTTTTGCCGATGGGTTACTTTGCTATGACATGACGGGAGAGGAGGGGTATGGGTGACCGGAAGCTACGTATACTTTCCTGGAATGTCTCAGGAATAACATCTCCTGCCAAACGTACTAAAATTTTATCTCAATTGAAACATCATTCGGCTGATATAGCTTGCTTGCAGGAGACTAGGCTTACAGATTTAGAACACCAGAAACTTCGGAGAGGCTGGGTAGGGGATTTATACTATGCTTCGGCGCCAGGGAAGAAGGCAGGGGTGGCTATATTGATCAAAAAGGGCTTACCATGCACTGTCCAGGTCCTGAGACGTGATCCTCAGGGTCGGTATTTGTTAATACAGGTGATTGGACCGGGTGGGCCCTTCAGGTTATTGGTGGGATATGGCCCTAATGGGTATCAACATTCTTTTTTCCAAAATCTAGTTAATATTTGTTTACAGAATTCTGGTGGTCCCCTAGTATTAGTGGGTGATTTGAACCAAGTATTAGATTCGGGCGTGGATCGCTCTGGGGGCACTGGAGCTACGACTGTGAAACAAACGAAGGGAGTGTCCTACCTATGTCGAGCTTTGGGGTTGGTGGACCCATGGCGATTGCTTCACCCCACGGAAAGAGATTATACCCACCAGTCTAGAGCCCATGGTTCCTTTTCCAGAATCGATTACACCTTAATTTCTGAAACTTTGTTTGCTCGAGTCTCTGAGGCAACAATTGGTCCTCTTGAGATATCAGATCATCATATGATTTGGTTGGATGTAGCGGTGGGAGGCCCTGTAGGTCCTGGGTCAGGATGGAGATTTCCTTCATATTTGTATAATGATTCACACTTCCGGGAATATTTGTCCGGGAAGTGGGAAGAATATTGTTCCTTTAATGCACAACATATGGATCAACCTATACTTTTCTGGGACGCAGCAAAAGCGGTGTTACGAGGGGACCTGATTTCTTATGTTGCCTCCAGGACCCGACGAATCGCGCATCGTATAGTACAGCTCGAACGACAGTCGGTACAATTAAAACGCGATTTGTTGCACACCCCCTCAGTGGCGAACCAGGAAGCATATACCACTGCTCTGGCCGAATTAAACTCACTCATACATGAACGCACGAAGAAACTGTTGTTTTTTCATAAATTTCAATTTTATAAATTTGGTAATAAAACGGGGAAGTTGTTAGCGTCGGTAGCTAAAAGCTGGAAGGGATCTAGATACATTTCTGTGTTAAAAGATAAATCAGGAAAGACGTTGACTTCAGCGGTAGATATTTCAGCTAGCTTTAAAAACTACTTTGAGGCTTTCTACGCCTCCCCGGGTCCTTATACAGGGCCGGAGGTGTGTGATTATTTGGAGGATGCAGGGTTACCTAAATTATCAACAGCCCAGATTTCCCGGTTGGATAGACCCTTGCAACTCCAGGAGGTGTTGCAGGCGATTAAGACCTTGAAGCCTTATACGGCCCCCGGGCCAGACGGATACTCCCCGGAGTTTTTTAAGATCTTATCTTTAGATATTGGGGGGCCTCTCGTGAATTATTACACAGCGGTTCAGACCCGGGGGGAATTCCCGAGTTACGCGAATGATGCCCTGATTACTCTAATTCCAAAACCGTCTAAGTCGCCCACTGATATAGAATCGTATCGACCGATCTCGCTGCTGAATGTTGATATTAAGATTTTAGCTCGAGTATTGGCGGATAGACTGGCACCTTTGTTACCTACTATTATTGTGCCTGAACAGGTGGGCTTTGTTCGCACACGACAATCTGTAATTAACGTTCGCCGTATGTTATTGGCTTTCTCTAGAGCTCAACAGGCTCGGTCACCTGGGCTACTAGTTGGATTGGACGCGGCGAAAGCCTTTGATAAGGTTCATTGGCACTATTTGTTCCAGGTTCTGCGACACTTAGGGCTCCCGGATAGTTACTTAGGGCTGATTCAGACACTCTATGCCGGACCTACGGCATCCATACTGGTTAATGGGGTGCGCTCGCCTTCCTTCTCGGTGGGCAAGGGGACGCGGCAGGGATGTCCCTTATCACCACTCCTCTTTTTGTTGTATTTAGACCCCTTGTTGCGAACGCTCCAGAAGGATGATGAAATTGTAGGGTTGCCGGAGGGTTCTTCTCAGCTGCGGGTGTTGGCATTTGCAGATGACCTCTTGCTTGCTTTGGGCGCTCCTCAACGTTCCTTGCCACGAGCATTGGAACTTCTGGATGAATTCCATCTCTATTCCGGTTTAGTTCTTAATAAGCAGAAGTCCTTGGCATTGCCGACTTCGCCTGAAATACGTTTACATTGGCAGGGAGAATTCCCGTTAAAATGGGCTTCTTCCCACTTAACATATTTGGGGGTGGTAATCCCTCAGGACCTGGACAGACTTTATGCCCTTAATGTCTCCCCTTTACTCCGTCGTACAGCGACTACTCTTTCCAATTGGGGGAAGCTTCCCTTATCTCTTTCAGGCCGCATTGCCCTATATAATATGATGATATTACCACAATGGTTATATACATTACAAATGTTGCCTATTATGTTAAAACCAACTCATTTAGCACTACATAACTCTCACCTTTCCGCATACTTGTGGCAGGGAAAACGAGCTAGGATAGCGTTGTCCAAGTTGATGTTGCCCAGAACCCAGGGGGGATTAGGCTTACTAAGTATTTCGAGATTCAACCTTGCCTGTCAACTACGACATATTCATGACTGGTTTTGTAATTCTACATGTTTTTCATTGCCTGAGAATGAATGTTTCACTTTTAGACCATATCATTTTAGCTATCTATTACATACTACTCATTTACCTGATTTGCCATTGTTACATTCTCACCCCTTTTTGCCTGTAATGCGTAAGGCTTGGAAAATGTTATGTAGGTGGTTGAAACTTTCCCCTAATACCACACCTTATCTTCCACTTGCTGGTAACGGAGACTTTTTCCCTGGCCTGGACTCTGCAGCTTTTCGGCGCTGGACTTCTGTGGGTCTTCATTACGTATCTCAAGTGGTTCAGGACACGGGTCTCCCTACCTCCTTTGCCGATCTGCAGACGCAGTTTCAAATCTCTCCGGCGGACTGGTTTGCTTACCAACAACTTCAACATTATTTACGGACTTTGACCTCAGTACCATTAAGAGAGGATGTTCAAAACAGTCTACAGGAAGCTCTTTACCTTACTGCACAGGACCATATACCGTTGAAATTCTACCACAGATTTTTGCAGGAATTTTCTGGAGAACTGGATTTCCCTTCACTAGGCCAAAAATGGTCGGCTGACCTTCAGGTACCTATCTCTGCAGATATGATCCGTAGGGGCATCCGCATGGGGAGGGATCCTACATTATCTTCGGTGGAGAAGGAGCGAAACTACAAGTTCTTGTTACGAGCTTTCTACCCACCCAAGAGAGCTCAGGTAATGGGGATTAGTACGGGACATTGCTGTGGAAAATGTGCGCATCCTTTGGCATCTTTTGGACACATGTTCTGGACTTGCCCTGTGGTGTCTGCTTTCTGGTTACGGTTGGTGACTGCCGTGGCTTGGCTTTGGGGTTGTTCCTGGAGGATGCATCCCAGTTTTCTTATCACTCTACAGATTCGTTTTCACCCTCCTCGACCGGGATGTGCGCATTTCATTAGGAAAACCGTGCTGATGGGCAGAAAGTGTATCCTTATACAGTGGCTTTCGCCTCAACCACCTTCTCTTCAACAGTGGAGAGCATTGATGTTACAACAAATGTTAATGGAAAGAAGGGACATTGTGGACATGACTGCAAAAAAGGGTCGGTTATTCCGCCAATGCTGGTATCCTTTTAGTTTGACCTTTACTTCTTCTATCCAACGATACCTCTGGGAGGTATGATTTGATTATTGCTCTTATGTGGACAGTGTTCTTTTTGGGACTGTTTATTTTTGCTGCTGCTGCTGCCCAGGTAGGGTGGGGGGGGTTTGTGGGGGGGTTTGGGATTTGGAGTTGTATTGTGGCTTACCAAAATTACCTTGATCTTTGTGTTATGTATGCTTGCACTGTGATTTAATAAAAATTATGTTACATAAAAAGTGTTTCCCATGCTGACAGCTTATAAATATTCAAAGTTGTCATATAAAGATTGAACAAAATTGGGAAAAGCAGAGAGCCCTGGGGAATTCCGCAAGGAGGTTGCTAGGAATTAGAAATATTACCATCGATTAACTGAATACCATTATTAACTGAATAAGATCGGGACAATAAAAATTTAGAAAACCAAACAAGAACAACCTGATTAAGACCGATATCTGAAAGTAATTGGAGCAAAATGTCATGATGTACTACATCAAATGCCATGGACAAATCAAACTGAAGCAAAATTGAACATTTATTTTGAAGTCATAGTTGTTGGATTTTAGAAAGAAGAGAGATAAATAAAGTTTTGGTACTAAAATTAGAACGAAACCCATATTGAAAAGGTTGAAGTAATGAAACTTTCTCCAGATAATTGGTAAGTTGACCCGCTATAATTGATTCTAACAACTTTGTCAACAATGGTTTATTAGCAATTGGTCGATAATATGAGGGGATAATAGGGTCTAGATCTGATTTTTTCAGAAGGGGAAGGAGAGTTATTTGCCCCATAGATTACGTAAAGTATCCATTTTCTAGTGAATAATTTAATAAAATGGTCAACCAAGATATGACCTGAGAAGGAATATTGAAAAAAGATATGACGGAAAAGGATCCAATGAACATTTACATTTTCTCAACTTTTCACACAATTAGGATACTTGGTAGTCAGAAACTGGATCAAAAGAATACCAGTAACGATCAACTGGTATCTCCAGTGTAGAATTATTTGAATGAGAGGAGAGATGTCCAATATTTCCTGCAGGAAAAGATTGCCTAATGAGAAAAATTTTGTCTTGAAAAAAACAAAGACATCCGCAGAAGGAGATAAAGATTGCTCAGATTTTGAGTCAGAATTAGTCAGATTCGCCAGATTTAATATCTGCTAAAGTGAAAATTGAAAGTAAATTATTGAGAGTTTATGACCATATATTAATTTTTGTAGATATTCTATCTATATATTAAAAATGTCCATTATAAGAATAGCCTTACTGGGTCATGCTAATGGTCCATAAAGCCCAGTAGCCCATTCTCATGGTGGCCAATCCAGGTCAAAATCCAAGGAGTAGCAACATTCCAGCATCTCAAAGAATAGCAAGATTCCAGAACCCCTATGAGAGCAACATTCCAGAGCTGAGATTGTGATGTCATAATGCCCCATTCCACAGTGCCTCAGAGCCAACCTCATCAGAGATGTTACAATGGCTTAATTGTCCTATACTTGGCTCACGTAAGAACATAAGAATAGCCTTACTGGGTCAGACCAATGGTCCATCCAGCCCAGTAGCCCGTTCTCACGATGGCCAATCCAGATCACTAGTATAAGGTCAAAACCCAAGGAGTAGCAACATTCCAGCACCTCAAAGAATAGCAAGATTCCAGATCCCCAATACGAGCAACATTCCAGAGCTGAGATTGTGATGTCATAATGCCTCAGAGCCAACCTCATTAGTGATGTTACAATGGCTTAATTGTCCTATACTTGGCTCACATAAGAACATAAGAATAGCCTTACTGGCTCAGACCAATGATCCATCATGCCCAGTAACCCATCCTCATGGTGGCTAATCCAGGTCACCAGTATCTGGCCAAAACCCAAGGAGTAGCAACATTCCATGCTACCGATCCAGGGCAAGATAGAATGTTGAATAGTTACTGTGAAGGAAATTATGGGGCTCATAATCAAAACATGCCTGAGTCGGCACTTGGACATCTTAATCAACAAGACAATTTTTGAAACCAATTTTCTGGACGTCCAGCAGGACTTCTAAGCTGCTGTGTGTCCAGAGCCCAAAGGGGCGTGTCAGGAGGAGTGTTATGGGCAGCGTTTGGGCAGGCTCTGGACAGGCTTAGACTTAGATATCCTGCTGGGATAATCAAATGTTTTGGCAGACGTCCTGGACGGAACGTATGCATTTTGAGTTAGACATGTTTTAAAAGGGTATAAGTGTTAAAAAGGTACCCAAAGTGACCATATAGCCACTGCAGAGATGCAGAGATAAAGACCCCCACACACTTCCCTAATGCTCACTGACACCCCTTCACCCCCCTCCCCCAAAGATCAGAATACAAAAGTACATACCTGTCTCCAGAACAGTAGCACCTAGTATACAAGGTCTGTTCAAATATTTCCAGGAACAGGAAGTTCTTTTGAGACACGCTAGGCACCGTTGAGTAGCTTGAAAAACCTCATGAGTAACCTCCTTTTTTCTGTTGATATCTGGCGGAAGAGGGGAGATATGATAGAGTTGTTTAAATACTTACGTGATGTAAATGTGCATGAGTTGAGTCTCTTTAATTTGAAAGGAAACTGCTACGAGAGGACATAGGATGAAGTTAAGAGGTGATAGGCTCCGGAGTAATCTGAGGAAATACTTTTTTACGGAAAGGGTGGTAGATGCCTGGAACAGTCTCCCGGAAGAGGTAGTGGAAACAGAGACTGTGGCTGAATTCAAGAGGGCCTGGGATAGGCACGTGGGATCTCTCGGAGAGAGAAAGAGATAATGGTTACTGCGGATGGGCAGACTAGATGGGCCATTTGGCCTTTATCTGCCATCATGTTTCTATGTCTGCAAAGCAATTCAAGCAATAATAACATCTTTTATTCATATAGCTAAGATCAAGGTGCAATAAAAGTCTTTGTGCATATTGCAACATCCTGATGCAAACAGCAAAGTCCTGAACTGGAAAATGACGTCAGAGAAGTCCCAACTAGGATCCCAGTTTCGGCTTTTGTAAAATGCATGGATGGGAGAACATCTCAGGGGAGGAGACATAGGCATCCTGGGACTGTCGGCCAAGTCTCTTCCCTGAAGAAGCCCTTTCTGGAAACGTCAATCGCTCCTCCTAAACTTACTTGCTCCACTTCATCACTTCATCATGCTTCTATTCTTTTCTCTCCTCTCTTCTACCTTCCAAAGTATTTAGATCAATGTTTATTTTATTTTTATTTTTCCTCTAACTCTACTTTTCACTTCTCTATTACCCTCCAGGTACTTTAGTTAGATTGTGAGCCTTCGGGACAGTAAAGGAATTTTTCAAGTACCTTTCTTATTTCTAATCTTAATGTATATTTTCTGTAAACCGCTTAGAACCTAACGGATGTAGCGGTATATAAGAAATAAATTACATTACATTACATTACATTACAAGTGCCTGTGGCTCAGAGCAAGTGGACGTCATTTACCAGACAATTTATAATAAGTTACCAGGTGGTACTGACATATTCTCTTGCCTTTACTCTTTTGCATTTCTACATTTTAAGGCAAGACTCCATCTTTTATTTTGGTGTTCAATAATACATGGTGCCAGTGGCATAGCTATGGGTGGGCCTGGGTGGGCTTCAGCAGTAAACACCTTTCGCCCTTCTCTCCCAGGCCTGGATCTGGCGTTTGCCTCCACTCACCAGCCTACAGCCCAGCAACTCCTCCCTCTTTCTAAACCTCCCCTTTCCTGAGCCTCATCACCTTTACAGGCAGGAGCAGCCATGTGTATTCTCTTTCTGCACCAGATCCGTAGACTTCCCTTTGTCATGCCCTCAACCCCCCCCCCTCCCCCCTCCGATTGCTGTTGTCACTTTCTTTTTTCTCTCTGGAGGAATGCGGCAAAGGGCAGATGAGTGTGTGGCGCAGTGGTTAGAGCTACAGCCTCAGCACCCTGAGGTTGTGGGTTCAAATCCCACGCTGCTCTCTTTGACCCTGGGCAAGACACTTAATTGCCCCAGGTAAATTAGATAGGGAAAATTTATTGAGTACCTGAATGTAAACCTATAAATAAATAGGTGCAAGTAGCCATTGACCAAGAACTGAGGAATACCTGGGGGTTGGGGGGAGTTGCTAGGCCGTGGGCAAGGGAGCTACTGGCAAAATGCCAGATCCAGGGAGAGAAAAAGAGGTGGCAAGATTCAAGATAAAATTATGTGGTGATGGGGTAGTTTGGGAATGCCCACCCAAAATATCAGGTCTGGCTACACTACTGCATGATGCGCTTAGCTCTTCCCCCTGAGACCACATTAACTACTCTGCATTATATCCCTAATTGAAGCAGAGGCGGCTGTGTCACATTCATCAGCGCTATAGGAGCTCCTCTACCTTCCTTTTCGACCTGCTATTTCACATTGCTGCTTGCACTTTACAGATTTACTTTGAACTCTTTCTGGATGCAGTGTCAAATAGTGGAGGACAAAATCTATACTTTTTGCCATGTTCTCGGCAATGTTTGGACCACTATCTCTGTGAACCTAGCAGGCACTAGTGGAGCGTGGGCAGCCTACAAGACAATTTCCCCGCTGCAAACACCAGTCACATCTTGCCATCTTTCTGTCTGCGAAAGCCATTTTGAGAATCACCAGCTCCTTCCCTCCGAAAGGCATGCATTGCTTCGCATTTAAGTCAGGTAGCAAAGCTTTTCTTTCTTCCCTTAAGGCATACTGCTTTTTCCCCGCTCTGTGTTCCACAGCAATGAATACGTTCTTTTTTTTTTTTTTTCTTCATTGATTTCTGAAACTGCCACAGTTCCAGTAAACTCGTAGTTGGAAGCGGACCATTCCAGCTTGAGAGTGCTTCATAAATATTTCAATGACCTGTAAAAACAGAAATCGACTACCATCTCAATTCAGTTTCAAGCGCAGAACTATTTCAGAGTTACAACCGGCACTGTTATTCCCTTCAAGGTTTTGCTTGCCATTGGTAAATAACTGAAGCTATTTATCTCTCTTATCAGCTCAAGATGTGCTTTTCACAGTGAATGGGCGAATTATCTGCATCTCGCCAGAGCCAGATCTAGGCCCAGATTCACTAAAGAAAGCGATTCAGTCGCTGTTGGCCAGTTCTCTGGCCGATTCTGGAACAGCAATCGATTCACTATCTTTTTTGCATGCAAATCATTTGCATGCAAATTCCCCCCGACTCAATCGCTCGGTGAGCGATTGAATCGGGACAGAGCCCTGACAGCAGTGACAGGAGAAGCAGCCTCCTATCACTGCTGTGAGGGATTCTCTAAGGTTTTTTCTTTTTTTTTTTAATGACACAGATATTTTGGGTAAATTAGTGAATCTAGCCCCTAGTTCCCTGTCCCTGGAGGACTTCCAATCTTTTACCAAACTATGGTTAAAAGGTGGTCTTAGCACATCCTTATTCAGGCCATTCCTACTCACTATGTTCATTTTTACCAATGAGGTAAAATTAGGTTTACCATATGGCTCCAGAAAAAGGAAGACAGATTGAGGCATCTGGGTTTTACTTCCATGGAAACAATGGAAGAAAGGAGGATAGACAGAGACATCTGGGTTTTATTTCTATTATCAATTGACGTAAAACCCGGATGTCTCAATCTGTTCTTTTTCTCAAGCTATATGGTAACCCTAGGTAAAATGGCTGATTTTTCTATTTTCTCCTCATAATGGCTACATGCTAATTCTCCCATTAGCTCATGAACCTCTGAAAATGGGCCCGAGAGTATGTCATAAACCCCCCCCTTTTACTAAACCATGAAACCGTTTTTTTAGTGCAAGCTGGTGTGCTGAATGATGTGCGCTGTTCCCGACATTCATAGAGTTCCTATGAGATTCGGGAGCAGAGCAGAGCATTCAGCGTGCCGGCCTGCGTTAAAAACCTCTTCCATGGCTTTGTAAAAGGGGGGGGGGGGGGGGAGAGTTTATTAATATTTCTGATAAGAAGTCCAAATCTGATTTTGGATATTTTTGCAAAAATCATCCAAAAATCCAGTGCCAAACATGGTCATTTTCAAACCCGAAAAACGTCTATCTCGGTTTGAAAATCACCCTATTTTAGGCGTTTTTGTGATCAGTGCATCTTTCTTGAAGTACCATTTGAAAAATATGTCCAAGGGAAAAACGCACAAATACAAGCCATTGGGATGTCCCTGGCCCAGCAGTCTTCTCGACAGCCACACAGACATCCCAAAAGAGCAGTGAGACACCCTAGGGGGGCACTGTAGGGAATGTCACATAAAAGGTTCCAGGTACACATCCCATCATGACCCATTAAATTGTATGGGGAGCCCTCCAGGAATATTAAAAAAAATGTACTGTACATCACTACAATGGCCCTTATATCTGCAGGTGTCGGCTCTATGCGGGTTCAGAATTTGGTGGGTTTTGGGGCACTCACGCTTTATACCACAAGTATACGAGTTATAATGAGATATAGGCCTGGGTCTCCTTCGCTACCACTACTACTATAAAATTATTTCTATAGTGCTACCAGATGCACGCAGCGCTGTATAGAGTCACAAAGAAGAAGACAGTCCCTGCTCGAAAGAGCTTATAATCTAAACAGCCAAGACAGACAAACAGGATGACACAGATGCAGTTAATGGAAATGGTTAATCAGCTGGCTGGGTTGGAGGGCAGAGGGGAGTACAGGACAATCAAGCCACTGTGACATCACTGATGAGGTTGGCTCTTATTGGTGGAATGAGGCTTTATGACATCATAAAGTTCTGCTTCCCAAAGACTGAAACTCTTCACACTACTACTACTATTAATTATTTCTATAGCGCTACCAGATGTACACAGCGCTGTACAAAGTCACATAGAAGAAGACAGTCCCTGCTTGAAAGAGAACATAAAATAGCCTTACTGGGTCAGACCAATGGTCCATCAAGCCCAGAAGCCCATTCTCACGGTGGCCAATCCAGGTCCCTAGTACCTGGCCAAAACTCAAGGTGTAGCAATATTCCATGATACCAATAATAATAATTTTATTTATATATACCGCTAGTTCGAGGCGGTTTACAATAAGAAGAGCTGGACAGTCAGCGAAAAAAAATAACAATGAAGTCTTTGAATACATGAATATTTGTAGGGAGGGAGAGAGACAGCGTAAAAAAGTTGCAATGTAGGAACATCAAGTACATATAAGTAGAATACAGTGGTGAGGCTTTAGGAGTTCTTGGTTACAAATCGGTTGAACAGGTTGGTTTTAACTAGTTTTCTGAAGTTAAGATAGGATGAGAAGTGCTTGATGTTGTCTAGCTAGCCGTTCTGTTGACTTGCTTGGAAAGTGAGAGTTCTGTAAAGGAATCTTTTGTATCAGCAGGTTTTTATTGTAGGGTGGCTAAACATATGTATTCTGCATTTAGGCCTGGTGGAACAGTCCAATTTAAAATGGGAGACCAGGTATAGGGAGGCCAAACCAAGAATGGATTTGAAACAAAGGCAGGCAAATTTGAACAGCACTCTTGCTTCTAGGGGCAGCCATTGAAGTTTTTGGTAATATGGGTTTATGTGATCCCATTTTTTTATACCGAAGATCAGTCGCACTGTTGCATTTTGTATGATTCGGAGTCTTTGAATGGTTTTCTTGAGAGACCCCAGATAAATGATGTTGTAATAGTCGAGCAGGCTTAAAATGGAGGATTACACCAGTAAGCGGAATGATGCTGCGTCGAAGCACTTTCTGATGGTTCTTAGTTTCCATAGTGTCGAGAAGCCTTTTTAACTCTGTGTGGATATCTAGAGTGAGGTAATGGTCCAGCGTCATTCCCAGGATTTTTATGGAATCGACAATAGGGAAGATCTGTCCATTCAGGGAGATTGAAGTATCTTTGACTTGTCATTCAGGCCCGCCAGAAAGAATTTGTTTTTTTCAGAGTTGAGTTTCAGTTTGAACTCAGTCATCCACAGTTCAATTTGATTTAAGGCTGATGCTAGGTGATTCTTCGTCTCGGGAATCAGGCTTGTTAGGGGAAGGACTATGGTGATGTCATCGGCATAGATGTAAAATTTGATTTTTAATTTTTGTAGTAGGTTAGGTAAATGTTGAACAGAGTGGGGGATAGGGGGGGAACCCTGTGGGATTCCGCATGAATTTACCCAGCTGGAGGATTGATTATTGTCGCTGTAGACTCGGTACGATCGTTTAGTCAGGAAACCTTGGAACCATTTGAATGCATTACCAGATAGTCCAATTGTCTCCAAGCAGTCAATTAGGATAGCATGATCAACTAAATCGAAGGCGCTACTCAAGTCCAATTGAAGAATTAGTGCACTAGAACCTTGGCTGAATAAATTCAGGAGGGAGTCCAGCAATGAAGCAATAACTGTTTCCATGCTGAACCCGGAACGAAAACCTGATTGGTTGTCATGAAGTATGCTTAGTTTATCCAGGTACGTTACTAAATCCTGGTTTACCAGGCCTTCCATCAGCTTTACAAAAAAGGGAATGTTTGCAATGGGTCTATAATTAGATGTCAACTTGATAGATTCCTTGGGATTTTTTATAATCGGTGTGATTATTATTGGACCTAACTCCTCAGGAAATGTGCCAGACAGTAATAGAGAGGAGAGCCAATTGAATAATTTGGCTTTGAAGGTGACTGGGGCGGCTTTCGTGATGTTTGGTGGGCAACTGTCTAATCTGCAGTAAGAATCAGCATATTTTGAGTAGAATTTGCAGAATTGTTGCCAGGTGGGGATAGAAAAACTATTCCAGTACATGTCTACCCTGGGTTCGTCGGTGAGTTGGGCGATTGGATAGTTCAAATGGTTGGCTGTGGAGATCGATAGGTTGGATCTTAGGTTATTGATTTTGTTGTTAAAAAATTCAGCCAGAGCCATCGGCCGAAGGTGTGGAGTCTGTAGTAAGACGGGAAAAGGCCTGTATATCGTAAAGATTGTTGACTAGTTTGAATAGATTCGTAGTGTTGGTGTTGGGAAAGTCTATTTTTTGTGTGTAAAAATTCATATGTTTTGTAGTTATAAGTTTTTTGTATTCTTTTAATTTTTGTCTCCAATTTATTTTTCCTTTGTTATCTCCTGATTTTAGCCATTGTCTTTCCAGTTTTCATAATACAGGGTAAGCAGTGGCTTCCCCCTTGTCTTTCTCAATAACCGACTATGGAATTTTCCTCTAGGAACTTGTCCAAACCTTTCTTAAAACCAGCTATGCTATCCGCTCTTACCACATCCTCTGGCAACGCGTTCCAGAGCTTAACTATTCTCAGAGTGAAAAAAAATTTCCTCCAATTGGTTTTAACTTCATCGAGTGTCCCCTAGTCTTTGTAATTTTTGATGGAATGAAAAATCAATCCACTTGTACCTGTTCTACTCCACTCAGGATTTTGTAGACTTCAATCATATCTCCCCTCAGCCTTCTCTTTTCCAAGCTGAAGAGCCCTAACCATTTTAGTTTTCCTCATACAAGAGGAGTTCCATCCCCTTTACCATCTTGGTCGCTCTTCATTGAACCTTTTCTAGCGCCACTATATCTTTCTTGAGATAAGGAGATCAGAATTGAACGCAATACTCCAAATGAGGTCGCACCATGGAGCGATACAGGGGCGTTATGACATTCTTAGTCTTGTTAACTTCCCTTTTTTAATAATTCCTAGCATCCTGTTTGCTTTTTTGGCCGCCACCGCACATTGGGCGGTAAGTTTCATCATATTGTCTACAATTATACCCAGATCTTTTTCTTGGGTGCTAACTCTCAAGGTGGACCCTAGCATCCCGTAACTGTGATTCAGGTTATTCTTCCCAATGTGCATCACTTTGCATTTGTCCACATTAAATTTCATCTGCCACTTGGACACCCAGTCTTCCAATTTCCTTAGGTCCGCCTGCAATGTTTCACAATCCGCATGCGTTTTAACAATTTTGAACAGTTTAGTGTCATCTGCAAATTTAATCACCTCACTCGTCGTTCCAATTTCCAGATCATTTATAAACAAGTTAAATAACACTGGTCAAAGTACAGACCTCTGCGGCACTCCAATGTTTACTCTCCTCCATTGAGAAAAATTACCACTGAACCCTACCATCTGTTTTCTATCCGATAACCAATTTCTAAACCACAACTGAACTTTGCCACCTATCTCACGACTCTTTAATTTTCTCAGGAGCCTCTCATGAGGAACTTTATCAAAAGCTTTCTGAAAATCTAGATATACTATATCAACCGGCTCACCTTTATCCACATGTTTATTCACCCCTTCAAAGAAGTGAAGCAAATTAGTGAGGCAAGATCTCCCTCGGCTGAACCCATGCTGACTCTGTCTCATTAAATCTTGTTTGTCTACGTATTCCCCAATTTTATTTTTTATAATCGTTTCTACCCTTGGGCGGTGAATGGCCTTGTCCCTGTTCCCACAGGGACCACTATTTATTCTCTCCCCGTTTTGGTGGGTTACCTGCGGCTAGCCGCAGGTAACAGCCACCGTGTCATTCTCTAGTCTCCACCACCTCTTCCGGGAGTCTGTTCCACACATCTACCAACCTTTCCGTAAAAAACGTATTTCCTTAGACTACTCCGGAGCCTGTCACCTCTCAACTTCATCCTATGCCCTCTCATTATAGAGTTTCCTTTCAAAAGAAAGAGACTCGACTCATGCGCATTTACATCACATAGGTATTTAAACGTCTCTATTATATCTCCCCTCTCCCGCCTTTCATCCAAAGTATACAGATTGAGATCTTTAAGTCTGTCCCCATACGCCTTATGATGAAGACCACACACCATGATGACTGATAAAGACCTGAATTCAAAAACTGCATGCTTGGCCTTCGAGTCTTCTGTGTGCTTGTTTGCATTCAAGTTTAATAGTTAATACCTTTATTACCATTTGAATTAAATGAGCAGTATGCTGGTGTCCACAAATTTCTTAAGGCATAACAGCACATAAATCTATTTATTTATTCCATTTTCTTTACTGTTCTCTCCAGGGAGCTTAAAATGATTTACATTAATTTATTCAGATACTCAAACATTTTTCCCTGTCTGTCCTGCCTGGCTCACACTCTAGGTAATGTACCTGGGGTAATGGGGGGGATTAAGTGACTTGATACCAAAAATACTATTTTTGGTATCAATTTGAACTTTTCTCTCACAGTGCCTGTATACGGTGTATACTTGGTGGGGATTAAGTGACTTGCCCAGGGTCACAAGGAGCAGCGTGGGGTTTGAACCCACAACCTCAGGGTGACTTTAACTCCTGCGCCACACTCTCCCCTCAAAAGCCCCTAGAAATTTGTATACAGAACCCAGGCTACACTGAATGCTAAGCTTACCACACTTCCTTACTTTGTTTGATTGAAGTAGTGACAGCTGAATGCTCAAAATATCTCTGGAGCAGAGATTGACATAGCTGTTTGCTGTTATGAGCAGAATAGGCAGCCCGAGAGCTCGTCTCGACGGGCGTACCTAACGCGGAGCTGGGAGGCCCGCGTGGTAGCCCGTCGTAGACGCGGGACCGTAAGGGGGGAATAGGAGGCAGGGGATTGGTCGGCAGGTCTGCCCGCCGCTGGGAAGACCTGCCATTGGTAGCCGCGGCCGCGGAGGGCGTCGGGAGGGGGGAGGGTTTATAAGTCGAGCCTCGGAGGACTAAGGGCGTTTCTGGTCCTCCGAGACGGCTTTGGCGGCATGGAGTCGGGTTCGGGTTCCGGTGCCGGTGCGGTCGAGCTCTCCTTCGCAGCAGGGAGCTCCTTTGATGAAGAGGAAGAGCCGGTGAGTACCGTGCCGACCCGGGAGCGTTCTCTGCCGCCGAGGCGTTCTAGGGAGATTGCCCGGGAGTCCATTGCGCTGGGGGCTGGAGGGGGACCGTTGGAAATCGCGCGGTCCGGCGGGAGGGCCCGCAAAGTGGTGAGGTCCGGTGGTTCTGTCGGGGGGAGGGTGGTGGCGGAGTCTGGGCGTGCATCGCTGACCGCGGGGGAGGTTTATAGCATGGCTGGGCCTGAGCCACGTGCTGATCTCGTGAGTCAGCCGGATGTGTTGCATACTGCAACAGTGGTGTCGGATTTTTCACTTCCCCAGACCGGTGACCACTTACAGAGCGGGGGTGCGGTTGCGGGCCCAACGGAGAGAGCAGTGCAGTTCAGGGTTCCGGCAAGTGCTGGGACGGTCGGTGCTGGGGGCCTGGGAGATCCTGTTGGTGGTTTGAGCGTGGGTGTCTCTGCGCCTGCGCAGAGCATCGGCTTGCCCTCTGTTCATTCTTCCTTCTGGCCTCCCTGGGCTTCGGGGTCTTGGGGTGCGGGTTGGAGTCCGGTGCCCTGGCCGATGGGGGGCGCTGGAGTATTCGATCCGGCGTCCGCGTGGGGCCGTGGGATGGGTCGTGGCGGCGGTCCTGCGGATTGGTGGGCCCTTGGGGGAGTGGGGGGTGCTGGTGGTCCTTTTGGGGTTCCTCCTTCTGGTGCTGTGCAGTTGTCTGGTCCTGGTTTTGGTTTGTCTTCGCAGGTCTTCGCTGGTTCGTCGGTAGGACGTGAAGCTGCGGCCACCTCCTTCCAGGAGCAAGTACAGAGATCCGGTGGTGTTCAGACGGAGGAGCCCGGACGGAGGGGACTTGGTCGTGTGGTTGCTGCGGATGGCGCTGCTGGCGGAGGGATATCGGCGATGTCCGGACAGCGGGGTCCTTACATGGTAGCTGCTGCGGATGGCGCTGCTGGAGGGTCGAGTGGACCGATCATCGCTGGAGGAGCACAGGACACGGGTAACATGGCCTTAGAGGCTGTCGAGGGTGGGGAACGGGGTAGGGGGAAGGGGAAGGGTAAGCGCAAGCGCAAGCGGAGGGCTAGGGCTTCCTCCTCTTCTTCGTCTTCTTCTTCTTTAACCTCCACTGCTTCTTCGTCTTCCTCACGGTCTCGGTCGAGGGCGTTGGGCGAACAGGCGAGGCAAGAGAGTCAGGATAGGGGTGCTCCGGCATTGGTGGCGCTCACCGAGCTATGGGAGAAGGTTCCTAGAAGGTTGCGTCGAAAAATTAAAAAGCGAGCGTGCATTGATGTGTTTCGGCTCTTAGAGGGCAGGACGCGCAGGAGTAAAAAGAAGGTTAAGAAGGAAGAGGGCAAGATTAAATCGGGTCAGGTCTCCCGTAATATGGTTAACTGGACGCGGGCGTTTCTTCGTCTGGCCAGCGTATGGGGCCAGGCTCGTCCTCAGGATTATGGCCTGCTCTTGGCGTACATGGATTCTGTGCTTGACGCTTATCAGCGCTTCGGTGGTTGGGCCTGGCTCAATTATGACGAGGCCTTTCGAGATAAGATGGAAGAAAACAAGCACATGTCTTGGGGTACTCAAGATATCAATTTATGGCTAACGAATATGGCTAGACCTGGGGGAGCTGCGGCGAGTGTTGCGGCTCGATCGATGCAGCAAGGTTCGACGGGTGGGTACCGTTCCTTTCGGTCCGGAGCAGGGCAATCGGGTCAGGGTTCGGGGGGAGGGAATGACCTATGCTGGAAGTTCAACAAAGCGACGTGCCCCTTTCCGGATTGTAAATTCCGGCACGCCTGCTCTCTGTGTGGGCAGGGACACTCAGCGCTTAAATGCCCAAAAAAGGGAGTGGCCTTGCCCTCAGGGGCAGCAAAATGAGGTGGGTTCCTCTGGGGTCCCCACTCCGATTAAGGTGGGGGCCCTCCGGCCGTGGTTGCGCTGTTATAGTGATCGGAGGGCTGCAGTACTTTTGGAGAAGGGTTTTGTTGAGGGTTTTGTTATACCGTACGAGAAGCCGGTGGCTTCGGTGCGGATTCCTAACGCATCCTCCGTGAATAGCCTGCGGGAGGTGGTTCGGTCGAAATTGCAAGAGGAGGCTAGACTTGGGCGCATTGCGGGGCCTTTTCGAGAGCAGCCTTTCTTGGTTATGATGGTCTCCCCGTTGGCTATCATTCCTAAGAAGGACCCTGGTAAGTTCCGTTTGATTCACAATCTGTCCTGGCCGTTGGGCCGATCGGTCAACGAGGGCATTCCTCGTGACCTGTGTACAGTTCGCTATTCGTCTTTTGATTGTGCGCAACGTCTGGTGGGACAGGCTGGGTGTGGTGCTCTCCTGGCAAAGGTGGACATTGAGCCTGCCTTCCGGCTTTTACCTGTCCATCCCTCCTCGTATCCGTTGCTGGGTTTTCGATTCGAGGGCGGGTTTTATTACGATCGTTGTTTACCGATGGGCTGTTCCATCTCGTGCGCTTACTTTGAGATGTTTAGTACGTTCTTGCACTGGGTTACGGTACGCGTTGCACGGGCGGATTCGGTTGTTCACTATCTGGACGATTTTCTCTTTGTTGGAGCGGCGGGGTCTGCGGTGTGTTCTTGTTTAAAAGCGTCATTTGAAAGCGTGGCTGCTGCATTTGGTATTCCGTTGGCGGCAGATAAATCGGAGGGCCCAACTACGGTGCTTACTTTTCTGGGTATTGAGATTGATACCGTGGCAATGGTTACCAGGTTGCCACTGGACAAGGTACAACTTCTGTTGTTGCAGATTTCTCGGTTGGCCGAGTCCCGCAGGGCTACCCTCAGAGACGTTCAATCACTGTTGGGATCTCTTAACTTTGCGTGTCGGGTATTGCCTATGGGGCGGGCTTTTGCTCGACGACTGGCTGCTGCCACCTCAGGCGTCCGTGATCGTCGCCACTTCGTGCGTATATCTGCGGGTATCCGGGCGGATCTTAGGATGTGGGTCGGGTTCCTCACGCGGTTTAATGGCACGTTGCCGATTCAACAGCCCGAGTTGTCTAACCTGGATTTGGAACTTTACTCTGATGCGGCAGGTGGCCTCGGTTTCGGCCTTTACTGCCAGGGGGACTGGTGTGCTGCGCCTTGGCCTGCTGCCTGGCAGCGGAGTGGTGTTACACGTAATGTGACTTTTTTGGAGCTTTTCCCGCTTCTGGTCGCCTGCGAACTTTGGCCGGCTCGGCTGCGTAATAAGCGCGTGCTATTTTGGTGTGATAATATGGGGGTTGTGGAGGTCGTCAATCGGCAGGCTGCAAAATGTTTGCAGGTTAATCAGTTGATGCGTGAGATCGTTCTGCGTTGTTTGCGGCTCAATTTATACATTAGGGCTAGGCATGTGCCAGGGAGTCGCAACTGTATTGCTGACGCGCTTTCTCGCTTTAATTTTTCACAGTTTCGTCGGTTGGCGCCAGACGCGCAGCCTCGGGGGTTGCAGATGCCAGATCATTTATGGAGCCTGGTCGGGAAGGGCTCTGGGACTTGCTGAGACAGTCGGTGGCTCCTACCACCTGGACTCGATACAATGCTGGATTCCGTCGATTGTTCGCCTTCCTGTCTTCCCGGGATTGGTCCCCGGGACATGTATCCGAGACCCTGCTGGCGGAATTTGTGCTGGATTCGCATCGTGCTGGTTTTTCGCGGGGAGTCGTGGCTGGCCATTTAGCTGGTTTTACATTCTTCTCTAGGGCCTTGGGGTGGCGTTGTCCGTCCTCGGGTTTCCTAGTGCGTAGACTTCTGACGGCTATGGCTAGGATTGCGCCGCGACAACCCGATGCTCGGCAGCCAATTTCTCACGACTTATTGACAAGGTTGATCGTGGAATTGCCGGCGGTGGCTCGGTCCCGATACGAGGTGCTGCTGTTCACTGCTGCTTTTTCGCTTGCCTTTTTCGGGGCTTTCCGCGTCGGTGAGCTACTGGTGCATCCTGCCGATACTGTGGGTGCGCGTGGCCTCTTATTGCGGCATGTACAGTGCGGCGACAGTACAGTTAGTTTATATCTGGCCAGATCTAAGACGGACCAGCTGGGCAGGGGCCGTACGGTGGTTTTGAATAAGATAAATGGTGTTACTTGCCCGGTTACGGCTCTGTGCGCCTATATGGCGGTTCGTCCTCCTTTGGGGTTGGCCTTGTTGTTGCACGTAGACGGCGGGCCCCTTACACGTTATCAGTTCTTAGCAGTGCTGCGTCTAGTTTTGCGCCGATGTGGCGAGGACCCAGCGCACTTTGGTACTCATTCATTTAGGATTGGGGCTGCCACTTGCGCCTTCCTGGCTGGGGTGCCCGGCGAGGGGATTCGGCGGTTAGGGCGTTGGTCATCGGACTGTTATAGGAGTTACATCCGGCCTCACGGGATTGCACGAGGTTTAGATCAAGGAGGGATCTAGGTGGGGCAGCTTAGCCTATGTTTCCACTGAGGGGTACCTTGTTTTCGGGGGAGTGGGTGGATGTAGCTGGTTGGTGCATGCTCGGGTCTGACACTTTACTAACCAGGGTTAGGCGTTTTACTCTAGAACTGGATTTGATTGTTGGGTTTGCCTTGCAGATGCGGTGTGGCGACAGCGTACTGTGTGGATTGTCGGGCACTCCTTCGTCCACTGGGCGGGAGAGCGTGCCGCGATCCGGCCTGGTGGTCAGCACTTGGGTCTGCAGCACTTGGGCATTCGCGTGTCCTGGTGGGGTCAGCGGGGTATGCGGTGGCATCAGCTGTTACCGTTGCTGGCTGACTTCCGTCGTTGCCCTCGTCGTCCGGATATCCTGCTGCTGCATTTGGGGGGTAACGACGTGGACTCTCAGACGGGGAAGCACCTGATTGACACTATTCTAGGGGATCTTCGGATAATATTGGAATGGTTCCCGGGCACGACGCTGCTGTGGTCGGACATTATTCCTCGACCACGTCGGCTGGAGTCCAGGAGATGGACCAGGGGTTTGTGCAAGGTTAACCGTCAGGTGGGGCGCTGGGTGGAGTCTAGGGGGGGGGGTGCAACTACGACACGACTGGGTGGATGTGTCCTGTTTAGGTTTGTTTGCGAGGGATCGGGTACATTTGTCGGACGTGGGCTGGGATTTATTGTTGGACGATTTCTCGTCGGGTTGTGAGCGTTGGGCACTATCTTAGTCGCAGCTCAGTTCATTGGGGGGGGGGCCTGTAAGGGTTTACTGGCCCCTATGGCGGTATCTCGAGCTACTGGCTGGGCTCATCAGGTGATGAGCGGTGGGCCGGCTGGGAGCCGTGCCTGGTGGGTCAGGTGACCCGGGTTACTGGGGCATGTGGGGGACATGCCACCCCCCCAGATTCTTGCTTCATGGCGGGGTCGGGGGGCATAACCTGTTTTATTACAGTAGCTCGAAATAATTGTTTTATGATGTTTATACCGTTTATACATTGTTATGTTATTTAATAACCTGTTATGACCAATAAACTGGGCTGCGGCTAATTTTTACCATAATTAGTGTGGAGTATTTTGTGGGATAATGTAGGGGAGGGGGTAAGGGTGTGATATATACATAGGTAGCGGGCCTATCCAGATTCCGCTGTTATAGGCAGCCCGAGAGCTCGTCTCGACGGGCGTACCTAACGCGGAGCTGGGAGGCCCGCGTGGTAGCCCGTCGGAGACGCGGGACCGTAAGGGGGGAATAGGAGGCAGGGGATTGGTCGGCAGGTCTGCCCGCCGCTGGGAAGACCTGCCATTGGTAGCCGCGGCCGCGGAGGGCGTCGGGAGGGGGGAGGGTTTATAAGTCGAGCCTCGGAGGACTAAGGGCGTTTCTGGTCCTCCGAGACGGCTTTCCCGCCCGCCCACCCTTGGGTTTTGGGTAGAGAGGGGTGCGTTGGGATAGTTTGGGCGGTATCTCGAGCTACTGGCTGGGCTCATCAGGTGATGAGCGGTGGGCCGGCTGGGAGCCGTGCCTGGTGGGTCAGGTGACCCGGGTTACTGGGGCATGTGGGGGACATGCCACCCCCCCAGATTCTTGCTTCATGGCGGGGTCGGGGGGCATAACCTGTTTTATTACAGTAGCTCGAAATAATTGTTTTATGATGTTTATACCGTTTATACATTGTTATGTTATTTAATAACCTGTTATGACCAATAAACTGGGCTGCGGCTAATTTTTACCATAATTAGTGTGGAGTATTTTGTGGGATAATGTAGGGGAGGGGGTAAGGGTGTGATATATACATAGGTAGCTGGCCTATCCAGATTCCGCTGTTAGGATTCTTTTAGTCTATTTTGGTAATCGATAGAAAATACCATCTTTCTAAGATGCGATAATCAAATGCCCAAGGAAATGACATAACCTAACTAAATGTTTCTCTTGCAAAATCAAATTATTAAAGTGTTGGGAAGGGAAGCAAAATCTTAGCGATTTGGCTCATCTCTAAATGCACTCCTCCCTCCGTATTCACGGTGGTTAGGTGCGGTACGTGACCGCGAATACGGAAAAACCATAAAGAACTTTTTATATGTTATTCGTGGGGATTTTTTTTTTTTTTTTAACAGCCATCCGTTAATATATTAAAATCGCGAATAACAGCAGCGATTGTGAAAGCTGGGACGCAGTGATGTTCTCTGCGCACGCTGGGAAGCAGCGATTTTCAGGGTGAAAGCTGGTAAGCGCCAAACTTTTCATTAGTACAGTACTTTGCTCATGATGTAATTTTTTTGGGGAGAGGAGTCAGCATGCGAAAAATCACGAATAAGCGAAACCGCGAGTGCTGAAACCACGAATACAGAGGGAGAAGCGCACTGGCATTTGGAGTTATTAAATAAAGGGGACCACTCTCCATATTTTAACACGTATCCTGGATTCTCAGAATTAGGGCTTCATGGCGTAGCTGCGATATTTATTAATCAGTAAGAATCCATTGAACCAGTGGCGTGGCGAGGGTGAGAGGCGCCCGGGGAGGTGGAGCCCCTCCCCGCCCTCATCTCCCCCTCCCCGCCCCTTCCCCCGCCACACGCACCCCCTTCCCTTCCCCCGCACCTCTGGTTATTCATCTCCACGAGTAAACAACTTCAATGTGCTCCTCCCGACCCCGGTGGCTCTCCCTCTGATGTCACTTCGTACGTGCGGCGCCCGGAAGTGATGTCAGCGAGAGAGCTGATGCGGTCGCGAGGAACATGTTGGAGTTGCTGGTCATGGCGGTGAACAACCAGAGGTACGCGCATAGTGAGGGGAGGAGTGGGAAGTGGCGGAAGGGGCGGAGAGGAGGAGAGGCACCCGCACCAATACGGCGCCCGGGGCGGACCGCCACCCCCTTACTGCACCACTGCATTGACTGTAGTTAAAACCAAAGGGCTTTTCTCTTCCCCAGGGATCACCCCTGTCCCCTATTCTTTTCAACATTTATACGTCTTCTTTGAAATTCTTCCATCTATCTCCCTTTGAAACTCTATTTACATATGCAGATGACATCCTTCTCGAGATAGATTCGAACCTCACTAACCTCACCGAAAGCATAACAGCTTGCATAACGAAGCTCCAAACCTGGGCCTTCTCTGTACAAATGAAGCTGAATGAGTCCAAAACAAACTACTCTGGCTTGGCCCAAAATTAGATCAGTTACCCACGCTCATTCCACTACCTTCTGGTCCCTCACTGCAGATCGAATTCTCAAGCAAAGTTTTGGGCATCATTATTGACTCTACACTTTCCTTTAATGATCATCTCAACTCACTGGTAAAAAAAAATGTTGTTTTTAGTTTTCACATGTTGAGGAAAGTGAGATCTTGCTTCCGCCAACAACATTTTGCTGTCCTTGTACAATCAATCATTCTTTCCAGACTGGACTATTGTAATTCCATCTATCTAAGTCTAACCAAGAAAAATCTTCAAAGACTTCAGCGGATCCAAAACACTGCGGCTAGGTTGATCTTCGCAAAAAGCAAATTTGACCATGTTTCCCCGCTTCTGTCAAAACTTCACTTCTGGTGATTTCTAGGATTCACTTTAAATGTACCTGCCTAATTTTCAAGATCCTACATGGCATTCTTCCTCCCCTAATCCCACTATCCTGGAATTCTTCGAGAATTCTCCTGCCTATCCCGGTTTGGGGGGGTGTGATTCGGGGATTCCATCAGGAGGGAATGGGCATCCCTCCATCTGCGGGACTTCAAAGAGGGGTTTGCGGGATCTGGCAGAAGGGAGTAGGCATCCTTCATGCTGATGTTGGGGGGGTCCCCTGCCACAGCTGCTCAGCTAATTGTGACAGGCATATCCCCCCCCCCCTCCCCGATCAGCTGAGCCAGCAGGACTCCCCAAAGCTGCAGCTTCGGAGAGCACTGACAGCTCAGCTGATTGGAGATAACTTCCCCTGCCGCCATCAGTTTACAGCTTCTGTGGCCTGATTTTAGGATCGTGAGGTAGCAAATAGGCGGCTGAAATGTAGGCCAGGGTTTTCCGGGCCTACATTTCAGCTGCCTATTGTGGCTGACATTAGGCGTGATTCTGTAACCGGCGCTGCTGTGTGATTGCTTTTTAGGCGACCACCAACACAGGCGGCGGTTACACAATCCGGCCCTATGTGCATACTAGCGCTTGCTGCAGTTTAGCAAAAGGAACTCTTACTGTAGCAATGGCCCTCCATTCACAAATTCAAGCAAGTGTAAGGGCCATGCAGTAATTGTTAGGGGTGTAGCTAGCACGTGCTTTGCAATTGCCACACCAAAATGCTCTTTACCGTGTGCTAATATCATTTACAACCTGTGTGGGAGCTCTTAGCTCCTCCTCTGAATGACTACACTTCTCCCTCCGTATTCGCAAAGATAGGGGATTAGCATGGACGCAAATAACTTTTTGTATTTTATTCGCTGTTTTTCTGTAACCACCCCCCCACCCCCGAAAAAAAGACACAAAACCGCAAATAAAATTACCTGTTCCTGTCAAGAAAGTGCCGCAATTTCCTTTGTACAACGCTGAGAGGATCGATTTTCTCTGTGCATCGCTGGGATCTTCCTTTGACGGAAAACTGCAAATAACCGAAGCCGCAAATACAGAGGGAGACGTGTAGTATGTGGCAAATGCTGGGCCCCATTTACAAAGTAAGTGCACCAACGTCCACTCAATTCCTAAGGGCTTCGGTGCAATTTCCTGTGGCAGTGTTGCTAACGTGGCAGCTTTGTAAAAGGGGCCCACTGTGGGCTAACTCCC
The DNA here is from genome assembly GCF_902459505.1 of Geotrypetes seraphini. Lineage (NCBI taxonomy): Eukaryota > Metazoa > Chordata > Amphibia > Gymnophiona > Dermophiidae > Geotrypetes > Geotrypetes seraphini. The sequence continues at coordinate 24,172,199 of NC_047086.1, forward strand.
ATTTTCCACTCGTAATCTTCCCCTAACAGAGCATGCAGTTGACAGTAACAGCGCACATTAATTGGTGCGTGAACGGCTTGACCACACTTTAGTGAAAGGGTCCGTTTTTTTCTTTTTTGGGTGTATGCGGTACTATATATGCACAATTGGAAAAAAAAAAGTATTTATAGACCACTTATAGCCTAAGTCAGGGGTGCCCACACTTTTTTGACTCGCGAGCTACTTTTAAAATGACCAAGTCAAAATGATCTACCAACAATAAAATAAAAAATAAAAACACAATGCACACTGTACGCATAGAATTGTTAATTATCATTCCTATTCCGGGGTTTTTCCAAAGAGGTCAAAGCAGATGACTCTATGCACTGTCACCTCAGTAACAACCATACAAAAATAGACAAATACCCACCACCCTCCCTTTTTACTATAGCAGTTTTTAGCGCAGGGAGCTGCGCTGAATGCCCAGCGCTGCTTTTGACACTCATAGGCTCCCTGCACTAAAAACCACTATTGCGGTTTAGTAAAAGGGGACCATATTGTAAAATATAGACAGCAGATATAAATTCAGACACATTTTGATCACTAAATTTAAAATAAAATCATTTTTCCTACCTTGTCTGGTGATTTCATGAGTCTCTGGTTGCACTTTCTTCTTCTGACTGTGCATCCAATCTTTCTTTCAGCCTATATGCTTCCTCTCCTCCACACCTCATTCCCTCCCCCAACTTTTTCTTCCTCTCTCCCTGACCTTTCTTTCTTTCTCTCTTCATGCCCCCTTTCTTTTTTTCTGTTTCTCATCTTTCCTTCTGTCTCCCTGCCTGCCCCCTTTCTTTCTTTCTCCCTGCCCTTCCCCAAGCCACTGCCACTGCCATCGGGGAACAGAACCCAAACCGCCACCAATGGATAATAGGCCCCAAAGCCGCCGCCGCCGCCCCATGCTCTCCCTGCTTCGGGCCGACTAGCATTCCTCTCCCCGACGTCAATTCTGCCGTCAGAGAGGAAGTTCCGCCTAGCCAGGCAGCGATTGGCTGGCCCGAACTTCCTCTCCGACGGCAGAATTGACGTCAGGAAGAGGAAGACTGATCAGCCCGATAGATCGCCAAGGCAAAGTGAGTCCTGGGTGATCGACTCACTTTGCCTTGGTGAACTACCTGTCGATCGCGATCGACCTATTGGGCACCCCTGGCCTAAGTGGTTTAAATTCAGATATTCAAGAATTTCTCCCTATCTGTCCTGGGGGGGCTCACAATCTTCCTAATATACCTGGGCCAATGGAGTGTTAGTGACTTGCCCAGGGGCACAAAGAGTAGGCCGGGCTTAAACCCACAACCTCAGGGTGCCGAGGCTGCAGCCCTAACCACTAGGCCACTCCTCCACGCAATTGACCTCTTTTATAAATTACGAATACCGACCAGTGCAAAAGGACATGCTTTGGAAAAAAAAACAGGTGGATTTCGTGGTACAAAATGGAAGCTGCGGACCATAAAACCATATTTGGAGCTTTCTGCTTTCAAACTTCTAGTTCAATCATTGCTATTGAGTCTTCTTGATTATTGTAATATAGTTTACTTAACATGTACTAAGAAAGAGATGGCTAGACTTAGATTAATTCAGAATACGGCAGTAAGATTGACCTATAGTTTCAAGAAGTATGACCATGTGACACCATTCTATCGTGAGTTACACTGGCTCCCGATGGAGGCTCGGGTACTGTTTAAATAGGGTTGTCTTTGCCATAAGGTTGTGAATGGCACTGCTCCTATCTATATGACTGAAAGATTTCTTATAGCATCTTACAAATACAGTAGAAGATCTCATGCCCTGTTCATTTTCCCATCGGTTCAAGGTTGTAAAAGTACGAAATTCTTGGATCATGCATTAGCATTTCAGGCAGCTTCCTACGATAAAGAATTTCGACCACTGTTATGTAGAGTTTGTTCTTACAAACACTTTAGAACTCTGTTGAAAACCTACCTTTTCTCAAAGTATTTGGCAAAATAGTTCTAGGCGTCTTCTAGGTTATCTTATTATTCATGTTTTGTTAACCGCATTGAGCTTCTGGTTACGCGGTTTATTAGCTCGATGTTATGTTATGCGGTGGTCAGGCAATGCACACCGTGGCATAGCGAGGGTGAGAGGCGCCTGGGATGATGCCACCCCTCCCCCGCCCTCATCTTCACCACCCCCCTGCTCCTTCCCCGATCCCGCCTGCCACGCGCGCCCCCTCCCCTTCCCCCGTACCTCAAATTGAAGTTGTTGCTCGCGACGGTCGACAGCGCGCTCGTGACCCCCATCGGCTCTCCCTCTGACGTCACTTCCTTTGCACGGCACCCGGAAGTGACGTCAGCGGGAGAGCCAACGGGGTCACGATGAGCGCATTGTTGACTGCCGCGAGCAGCAACTTCAACTAGAAGTATGGGGAAGGAGGACATACGTCTGGAGGGGAGGAATGAGAAGAGGCGGGGGACGGAGAGGAGGAAGATTGCTGGTGCCCCCACTGCCCCCCTTACAATGCCACTGAGTGCCTTCAACTCTTAACTCCCCCGCACTGCTGTCAGATACCTAGACCCACTATAACCTCCCCAACCTGAAATGTCCTGTCAAAATTAGATTGTGAGCTCTTCTTAGCAGGGACCGTCTATTGTATGTTAAAATGTACAGCGTTGCATAAGTCTTTCAGCGCAATAGAAATAATAAATAGTAGTATTATAAAATCCTATAATTTATGCACCTACTAGAAAACTATTGGTGAGGATATTCAGAGCAGCTCTAGGCTGGTGCAAATGTACGCAACTCCCAATTACACTACAATTTTATAAAGATACGTGGCCACCTACTTGAAGGATGCCAACTGGATCCGGATTCCCAGGACAGGGTTGAACCAGTACTGGGTTTCCTCCACTGCACGCCCTATGAAAAGCACGACTACAAGTTCCAGAATGCACTTGGGTAAACCCAGTACTGGATCAACTCTGTCCTGCAAGTCTGGGTCCGGTTGGCAGCCTTCACCTACTGAACAGTAGGTGCCCCATTATAAAATCATCCTTCCAGTATCTAGCACTGGACTGCATTCATTTTTGACAGCTGAAATTTAGATTTTAAAATGTTGCTTAAGCAAGTTCAGAAAAACGCATAGAATTCCCGTAGGTGGACTCTCGCTGATGGCATAATTGCATTGCCACATTTGCAGCTGTGCAGGAGTGAATTAAGTAATTATCTCTTGTACAGAGACAGGCTGTTTATATTTGCTACTGCTTCCTACCTCTCAGCAGGGAACATGTTTAGAAGTATGCAAAGAACATATGCCCTTACAAGTTCATAAAATCCAGCACTTCGTAAAATGTAAATGTGAACTGCAAGTAAAACAAAAAAGTTGCCCACCCCCCGTTTGATCCAGGGAAACACAAAATAGTACAGCATTTATGAACCCAAGGCACCCACTGACGCTCCATTCTCCATTCCCGCTGCCAGTCTTAGAGCTAGCCTAGTGCTGGCGTTAATCTGAGGTTGTGGGTTCAAACCCATGCTTCTCCTTGTGACCCTGAGCATGTCACTTAATTCCTCCATTGCTCCAGGTACAATAGATAGATTGTGAGTCCACCGGGACAGATAGGGAATTATGCTTGAGTGCTTGAATAAATTCATGTAAATCATTCTGAGCTCCATTGGGAGAACAGAACAGAAAATTGAATAAATAAATTTAGTGCAGGAAACCACATGGGCACCAAAGATGGCCACAAATTGTATTTAACTGTAGTCAAGTGGATAATAATTCAGTCGTTTGATGCTCCTTCCCGATGCTGGGAGCACAGCGCTGAAACAAACCCTGCTGCTACTGCTGGAAACCTAACTCTAGCTTGCAGATAGCACTGGGGGGTTTTGAAGAGAGGATTTCTGATGATTTTCTGTTTTATAATCCAGCAGTTTTGATTTATTTCGGAAGCAGGAGGAAGCCAATTCAAGCCTCTGTCAGTACCAAAAAACTGGCGTAGAGAGCGCAGGAGGCCCCTCGGCCGATGGCGCCCCGCTCGCGCCCTCCTCTCTGCCCCCCTGCTCCTTCTGCTGCCAAACCCCATTTTATCTGCACCCCCCACACACCTTCACATCCTCCCTTCCCACCCCGTCCTCTTTAAATCTTCACCCCTGCGAGCAGATTCTCCGGCCTGCTGCTCACGCTGGCGCTGGCTTTCCCTCCGATGTCACTTCCTGGCCCAGCGAACTGGAAGTGATTTCAGAAGGAGCCAGGCCGGCCGTGAGCATCAGGTTACAGGAGGATTTGAAAGAAGAATGGGGGATGGGAAAGAGAGGGAGCGAGCATGGCGTAGGGGCCCCCACCAAGATGGCATCTGGGGAGGTCCATCCCCCTCCTCGCCTCCCCCTCACTACGCCACTACTGAGAAACAAATGCGTGAGGGTCTGAGCAAACCCCAAAGTGAAAGCACACATTGGTGCCTGTATTTTCTGCACTTAAAAATAAGCCTTTTACGCAGTATCATAGTAAGGAGGGAAGGTCTTCCCCAGGCGCAATCTTTGTAGGGGCGCAGGCATCCATCCTCTCCGTCCCCTGCTCCTTCCCGACCCCTCCCCCCCTCGCTGAGCATGTGCACCCCTTCCCTCCCCTTGTACCTCTTTAATTTTCCCTGTGCGAACAGCGTAACAAACTCGCTGTCCGCGTTTGTGTTGCCTCTCTCTGATGTCACTCTCAGGCCCCCACGCCTAGGAAGTGAGAGGGCTACCAGACGCAATGTGGCAGAAAGTTTGCGATGTTGATCCCGCCTGGAAAATCTACAAAGTTCGTGGGAAGGGAAGGGGTCACCGGCTTGCACGCCACTGCCCCTCGCTGAGCCACTGCTTTCAAGTCAGAAACATTTTTGTAAAGGTGCAGAAAGGCACGAATGTCAAGATTTGCTTGGGCACACGCACACAGCAAAACTCTTGTGCGCATGCGCTAGGCACGTTCCTCCCTCTTGCTGTCAGTCTCACAATCCAAATATAATTTGAATGCCAGTCGCTTTGAGCATTAGACGGCTCTTTTTTTTTTTTTTTTTTTTGCACTGTTCCTGTGGTATGAGGTGGATGCTGTTTGCTTTAGCGGCGAAGCTTTGAACGTAAAGGCCTCTGTTAATCTTTTGTTATGTTTTAATGGTTTTAAAGTGAAACGGTATGGAGGCCGTGTCAGTCCACGTTCCAAGGTAATATATAGGAAAACAACAACAACCCCCTCCCCTCCCACTTTTATGAAGCTGCGTTAGGCTTTTTTATCGTCGGCCGCAGTGGTAAACACTCCAATACTCCTAGGAATTCTATGAGCTTCGGAGTGTTTACCGCTGCGGCCAGGGATAAAAAAGCCTAACACAGCTTCATAAAAGTAAGGGAGGGAGGGGAGAAAATAAAGTAATACATTTTTTATTGGACTAACTCGATCCATTTTATGATGAGCTTTTGAAGAAGAAGGGTTACCTTTCAAAGCTCTGGAGAAGGGCGGATGTGGTCCCTCTCCACAAAAGTGGAAGTAAGGAAGAAGTAGGGAATTACAGGCCGGTAAGTCTGACTTCTGTGGTAAGCAAATAAAACTGAGAATGGTCACGTTTCTGGAATCCTGTGGATTACAGAACCGCAGGCAACATGGATTCACTAGAGGTAGGTCTTGCAGACAAATCTGATCAATTTCTTTGACTGGGTGACCAGAGAATTGGATAGAGGATGTGCCCTAAATGTGGTGTATTTAGATTTTAGCAAAGCCTTTGACAGTGTTCCACACAGATGTCTAATAAATAAACTGAGTGCCCTTAGCATGGGTTCCAAAGTGACGGGGTGGGTCAGGATCTGGTTGAGTGGAAGGCGACAGAGGGTAGTGATCAATGGAGATCGCTCTGAGGAAAGGGAGGTTACCAGTGGTGTGCCTCAAGGTTTTGTTCTTGGACCTGTTCTTTTTAACATTTTTATAAATGATATTGCTTGAAGGATTGTCGGGGAAGATTTGCCTCTTTGTGGATGATACCAAAATTTGCAATAGAGTAGACACGCTGGATGGTGTGAATAATATGAAGAAAGACCTGGCAAAGCTTGAAGAATGGTTTGAAATTTGGTAGCTAAAGAAATGTAAAGGAACAGTAGAGTTTATAGGTGAAGAACTTATGTGTACGAGAAGAGCAGGACTTGGGTGGGATTATATGTGATGATCTTAAGGTGAAAACCAAAAAAACTCTGTGGAGTGACTGAAAAGGATTAGGTCCCAATTCCTGCCCCATACTTTCTCTGTATCTGTCATTTGGAAGCCAGGTACCCGGGGACACATCTTAAAGACCAGAAACCATCTTTCAAACATGTCCAATTTTATTATGAGTTTCACATCCCTTTTATATCATTCTAAATGAATCAGTGTTGTCAGCATGTGTCAGCATGTGACATAAACACAAACCATATATGGACACAGATCACATGAAACTTTAAAGACATATCAGTGTTGTCAGCATTTTTTCTATCTCAAGACTGGAGTCCAAAAGGTCAGAAAAGCCTTGACCAGCAAAGCCTCTCATCTAAAGCTGTTTGCAAATACGGCTTATAAAAACAATTGAATTCACTTCACAACAAGTTAAGAACATCTCTGTTCAAACATAAATGTCCTTGTAGTATTTTCAGCAAGAGAAAGCAAACGGAGTCTGGATTTACAGCTTTAAACAACATATGCCTAAGGAAAATTACCAAGGTACATGATACGTGTCCCTTCAATCCCCTCTTATGTCATGAAAATGATGTCATAAATACACAGCATGAGCTGGAAGGGAGTGATACTCTAGATATGTCTCTCGAGGAGGGGTTTTAGGAGCTGTAATACGAATAACACAGTACATGAGCAGTCAAAAACAAGAGTGCAGATAATAATAGAGATTATAACAATAAAAAGGTCTTTTACCCAAACCTGCATTCAACTAAAGTGCTGATCCCAAGAATTAGATAAATCAGAGTTACATTTGAGCTCAGCAAAGAGGTCTGCTAATTTCTGAATGGCCATAGTAGGACCTATATTGTCAGAAATAAAAGTCCAACAGCATAAAGTACTGGGAAGAATTTTACAGAATTCTCTGCTAGAATCATATCTAGGACCATACGATTTTGAAAACCATCTGAGAAGTGGAGCCTAATTGATCAACAATACCTTGCAAGGCGTCCCTAGAGTAGTTCACAAAGCGTTGCTGATTATAATAAATTTAATTAATCCGATCAACATTCTTATTAATAGTAATAAAGGGAATAAGGAACTCAAACCCAGCCTTAACCTGAGCTCAGGCCTTAAATTCATCTGGGACCCCTCTTGGGACCCCTATAGCATCTATGTATACATGCGATCAGATTTATATCGAGACAGAAAAGAGGAAAAACCATGTGAATAGGAAGGATGCCTTTCAGAAAGAATATGCAGGAGCATGATAACCTTAGCTAAAGTGCACTGGCCTATCCACTGGCTGGGTAGCTTAACAGGGAGCCAAAAGTCTCCATAAAGCCAGTAAATATCACCTAGGTTGAAAATCTGATGCAGCAACAATGGGGCATACCTATGAGCCAAGACAGAACAATAACCTGAGGATAAATTACCTACAAAACTACCCTGTGTCAGATTAGAAACATGACATATGTAATTACCCTTATAGATGGTAACGGCAATATCAAGCTTTTTCTGTCCAGGCAGCAAAAGGTATTTAGAACACCACAGTGCACAAAGGGGATAGGTAAAATTAGAGGAGATATTGGTAAATAACCCAAAAAAGCATGGTTGGATACCAGGAGGGAGGTCCAGAGGTACGGTTCTGTTCTGAAAACCCTACCTCAACAGCCATAGTATCTTCAAAAGTGGGATTGGCAATAGCCATCATGTCAGTAAGTTTATTGAATGTAGGGGCCAGTAGGTTAGTATTTTTGGGGCCCCCACAAAATGGCGGGAGAGGATGAGTGGAGGTAGATAGATCCCGTAAGAAAAACTGATGGGTCGGATAGCTAGACCCACCCTTAAACCATATGTCCATAATGTACATACCTTCATCAGTAGGTCTAGGGTTGTCAATAGTAAGAGAAAGCTTAATAATTTGCGCAGGAACACTTTTCCTATAACAGTTTCCAACCTTATGAAAGGTCATACAAGTAAGCAATGATTTACCATTTTGGTCCACTTTTTTTTTTCAGAGTATTTTCTGATTTATAAGCCCAGTCAGTATCAATATTCCACCCTACCGCTCCCCAGAATGCACACTTATCCCCCCCAACGTGAATCAGTAACATATATATATATATATATATATATATACGTATATATATATATATCTTTAGTTTTAGGAATCTCTGAGGACCAATGACACAGCCTTGGGATATCAATTGATGAACAGTCCACAATGTCACAATACTCAAAGGAGAAGGTGGCAACTTGCACACTACTGGAATTATACCAAAAGGTAGTATACTGTCTGTCTTTTCTGGATTCCAATTGAAGGACAGCCTTTGCGAGGGAGTAGTCCAGCTTAACATGTGTTCGCAATGAGGTGCCGGGGCTGCTGTTTACAGCAGGAGTGTCATTTACGATCCCATTTCCTCTTAAAATCAGGCACGCTGCTTGCCTCGATCACCTGAAGTGGAAGTCTATTCCAGCGATCAACCACTCTTTCGGTGAAAAAGTATTTCCTGGTGTTGCCGTGCAACTTCCCCCCCCCCCCCTGATTTTCCATGGATGTCCTCTTGTCGCCGTCGGACCTTTGAAAAAAAAAGAAATCCTCTTCTACCTCGATACGGCCCGTGAGGTACTTGAACGTCTCGATCATATCTCCCCTCTCTCTGCGTTCCTCGAGTGAGTATAGCCGCAATTTATTCAGCCGTTCCTCGTACGGGAGATCCTTGAGTCCCGAGATCATCCGGGTGGCCATTCGCTGGACTGACTCAAGCCTCAGTACATCCTTGCGGTAATGAGGCCTCCAGAATTGCACGCAATATTCCAGATGGGGCCTCACCATGGATCTATACAACGGCATAATGACTTCAGGCTTACGGCTGACGAAACTCCTACGTATACATCCTATGATCTGCCTAGCCTTAGATGAAGCCCGCTCCACTTGATTGGCAGTCTTCATGTCTTCACTGATGATCACCCCTAAGTCCCGTTCTGCAACAGTCCTTGCTAGGATCTCGTCATTTAGGGTGTAAGTCTCGCATGGATTTTGACTGCCGAGTTGCATGACTTTGCATTTCTTGGCATTGAAACTCAGTTGCCAGGTCCTTGACCATTGCTCCAATAGGAGTAGGTCGTGTTTCATATTGTCCGTTGTGCTCTTGCTTGTTATATTACATAGTTTGGCGTCATCGGCGAATAACGTTATTTTACCGCGAAGCCCCTCAGCCAAGTCCCTTATAAAGATATTGAAAAGGATCGGGCCTAAGACCGAGCCCTGTGGCACTCCGCTGATCACTGCCGTTGTTATGGAGGGGTTGCCGTTTACCACCACCCTCTTAAGCCTACCACTAAGCCAGTCCCCAACCCATTTTGTCACAGTGTCACCTAATCCTATAAAACTCATGGATGGGCCGACTGGATGGGCCATCGTGTTTCTCTGTTTCTAATAACTCCTGTTTGTGCTCCTCACCCTGCAGCCACATTGGGTTTAAAGATTGAGGGTTTCTGGTTGTGGAATATCCTTTCTCAAGAGGCTGAACTTGATGCAGATTGACTTTGTCTGACCTGTTCTCAGGATTTGTATGTGTTTGGTGATACTTTGTGCGCTTTGCTTTTGGAATTGTGGAACTTATGGTGAGTTTGTTGAAATAAATAAATGAAAATACTAGGGCTAAACTTTGAATAAATTTTTTAATTCTGATTAACCGCACAGTTAAAGGTATTTTGTTTATTTATTTCCCCACTGCAGCTCTTTGCGACTCTGGGCAAGTCACTTAACCCTCCACTGCCCCAGATACAAAATAAGTCCCTGTAAATAAAATGTGAATCACTTCAATTGTAACCACAGAAAGACTAGGGTTACTAGATTTTCTTTAAAGGAAAATCTGGACCCATGGCCACCCACTTCTGCCCCATTCTGCCTGTGTCACGCCCCATTCTGCCCCTCAGCCCCGCCCCTAGACGGCATCCATGCATGCGCAGATGCGACGCAATGATGTCACACACATGCAAATGGGCACTTGATGTTACCGTGTTGTGCCTGTGCGTGCACGGATGCCCCTTCCTGACGTGATTTTGACGAGAAGCTTTTCAACACCCAAAGTGCCGGACATGTCTAAATGAGGACGAAATCCAGACGACTGGTATATCACATCCCAACCCCCTTCCCTTCCCTAAAGGTCTGATCATCTCTGTCCCTTCCACACCCAGATTCAACATCTATCTTTCTCTAAGTGCATTTTCTCTTTCTTTCCTGGGATCTGTTAACTCTCTCTTCCCATCCTCTTTCCCTCCTATTTTCCACCTCCTCTCCCTCCCTCCCTTCCACTTCCATGAGCAGTGACACAAACGTAGTGGTGAGCAGAACCAAGCTCTTCTTGTGGTTGCTGGAGCTCACTGTCTTGGCCACAACCTCTATTAGTGCCCTTCCAGTTCTGTTTGTAGGGTTGAAGCTCACGTCCCTTCCCCCACCCAGGGTTCAGCAGCTGCCCCCTCTCAATCCTCCTGCTGGTCTACCTTAAAAGTGGTCTTCTGCTGGTCCCGAGAAGTGGCAGGCATGGCACATATGCTGCCTGTGGCAGTGGCGTACCTGGCTTGTGTGACACCCAGGGCCCATCATTTTTTTGGCACCCCCCTCCATCTGTATGAAAAACATGATTTTTAGTAACAAGCCACATGTCACACATGAGTACCTAGGAAAAGGCAGCATCTTACATACTGCAGTGAGAAGTACAACAGCAATACACCCATTGTAAAACTAAACAAGCCAGACCAGCACAGATCAATCCTACACCGTCAATCCTAACAGAAAATCATATCTTTCGAACACACAGAACACAGAAAACACCTTTGCCTAGTATGGAATATGTCATCACAAACTAACCCCTCCCCCTTTTACAAAACTGTAGTGTGGATTTTAGCCACGGTGGTAACAGCTCTGACGTTCATAGAATTCTGAGCATCAGAGCTGCTACCACCACGGCTGGCGCTCCACAGTTTTGTAAAAGGGGGGATAAAATAGAAATACATAGACAAAGGTTAAATTAAACCAGCAAGAAGCTGGACTCTGCATACAATGCAATAACACAGAAACAGTGACACGTCTCCTAAAGCAATAAATAAATAGAAAATTTTTGTTCTACCTTTGTCTTCTCTGGTTTCTGCTTTCCTCATCTTCTTGTTACTCTCTTCCTTCCATCCACTGTCTGCCATCTCTCTGCTCCTATATGGCATCTTCTCTCCTTCTATTCCCCTTCCAGAAACAGTATGTCTCCCCCTTCCATCTCTCCTTTCACCCCCATTGGTCTGGTATCTGTCTCCTCTCCTTCCCCCCTGCTCTGGCATCTCTCTCTCCGCTCCCTTCCTCCTGTTCTTCCCTGGTCTTCCTTCTCAATTTATTTTCTGCCTCTGTCTAAATTCTTTTTTACTATTCAGTCCTCAATTTCCCTCTTTCACTGTGTCTACCTATAGCTTGCCACCTCTTTTCCTCACCCCTTCCAGTAACTAACTCTATCCTCTTCCCTCAATCCTGCATATGCCCTTTTTTTCTTTCTCCTCCCCACTTCCTTCCAGCATCTGTTCTCCCTTTCCCTCACACCTCCATTCAGCAGCTATCCGTCCTCTCCCCCACACTTCCATTCAGTGTCTGTTTCCCTCTCTCTACTCCTTCCATCTACTGTCCACCCTCTATCTCGCCCCTTCCATTAACTGCCCTCTGTGCTCTTTCTATCCAGTGTGCACCCTCTCTCTCTCTCTTTTCCATAAGGCATCTTCCCTCTTTCTATGCTCCTTCCATAAACTATCTATCCCGTGCCCCTTCTCTCCTTTGTACATGATTGATTTCAACTCTGTCACTTCTCCGTTTTTCTCTCTCTGTCACCACCCCCTCCCCTATGCTCTGGCATCTCTCTCTTCTCCTTTCTTTCCTTCCCACCTCACGGTCTGGCATCATACCTTCCCTGATTCCCGGCATCTCTCTCCTTTCCTTTTCTTCCATCTCCCCCTCCCTCTCCATGCTCTTGACATCTCCTCCTTACTTTCCCCCTTCCTTTTCCCTTGATCTGGCATACCTTCCTCCTTCCCTCTATGCCCTGGCGTCTCTTCTTCCCTCTAAGCCCTGGCATCTCCTTTCATTCCCTCTAGTTGGGTACAGCCACACTCTCCTCAATTCTCTCCCCCTCTGCTCCCTTTCCAACTTCTGTCACCCAAGGCCTGATGTCCTGAACTTCATCGGGCAGCAGCAGCATTCACAATTCATTGCTGTTGCCCGCTTCAGGCCTTCCTCTCTGACGGGTCCTGTCTTCATGAAAACAGGAAGTAGGCAGGACCCGGCAGAGAGGAAGGCCTGAAGCAGGCAACAGCAGCGAATTGTAAAAGCTGCTGATGCCTGAAGAAGGTAATGGCGCCAGGCCTTGGAGCACCAAGGCAGACCACTTCTCCCCCCTCCCAGCCGAACCCCTGCTGACACTCCTATCTCCCCCCCCCGCCAAGTGAACCTTTCCGACCCTCCCAGCGAGAGCAGCAAACCTCCTTCCAGTAGCGTTGGCTGCTTCGTGGCTTTCTCCTGCCGGTGAAGCGTCACTGATGACATCATCAGTGACGCGGCAGAGGGAGGAGAAAGCCGCGAAGCAGCCGACGCTACTGGAAGGAGGTTTGCTGCTCTTGCTGGGAGGGTGGGAGTGCGATAGGGACCGGGCTGGCTGTGCACCCCCCCTAAGGCTGACCAGGCTGGCTGTGCACCCCCCCTAAGGCTGCACCCGGGGCGGACCTCCCCCCCCCTTGATACACCACTGGCCTGTGGCCTGCTCCACAGCTCTCCCTCCCAGCCTTTTCCACCTCTTCTGACATCATTTCCTGTTCCTGCATGGGGTGTGGGTTAGGGTTACCAGATTTTCCTTCGGGAAAATCTGGACCCACGGCCATGCCCCCAGGACCGCCCAGTTCCACCTCTGTCACACCCTGTTCCGCCCCCAACCCTGTCCCCAGATGCAATGACGTCATGCGCTTGTGCGTGCGACATCACTGCGTTGCATCCGTGCATGCGCGGATGCCCTTTCCCGACGCAATTTTGTCGGAAGGCTTTTCAAAACCCGGACAAAGTGCCGGACATGTCTAAATGAGAACATGTCCGGGGAAATCCAGACGTCTGGTAACCCTAGTGTGAGTGATGTTGAATTGTACATGGGAGTGGGAAAAATGGCTGCTTGCGCCAAGGACAAGGGTTGCAAGTGGAAGAAAGCAGAAGAGATGTTTGGAGGAGACTGGAGACAGTGGCGTAGTAAGTTGGGAGGGACCACTTGCACCTCTCCTTCTCTCTGCCCTCTCCTGCTCCATTGAGCTGGCGTTAGTTTTTCCGCGTAGCGCGGGGGGGCCGTGCACGCTAATCTGCAGCGCGTGCTAAAAACGCTACCGCAGCTTAGTAAAAGGAGCCTTTTGTAAATGTCATTATTGGATAAAAATTAGTTACTAATTTTAATGTGTCTGGACGCCCTGTTTTCTGTTTTTTTATTTATTGTAAAGCCGTTTTGTAATTTAAAAAGGCCGGGATAACAAATTCTTAACAAAACATGAAATTTGAAAACTTTAAAGCTACTTGGACACCTCTACCCTGTTTTCCCAAAAATAAGCCCTAGCATGATTTTTAAAGATGCTCCTAATATAAGCCCTACCCCAAAAATATGTCCTAGTTAAGATTGACCCCCGAAGTCATCCCGCCACTCCCTGACTCCTTCCTTCCCACCCCTGCTGTTTTAGAGGCCTCAGAGCGGAGGTATGTCAGTCTCACGGTGGGAGGGTCGGTGGGGTTCTGCTGCACAGGGGGATGGGAGGGAGGGATAGAAAGATGCTGCACAAGGAGATGGGTGAGAGGGAAGGAAAGATCTGCACGTGGGGGGCAGAAAGAAAGATGAAGAAATGGGGTGGAGGAGAGGAAGGGAGAGATGATTGTTGTACATGAAAAGAATAAGACATCCCCAAAAGTAAGCCCTAGTGCATTTTTTGGACCCAAATTTAATACGACACTGTCTTATTTTTGGGGAACACAGTATATATAAATATAATGTGATTTCCTGTGTCAAAACAGCTGTTAGTTATGAGTTTATATACTATCTTAGAATTTGTAGGTTTGTATCTCTTCCATGTTGTAATTGCTTCTGCTTTTCATGGGTTAAATTATTTTTTTCTCTCTCTCTTCTCTAACTTATTTAACAGTGTTAGTGGAAAAATAATCAGAGCTTGTCACAGTCTTTAGAAGAAGATTACACAAATGCCAGCTGATCTCAGTTTGTGAGAAATGGACAGGCATGAAGCCAGTTACCCTAGAAATTGTTTAATGAACCCGTCCAGACAGATCTTTTCAATTTTAGGCAGCTGGGCCTCAAGGAAAATGAATGGTTTCTAAATGCAATTTCTGGATAATATAACCTCACAGATACCAAGATCTCTTGCCGTTTTATTCTGATAAATCCGTGAGATAAAGGCATAACGATCTAGAAAAGACTACAGTACAAATATGGGATTACATCTTTTACCAAGGTGATGCTAACTCATTCGTATTATGCATAATAGACATGTTACATTTCAGTCTCTTAAAATGCCTCGATTTGAGTCAAGGACAGGTTGTTCACCCTCTCCAAGGTAGGGAGAACGAGAGGGCACTCTTTAAAGTTAAAAGGGGATAGATTTCGCACAAACATAAGGAAGTTCTTCTTCACCCAGAGAGTGGTAGAAAACTGGAACGCTCTTCCGGAGGCTGTCATAGGGGAAAACACCCTCCAGGGATTCAAGACCAAGTTAGACAAGTTCCTGCTGAACCAGAACATACGCAGGTAAGGCTTGTCTCAATTAGGGCACTGGTCTTTGACCTAAGGACCGCCGCGGGAGCGGACTGCTGGGCACGATGGACCACCGGTCTGACCCAGCAGCGGCAATTCTTATGTTCTACTGCTAAACTCAGATTTGAAGAGAAATAAGTTATGTTTACAAATGACGTTTCAGATCTTGGTCTTTATTCTAATGCTTAGAATGTTGGCACAGCTTCCTGAAATAGCACGCAGTCCAAGCAAATACATTGGGCCAGATCCTGTAACTGTAGGGTTACCAGATGTCCGGATTTCCCTGGACATGCCTTCCTTTTGAGGACATGTCCGGGGGTCCGGAAGGCTTTTCAAAACCTGGCATTTTGTCCGGGGTTTGAAAAGAAATCATGTCAGGAGGGGGCGTCAGCGCATGTGCGGAATGGATGCCTTCCTGCCTGATGAACAGGCATAGAAACATAGAAACATAGAAATAGACGGCAGATAAGGGCCCACGGCCCATCTAGTCTGCCCACCTTAATGTCCCTCCCCTACCTTTGCCCTGTGAATAGATCCCATGTGCCGATCCCATTTGGCCTTAAAATCAGGCACGCTGCTGGCCTCAATCACCTGTAGTGGAAGACTATTCCAGCGATCAACCACTCTTTCAGTGAAAAAGAATTTCCTGGTGTCACCTCGTAGTTTCCCGCCCCTGATTTTCAACGGATGCCCTCTTGTTGTCGTGGGACCCTTGAAAAAGAAGATATCTTCCTCCGCCTCAATGCGACCCATAAGATACTTGAACATCTCGATCATGTCCCCCCTCTCTCTGCGCTCCTCGAGCGAGTATAGCTGTAATTTGTCAAGCAGTTTTTCGTATGGTAGATCCTTGAGTCCCGAGACCATCCGGGTGGCCATTCTTTGCACCGACTCCAGTCTCAGCACATCCTTGCGATAATGCGGCCTCCAGAATTGCACACAGTATTCCAGGTGGGGCCTTACCATGGATCTATACAATGGCATAATGACTTCCGCCTTACGACTGACGAAACCCCTTCGTATGCAGCCCATGATTTGTCTTGCCTTGGACGAAGCCTGCTCCACTTGATTGGCAGACTTCATGTCCTCACTGACGATTACCCCCAAGTCTCGTTCTGCTACTGTTTTTGCTAGGATCTCGCCATTAAGGGTATAAGACTTGCATGGATTCTGGCTGCCCAGGTGCATAACTTTGCATTTTTTGGCATTGAAGTTGAGTTGCCATGTCCTAGACAGGCCATGTCCGCGGAGGGCGGAGCTGAGGGTAGAGCTGGGGCATAACGGGGCGGGGATGGATGGAGCTGGGCGGGCCTTGGGGGCGGGCCTAGACTTTACTAACGTAAAATCTGATAATCCTATGTAACTGGCACCTAAATAAAGTAACTTTAGATGTCAATTGCGTGCCAATAACACTTAGGCGCCTGTTACAGAATCACGCTTAGTGTCGCTTAATTTAAAACTTAGGCCCTTGTAATGTAGGCCAGGGTTTTAAAGTGAAGAGTGAAGTATAAGTTGTTACTTATGTCAGCGTCTCGCATACGTACTGGCTGCGGCTCACGGCGTCCGGAAGTGCGTGGGCGTCCATACGATGACATCACGCGCATGTGTGATGTCATCATATTGATGTCCGTGCATGCACAAAGGTCCCTCCAGATTGGCCCTAAGCTGCCAGTGGTAGTGGTGGTGGTGGTGGTGGTGGACATGCAGAATGGAATGACATCAAAGGGGGTACGGAGAAAGGGAAGGGGGCCCGTGCGCCCCTCACCCTCACTACGCCACCGACTTCACTCTTAAATTTACTGCCAACGCTCCGTGCGCTCTTCCAGCGGCCGCCTTGCTCTGGAATGCATCGAATGTCACATGTATTGGCGACATATCAAGGAGCGTTTGGTGGTTCTTTTATCAATCAGGTAGACGGCACCCAACACAACTTGACAATTTCTGTGTCTTTCTGCGGATGAGTCGCCGTTTCATTATTCTATGATTAGGAGAGAAAATGACTCCTCGCTCTTCCCTGCATCATTACCTCTGAGAAAGCAATGTAACTGGCAACCTGCTCTACTTTGCTGTGGCGATTGCTCCCTTTCCCCTATAGTATTTCCAGTTCTTCTTTAATCATGGAAACAGCTGAGCTGCCTTGTGCAATTAGCCCCCATGCTGAACCTAGCCAGTCTGCAGGGGGGGCTGGCTAAACGGTGTTGCAGCAAAAAAATAACAAGCGATGCCTTTCCTTGGAGAAAGGAAAGAGCTATTAATAAAGGTTCCAACGACATTAAACATCTCTCCCTCCCATTTTTTTTTTTTTTTTAAAAGACAAATCTCACCTAAACATAGTTGAAAGATGTCATGCATACAGAACGGAGGGATAGGCTAGTGGTTAGAGTTATCGGAACAAGGAAAGTCAAATTCAAGTTGTGGTGATGCCCCTTGCGATCTTTATTAAGTCAATTTTCTATACCGTTCTCCCAGGGGAGCTCAGAATGGTTTACATGAATTTATTCAGATACTCAAGCATTTTTCCCTGTCTGTCCCAAGGGCTGACAATCTATCTACTGTGGGGGGGGGCGGGGGGGATTGAGGCTTGATTCACTAAAGTCATCAATCGTCGCTAACAGGTTTAGCGAAGATCACTGCTAACCGACCCGATTCTCTAAATGGCCCACCGTGTGTTTTTCCCCTCGATTGCCCATTTTCCAATCCGATCCGGCCATGCAAATTACTAAAATCCCATGCAGCATAGCCAAGCGATTGATTCACTTACATTGCTTGGCTATTTAGTATCGGGGGGGGGGGGGGGGGGTTGTTTTTTTTAAGTATAACACAACAATACTCAACAGACCACAAAACTAAATTGACAAAAAAGTCTACCGTTTGGTTTCTTCACGGAGACACAAAGATGTCAACAATAGCAAACCAAGAATCCACCTCCCCACCCTTCCAAGCAATCCAGTGTCAAAAATTCAATACAGCACTTCAAGCTCTAGGGATCAAGGTGTCCCATACTGGAGCCCAAATAGCCCTAAATTTACGCCGTCAACTAGGGCCATAGTTTTTAACATACAAGTATTCAAATTTCAACAAAGTAAACATTTCATTTCTCCACATAGTAACATTAGGAACCTCTCTGCCATTCCTAGCCAGTAAAGAAGCTTTTTGTAGCAACAAAATTATTCCCCCTAAGCAAAACCAAGGAGGAGACCTGAGAAAAAGGCAGAACATCTGCCCGCAGAGGAATCCGCTTCTGCAGGACCGTCTGAAGATATAATCCAGTGATTCCCAAATCTGTCCTGGGGGACCCCCAGCCAGTCAGGTTTTCAAGATATCCCTAATGAATATGCATGAGAGAGATTTGCATACCTGTCACTTCCATTATATGCAAATCTCTCTCATGCATATTCATTAGGGATATCTTGAAAACCTTACTGGCTGGGGGTCCCCCAGGACAGGTTTGGGAACCACTGATATAATCCAACAAAAGACCAAAATGTTTGTATTCTCTCGCAAGACCAAAACATATGAAAGAGACCAGCAGGTGTTGAATGGCACTTAGGACATTGGGTGTGAGAAGCAAACCCAACAACATAAGCTCTATATGGAGAGATATAAAGACGCAGCAGAAATTTGTAATGTTGTTCTTGCAAAACAATTGAGCGGGTTAATCTCTTGAGATGCTTCATAAGAAGACGCAAGCCATCTAGTATCGGGTTATACTGATGCTAAAACCCAATTGCTGTAGACCTGTTGGTAACTGTGTAACCGACAGGTCTGCCAGGGTTTTTTTTAATGGCACACATTACACACAGAAAATATCTATCGCATAAAATTTTTTTTTTTAATCCCCCACTGCTGACCCTCGATAAACATGCACCCCCCCCCCGACAAACGTGTGCCCCCCTGACAAATGTGGTGACCTACAAATGGCAGGAGGAATGCTCACTCCCTCCTGCCATGAGGAACCTCCCCCCCACGAAAAAAACAGCAGGAGGGAGGCCCCCCTCCCCGCCCCACCCCCGTGCTTCATAACTCATACCTTAACATTGGGAGCAGGAGGTACTTAAAACACCTCCTGCTCCTCCTTTCTTCTGACGGCACTGGGCCTTAGACCCCGTCCTGGTGCATCATGTGATGGACAGGGAGGAGCCTAAGGCCCTGATTGGCTCAGATGCCTAGGGCTTCTCCCTTGGGAGGAGCCTGAGGCATCTGAGCCAATCAGGGACTTCCTTAGGAAAGAGCCTATAAGGAAGTCCCTGATTGGCCAAAACAAATGTCCAATCAGGGACATCCTTCGGCAACCCACAAATGGCAGGAGGGATGCCCACTCCCTCCTGCCATGAAGAACCTACCCTCTCCCTTCCCCCCCCCGTGCAAATCATTTGCATGCAAACTTAATAGTGAATCAATCGCTGTTGGAAAATCGGCCAGAGAATTAGTCAACAGCAAATGAGTCGCTATTGTTAGTGAATCTAGCCCTAAGTGACTTGCCCAGGGTCACAAGGAGCAGCATGGGCCTGCTCCCACAACCTCAAGGTGCTGAGGCTGTAGCTTTAACCACTGCACTGCTCTAGAAATCAATCAAGCCATTGTGACATCACTGATGAGGTTGGCTCTTAGGCATTGGTGGAATCAGGCATTATGATGTCACAATACCAGCTCTGGTTATCAAAGGCTGAAACCTTTCACACTATTTATTTATTCCAAGAACGATTTACATTAATTTATTCAGGTACTCAAGTATTTTTCCCTGTCTGTCCTGGTGGGCTCATAATCTATCTAATGTACCTGGGGCAATGGGGGGATTAAGTGACTTGCCCAGGGTCACAAGGAGCAGCGTGGGTTTGAACCCACAACCTCAGGGTGCTGAGCCTGTAG
Organism: Geotrypetes seraphini; assembly: GCF_902459505.1. Classification (NCBI taxonomy): domain Eukaryota; kingdom Metazoa; phylum Chordata; class Amphibia; order Gymnophiona; family Dermophiidae; genus Geotrypetes; species Geotrypetes seraphini. Next base: position 24,192,056 of record NC_047086.1, read on the forward strand.
CTTTAACCACTGTGCCACACACAAAGTTGACTCTTATGTCTTTGAGCTATTGAATGAAAGGTTATAGGCCTCAAGACTAACTAGGTCACAGGATAACACATTACTCCTGTGAAGACAGAATAGTTGAATAAAGAAAAATATATTTTAGCTACATAAACTGTTTCTTGCATAGTAAGTATTAAATTCTAAATCTCCCTCAGCAGTTCGCCTCAGATTTTAACCCTGGCTTTGTCAATGTATTGCTCTTTTTTGCCTGCAATATATTTTGGGGCTGTAATTACACGCAAAACACTGCATAAAATCAAAAAGCAAAATATATATTTCATATTGCTGGTCTCAAGCCTGAAACGTCATTACGGAACAAGACTGTCTCAGCCAGTTCCATCCCTACAACGTCAATACAATTAAAATATTAAGTCAGCTAACAGTCATTTATCATAAAGCATCGTTTTTATGCGTCAGAAGACCTTGCAGCCAGGGTTTAATTGAAAATGGAACGGGCCTAATTTTTGTTTGGAGTCGATGTGAAATAACAGAAACAGGATAACTGAATGAGCACCGCAAGACAGATGTTCAGGGTTCAGTGGGAATGCCAAACGGAAGCCGTCTCTGCTTCAGTTGCAAGCATCGTTCTGCAGGACGGGGGCAAATACGATGTGGTTTCGTGCATGGGAAGTCAAGAGAATAATCTTTTCTCTATACACTCTGTGAAAAGAAAACTCTAGCAGACGGAGGAAGAAAAGAAATGGTGGGGAGGGAGGGAGACAAAAGGTGAATGGGGGGGGGGGAAGATGGGAAGATTAGAAAGAGATGAGGGAGAGAGAAGCATGGAGAAAGAATGAACGGGTAAAGGAGCTGATGAAGAAGAGGAGATGAAGGGGATGAGAGAGTTACTTTGCGTTTCGGATATTTGGCCAACACCTACAAAGTGCTATGAAGATTATAATCCAAGAAACTTGGTGCCCCAAGGAATATCAAACAATAAAAATAGGAGATAAATCACAGCAGAGAAAGACCTGTACAGCCCATCCAGTCTTCCCAACAAGATAAACTGATGGCAGAAGGGATGATGTGACACTACTTAGGCAGGCTTGGTCTTGATTTGCTTGTTGCATGTTCAGTGCACAGACCATAGAAGTTTGGATTTTGAGCTTTAGGAAAGCAAGAAAAACTTACCTCTTTACCTAATTCACAAGAACAGAAGAATAGCCTTACTGGGTCGGACCAATGGTCCATCAAGCCCAGTAGCCTGCTTTCATGGTGGCCAATCCAGGTCACTAGTACCTGGCCAAAACCCAAAGAGTGGCAACATTCCAGAATCTCAGAGTAGCAAGATTCTGGAACCCCAGAGAGTAGCAAGATTCTAGAATCCCAAAGAGTAGCAACATTTCATGCTACCAATCCAGAACAAGCAGTGGCTTCCCCCATGTCATTCTCAATAACAGACTATGGACTTTTCCTCCAGGTACTTGTCCAAACCTTTCTTAAAACCAACTACGCTATCTGCTCTTACCACATCCTCTGGCAACGCGTTCCAGAGCTTAACTATTCTCTGAGTGGAAAAAAAAATTTCCCTTACCTAGCAGCCTTATGGTAAAGCTCCCAGACCTCCTAGCCAGTGGCGTAGCGAGGATGAGAGGTGCCCGGGGCGGTGGTGCCCCTCCCCCATCCTCTTCTCCGTCTGCCACCTCCACATGTTCCTTCCCACTCCCCCTCCTGCGGCACACACGCTGCTTCCCTTCCCCCGTAAAGGTTCTTGGCACGAGCAGCAACCCCCAAGAAATGATGGCAGAGGATGAGCCAATGCTGATTGGGGGTTGCTGGTCGCGCCAGGAACTTTACAGAGGTACGGGGGAAGGGAAGCAGTGTGCATGTGTTGGGGGGCAGGGAAGGAGAGGGAAAGAAGGGCAAAGAGGATGACAGGTGCCTGTGCCCTCACCAAGATGGCGCCCGGGGTGGACCCCCTCATCCTCCCCCTTACTACGCCACTGCTCCCAGCACCCTCTGTGCCTCAACATTATTAAATATAGTAACAGATCATCTAAGCCACCAATCTTCTTCCTTTAGTTTAAACGACCAGCCAGTCTGTAATTCCCAAGCAAACGTCCACCACATGGATGTTGAACTAATTTCTCTCTGTAACATAGTAACATAGTAGATGACGGCAGATAAAGACCCAAATGGTCCATCTAGTCTGCCCAACCTGATTCAATCTAAAAATCTGTGGGTTTTTTTCTTTTTCTCCTTAGCTATTTCTGGGCAAGAATCCAAAGCTCTGCCCGGTACTGTTCTTAGGTTCCAACTACTGAAGTCTCCATCAAAGCTCACTCCAGTCCATCTATACCCTCCCACGCTTTTTTGAACTCAGCGATTGTCTTCATCTCCACCACCTCTCTCGGGAGCACATTCAAGGCATCCACCACCCTCCCTGTAAAGTAGAATTTCCTAACATTGCTCTTGAATCTACCACCCCTCAACCTCAAATTATGTCCTCTGGTTTAACCATTTTCCTTTCTCTGGAAAAGATTTTGTTCTACGTTAATACCCTTCAAGTATTTGAACGTCTGAATCATATCTCCCCTGTCCCTCCTTTCCTCTAGGGTAGACATATTCAGAGCTTCCAGTCTCTTCTCATACGTCTTTTCTAGCAAACCTCCTATCATTTTCGTCGCCCTCCTCTGGACTGCTTCAAGCCTTTTTGTGTCCTTCGCCAGATACGGTCTCCAAAACTGAACACAATACTCCAAGTGGGGTCTCACCAACGACCTGTACAGGGGCATCAACACCTTCTTCCTTCTACTGACTACGCCTCTCTTTATACAGCCCAGCATTCTTCTGGTAGCAGCCACCGCTTTGTCATACTGTTTTTTCACCTTTAGATCTTCGGACACTATCACCCAAGGTCCCTCTCCCCATCCGTGCATATCAGCCTCTCCTCTCCCAATATATACGGCTCCTTCCGATTATTAATGAACAAACTGTATTAGATGAATGTCACTGTAACCCGTTTTGACTTATAATTATGTAACCAATTTGGATGCTCTCTGGAGACGATGGGATATAAAATGACATCAATCAATAAATATCGCCTTGTTCTCCAACTACTAAAGCTGTCACGAGGCCCCTCTCAAGCCCTTTCATGTCTCTCCAGTCATGATCAGGGCACAGACTGTAGAAGGGCATTGGCTTTCGCTTCTCAATTACTGTTTGCCATCTAATCACCTCTAAGCTTCTTTGGTTCCAGTACGGAATACAGAAATTACATATTTTTGAAATAGAAAGTCTTCACTGCCTTAAACAAAAGATATGAACATATGAACTGCTTACTGGGACAGATCGAAGGTCCGTCAAGCCTAGTATCCTGTTTCCAACAGTGGCCAACCCAGGTCCCAAGTACCGGGCAGAAACCCAAAGAGTACTGTAGCAACATTCTAGAGCTGAGATTGTGATGTCATAAAGCCTCATTCCACCAATGCCTAAGAGCCAAACTCATCAGTGATGTCACAACGGTTTGATTGTCCTGTACTTGGCTCACATAAGAGCATAATAATTGCTGTACTAGGACAGACCAAAGTCCATCAAGCTTAGTATCCTGTTTCCAACAGTGGTCAACCCAGTTCCCAAGTGCCTAGCTAGATCCCAAGTAGTAAAACAGATTTTATGCTGCTTATCCCCATGCCATCTCAATAATGGCCTTTGGACTTCTCTTTTAGGAAATTATCCAAGCCTTTTTTATACCCTGCTAAGCTAACTGCTTTCACCACATTCTCCAGCAACAAATTCCAGAGTTTAATCACACGTTGTGTGAAGAAATATTTTCTCCGCTTTGTTTTAAATCTACTACTTAGTAGCTTCATCGCATGCCCCCTAGTCCTAGTATTTTTGGAAAGAGTAAATAAGCGATTCACATCTACCCTTTCCATTCCACTCAGTATTCTATAATATTCTCATTTGTAGTGGCAATGAATTCCAGAATGATGATAACAATAACTTCTGATATCTAATCTTTCTTGAACATTGATTTCACATTTTGTTTCAGAGTGAGGAAGGTTGAAGAATAGCTATACTATATTTTTCTACTTTAACACTATTGTTTTCAATTCTAGTTTACCCTGAGATGCCACAATCATTTGTTCTCTTGTATTATGGTTTCTTCACAATAATATATGCTTCTTTCAATCTCTAGGACCTATTTTGAGCACTAATTATCGAACCCAAGTCAAATTGAGTAACTTGCTCTGGTTTAGGACTGGTTGGGGAAAAGTGAGATCTAGATCTAGAAACAAAGAAACATAGAAACATGATGGCAGATAAAGGCTAAATGGCCCATCCAGTTTACCCATCCACAACATTCACTATCTCCTCCTCTCCCTAAGACAGGGATGTCAAAGTCCCTCCTCGAGGGCCGCAATCCAGTGAGGTTTTTAGGATTTCCCCAATGGATATGCATGAGATCTATTAGCATACAATGAAAGCAGTGCATATTCATTTGGGAAATCCTGAAAACCCGACTGGATTGCAGCCCTCAAGGAGGGACTTTGACACCCCTGCCCTAAGAGATTCCTTGAGCCTTTGTTTCTAACACCTCTACCAGGAGACTATTCCAAGAATCTACCACCCTTTTTGTAAAAAAAATATTTCTTTAGATTATTCTTGAGTTTAACACCTCTTAACTTCATCCTATTCCTTCTCATTCCAGAGCTTCCTTTCAGATGAAGGAGACTTGCCTCATGTGCATTTATGCCACATAGGTATTTAAACATCTCTATCATATCTCCCCTCTCCCGTCTTTCCTCCAAAGTATACATGAGATCTTTAAGTCTGTCCCCGTATAGCATTTGACGTAGACCACCAACCATTTTAGTAGCCTTCCTCTGGACCAACTCCATCCTGTTTATATCTTTTTGAAAGTGTGGGCTCCAGAATTGTTCACAGTTTTCTAAATCAGGTCTCACCAGAGTCTTATACAGGGGCATTCCTCTCCCTATGCACCCAAACATCCTTCTAGCATTTGTGGCACCATTTCAATCTGTATGGCCACCTTAAGATCATCACATACTGTAGCAGCCAAGGCTTGCTGCTCCTTTCATGCATAAAAGTTCTTCACCCCCTAAACTGCACTGTTCCCTTGGTTTTTTGTAGCTCAAATGCATGAGCTTGTATTTCTTAGCATTAAATCTTAGCTGCCAAATTTAAGGCCATTCCTCAAGCTTCACTAGGTCCTTCCTCACGTTATCCACACCATCAGGCATGGTGTCAGGGGGATGTTGGGGTGTGAGGGAATGTTGGGGGGGTGTCGTAGGTGTTGGGGAGTGTTGGTTGGATGTTGGGGAATGTCAGGTAGGTGTTGGGAGTGCCAGGGGTTCGGGGGATCAACGGGGTCAGCGTCAGGAGGGAGTGGGCATCCCTCCTGCTACAGACAGTGTTGGTGGGTGGTTTCCTGCTGCTGCCACTGCTACTCAGCTGATCATGGCAGGGAGATTCCCTTGCCATGATCAGCTGATGGCAAGGGATCGAGCAAGGTTCTCTAACCTACGCCTGTTACATGGGCCGGTTAGAGAATTGGGGTGGTTAGGTAGGATTAGCCATCTGTCTGTTAGGACAGATGTGATTCTGTATAGGATGCTGGCGTGCGATTCTAGCAGCATGCTGACATCGGTGTCCTATACAGAATTTCCGCCCCCACAAATGTCCATTTCAAAATCTCTGCTGTTCGTAGCACGGTGATACTCATTTGAAAACTTTGCAATCTAGGGGGTTCTTGGCTTGAAGATGTTGGGAAACACTGATCTAGTGGCCTCTTTGGGGGCAGGAAAGAACCCCACTCTTTCCTGCCCGCTGCTGCTGGTATAGCCTCACTGCTTTCCAAAATGGCTACCGAGACTTCATGCGGCAGCCCAGTGGGATTCACGGAAGTATCGTGAGGCAAACGTGAAGTCTCAGTAGCCATCTTCAAAGTGCATTAGTGGCAGGTCCTGCGGCGGCAGTGGGCCGGAAATAATTTTTTTTCCCTCACCCTGAAGTTGCCACTAGATCACCAAGGTGGCTAATTCCTGGAAGGAGAGGAGAGAGATACCAGACCACAGGAAGGGAAAGAGAAAGATGCCAGACTAGGGAAGGAAATATCTTTTTATAGAAAGGGTGGTAGTCTCCCGATAGAGATGGTGGAGACAGACTGTATCTGAATTCAAGGAATCTCTTAGGGAGGAGATAGTGGTTGCTGGGATGGGCAGACTGGATGGGCTATTTGGCCTTTATCTGCTGTCATATTTCTCTGATTATCCATTAGCAATTATTGTAAGAAACCCTCTATTTTCTGTTACTATGAAAGGTGTTGTGCTGGGAATTGTAACGGCTCTTGAGGAAAGCACATTTGATTTACTAATATTTTTGTATGTGCATCAAAGCGTGTTAGAATATATAGCTTTCAGCTTATGATTTAACTGCAGCTGTAAATTGAAGTCAATGCAAGTGCTACAGCTAACCTCATAAATGGTCTTCTGCTTAAACCTAAATTATATATTTGACAGAAGAAATTGTAAGTGAATGAAGTTGGTATAAATCATAAATGAACAGCACACTTGCCTAGGCCGTCATTTGATCCTGGAGGAGTTCTGCTTTGCTCTGCTCAGTGCCTATTTATATGCTTGGATTTGGCTCGTGCATTTTTTGGTTGCAGCTCAAGGCAAGTTCTGTTCAAGTACAGTAGGTGTTTTCCTGTTCCTGTAGGGCTCGTAATAGAGGGTTCAGTGACTTCCCCAAGATCACAAGAAACTGCAGCTCTAACCATTAGACTACGTCACTATTTAAGGAGTAATATGTGGCAAGTGTGTCCACTAGTGCTGCCCGATTCAGGGGGAAAAATTTCAATTCGATTCAGCCTATTGAATTTTCGATTCGATTCGATTTTCCTGCCCAATTGGGTGTTTTTTTCAAACATCCTGGTTAGTTTATTTTATAGCCTCTTCACCCCCTTTGCTTTCTCCTAACCATACTGGCGCTGTGGTGTAAACAAAATAAACAAACAAAAAATAATTTTCCTCTCTCTGTTAAATCCTAGCTCACATTTGTGGTCTAACACCAGCTCTGGCAGGATACACATTTCAAATCTGATATATTGTAATCACAAAATGGAAAATAAAATTAGTTTTTCTACCTTTTGTTATCTGGTCATTATTCAAATCTTGTTGGTCCCAGGCTCTGGTTGTCTTCTGATAACTTGCTTGCCAGGGTCTCCTTCTTTCTCCATGCTAACCATCCATCTGCCATCTCCGTCCTCCCCTTCCATTTCCCTTCCATCTCCCAGAGGTCTGGCATCTTTCTTTTTTTTTTCGCCTCCATCCACAGATCCACCTTTTCTTAACTACCCTTTCATCCAGCATCTCTCCCTCCTTCCCCACCACCCAGGGTCCACCATCTCTCCCTTTCTTTTCCCAACTACCCTCCTATCCAGTATCTCTATCCCCCCCTCCACACCATCCCTTGCGTCCAACTTCTCTCCCCTTCTGTTCCTTCCCTCCCTAAATCCCATTGTCTCCTCTATTTTAGACCCATTATTTCTTCCCCCCCAAAGTCCGGCATATGCACGTCTCTTTGAACCCCCTTCCCTCCCTCCCTCCGTTAACTTCTACACCAGGGCCCCCCTCCGTGAAGGTCTGTTCCTCCCTGAAGGCCTACACCTCCCCCTGAAGGCCTGCACCCCACCCCTGAAGGCCTATCTCCCATTCCTGAAGACCTGTCCCCCCTGAAGGCCTGCCTGTCCCCCCTGAAGACCTGAGCCACCATCCCTGGCCTGTCCCCTCTTTGAAAGCCTGTCCCCCCCTTAAAGGTCTGCACCCCCTCTTAAAGGCCTGCCCCCGAAGGCGCACCCCCCCCCCGGGAAGGCCTCCGTGTTCCCCCTGGCCTCCCCGCACCGTTTACCTTATAGCTTCATCCTGCAGCGAAGATCGCAGTTACAGCATCTTTGCAAAGTGTTTTAAACTGTTTCCTCTGCTGCGGTCCCGCCCCTCCTCTGACGTCAGAGGCAGGATTGCGGCGGAGGAAACAGCTCAAAGCACTTTGCAAAGATGCTGTAACCGCGATCTTCGCTGCAGGCTGAAACTATAAGGTAAACATTGCGGGGAGGCCAGGGGGAACATGGAGGCCTTTCGGGGGAGAGGGGATGCACAGTCCTTCGGGGAGGCCAGGGGTGAAGCAGGAGGCCAGGGGGGAAGCACTTCCTGACTGATCCTCCCTCTTCGCCCTCTAAAGCAGATGCGGCAGTGGCCGGCCAGCAAGAACAGCGCTGCCGCTCCTTCTTTAGGGGGCGAGAGGAGAGGGTCTGAATCAGGAAGCCGATTTTTTTGTTTTGTTTTGAATCGATTTGAATCGATTCACCCGAAGTGAATTGGTGAACCAATTCGAATCGGGCAGCACTACTCCAGTTTATAGAAAAATGGTGCCTACTGCACCTAGGCCCTGTCTAAAGAATTATGCTTAGCAGTGCCTAACTATGGCACCACTAATCTCGGGGCAGCGGCACCCCGGAAATGTGTGGACGTCAATGTGATGATGTCACATGCAAGCATGGACAGTTGGATGGCTCAGTGGAACAGTTTGAATTTCTAACTGCCTTCTATGATAGCAGTCGGGAGGACATCATCGGGCGTGGGAGCACACTCTGTCCCCTCCCCCCCAACACTACAACACACAGGGACAGTTGGAAGGCCCAGTGGGACAGTTTGAATTTCTACCTGCCTTTCCCTAGTAGCAGTCAGGAGGACTTCATCGGGCGTGGAAGCACACTCTGCCCCCCCCCCCCCCCGATGCTACAACCTGCAGAGCCAACTAGTAGGACAGTTTTAATTTCTACCTACCCTTCCCCGGTAGCAGTCGGGAGGACTTCATCGGGCGTGGAAGCACACTCCGGTCCTGCCCGACGCTACAACACACTGAGCCAGTTGGAAGGCTCAGCAGGACAATTTGAACTTCTACCTGCCTTTCTCCGGTAGCAGCCGTGAGAACTTCATTGGGCGTGGGAGCACACTCCGCTCCTCCCCGACGCTACAACCCACCAAACCACTCAAAAGACACACCCCACCAAACCACTAAAAAGACACGACCATAACGGCACACAGACATTTGACACACATCAAAGACGCATTAACGAGCGCCATTTAGCGAAGCGACCGAGAGGAGACTGGACTACCAACTTACAACCTATAGCTTGGTTTCATACAATCACACTATCAGACACACTAACTTTCAAAATGTTAACTACACCACAAAAACATCAGCTGTTGTCAGTGTCGAAAAATTGTTGGGATGTGATCTCCTATTTAAAGAATGACATGGTGCCCATTTCCCACTGTCAACCCATGGCAACAACAGGAAACCTGCAGGAACGGGCAAAAATTTGATATATTTACTGCCGGTGCGGTAACAAAACATTTTACCACTCGGCAGGAGCGGTAAAAGGCTTGATCCCATGGGGAACACCCCCCTCCCTCCCAACACAGCTCTCCAGCTTGTGGCTCCATCCCTCCCCCCTTGTGGGTCTGACGGCTCCAACCCAAACCCCTCACTCGGGGGTCCAGCTGACCTCCCTTTCTCCCTGCTGCTGGCATATACCTTGAAGAAGAGCGAGTTAATTGAGGGTGCTCACAGTCGCAGCCTTCCTTCTGCTGGGCTCCTCCTTATGAGCAACTTCCTGTCTTTATGAAAACAGGAAGTTGCATCATAAGGAGGTGCCTTGCAGAGGAAAGGCCGTGACCTTGAGCACTGTTGATTGGCTTGCTCTTCTTCAAGGTATATGCAAGCTGCAGGGAGGGAAGCCAGCCGTCCAGACTTGCGAGGGGGGAGCTGGAGCCGTCAGCAAAGCAGATGCTGGGGTAGGAAGAAAGAGCACGGGAGAAAGGCTGGGGGCAAAAGAAAAGGACACAGGAAGGGGAGCTGAAGACTGAGAAAAAAGCACAGGAGGGGGAGCTTGGCCTGGAGGAAAAGGCACAGAAGGGGGGATGGGGCTGGAAGGAAGGGGGAGAGATGTGCTTGACCTATAGAGGGGAAGGCTGGAACTGAAGGGAAGGATGAGAGCTGCAGAAGGATGAGCTGGAGGGAAGGGAGAGAGTTGCTACGCCTGTCGAAGGGGGGCTGCTGGAGTAGGATCCCCCAAGCCTGCCCAGTTCCACCCATCCCCATCCCAGGCCCGCCCCCATCTTGCCCTAACCACGCCCCCTACTGTCTGCTCTCTTGGGCAGGAGGTGATCCGCACATGTCCAACGCGATGTGGAAGAAAGCTTTTCAAAACCCAGATAAAGTGACGGGTTTTGAAAAGCCGTCCAGACCCAAGGACATGGTGTCAAAAGGAGGACATGTCTGGAGAAATCCGGATGCCTGGTAATCCTATGCTGGAGGGAAGGTAGAGAGGTGTAGGACCTGTTGGGGAGGGGCTGAACGGAAGAGAAGGGAAAAAGAGATGCCATACTAAGCGGGTAAAGGAAGAGAGAATGACATACCGAACACACGAAAGAGAGATGGAAAGAGACAGGGAAGAGGGGAGGAGAATAGGGACAGGGACACAAAGGGAGATGCCCCATGGGAACGGGAAATGGATAGAGAGGGGCAATGCCAGACATGAGAGGGGGGAGGGGTCTAAAAACGAATCTAAGAAGACATTGAACAGAAAAGTCTTTACTTGTTTACGGAAAACTAAATAATAACTGAGGTCACTTTTTACTGCAGCTTAATATAAGGACCCCTAAATTAAAAAAAAAAAACCTGATGTAAATACAAAATTAACTGTGAAACCCAATGATCAGAGCTCCATGAGGTAGTTTTCATGTTCTGCGACAGAGGTGCAGCCTAAGATCATCTTTTAATAGAGGCTGAAAAGCAAAGCAATAAGTCATCCCACACTTCAATCATCTCACTATCTGAAGCCAGACAAATTAGATCAGTTTTAGTTTGGAAAAACCGCACGGAAAGCTTCTGGTTTTATACGAGAGGTCAGCAATGAATCATTTCTAGGCGCAGGTTTTAACTGAGTTACCACTTGAAACAATTTCTCTGCACAATTACCACTGCTATCCAAAGCTTTGGCAAAATGCTTTTCAGCTACATTTAGCATGACATAAATTCATTAATTATGGGGTTTTTTTTTAGTCATTCCTATTTTTCTAAGAATGGAGTATAGGATAACTCTTTTTTTTTCATTCTAGCACAAGATTTTGGACCAACTATTTTGAGTCCCTCTGTATTATAAAGAATGATTCTTTATGGAAAACTTGTGTCTTAAGTGTCCGGCGGTCGTGTCTGCAACCGCCTTCAGCTCTCACTTCCTCCAGCACCAGACACACGCACAAGCTGCACGGCCTTCAATGGTTACCTTACGTTCTGGAATGTTGCCCTCCTCACTGCTGTAACCTCATGCAAGCGTTTTCCTGCGTCTGTACGCGATTGTCCTCTCCACTCCACCTCACAATCACGTACAGACGCAGGAAAGCACTTGCGTGAGGTTACAGCAGTGAGGCGGGCAATGTTCCAGAATGCGACCGCCGGACACTTAAGGCACAATTTTTCCATAAAGAACCATTCTTTATAATACCGAGGGCCTCAAAATAGTTGGTCCAAAATCTTGTCTCTTCCAGTTGATACTTTGATAGTTTTTCACTTTCTGCATGTTGCACTGCTTTCTGCTGTGTATAGCTGAAATTATCAGAAGCAATTAAGGAAAGATTTATTACATTACATTACATTAGGGATTTCTATTCCGCCATTACCTTGCGGTTCAAGGCGGATTACAAAAGGTTAATTTAAAAAAAACAGAGTTACAATGATTAGCTAGAGAGGTAAGTTGTAGATCTTATAAACATTTAGCGGGTTGTTGAGGGTGAGGTGGTTTGTAAGAGAGTTAATAGGTGGTCATAGTGGAGATTCTTTTGTTATTATTAGTGCAGTAATGGGTAGATCAAATGTCAGTTTTAGAGTTACTAAGAGGTCGTGGTTTTATTGCTGCTTCAGGAATTTCTTGAAAAGTGTGGTTTTTATTTCTTTTCTGAACGTCTATAGTCTGGGGTGGTCATCAGAAGGTTGGAGATCTGGTTGTCCAGCCTTGCGGCTTGAGTGGCTAGGAGGCCGTCGTGTAGTTTTGTTCTTTTTACTTCCTTGATTGGGGGGGGGTATGAATGGGGAGTGCGTTTTTCTGTGTCTGGTAGTGGGTGCTTGGATGAGGCGATTGTTCAGGTATGATGGGCTGTCTCCGTGTAGGGTTTTAAATAATATGCAGTAGAATTTGAATTGGATTCTTTCTTGGATTGGAAGCCAATGTGAGTTGATGAAGGCTTCAGTGATGTGGTCATGTTTTTTCAATGAGTAGATGAGTCTCAAAGCTGTATTTTGGATTGTTTGGAGTTGTCTTATCGTAGTTGCAGGGCAAGGAAGGAAGAGGATGTTACAGTAGTCCAATATACCTAGTATTAGGGATTGTACTATAAGTTGGAATTGTGTTCTTTCAAAGAATTTTCGGACTTGTCTCAGATTTCTCATGACTGCGAATGATTTCTGAATTGTTTTATTTATTTGCGGTTGCATAGTGCAGCATCTGTCTATGGTCATGCCAAGTAGTTTTATGGTGGTTTGGATGGGATATTTGATTGCGTTTATATCTAGGTTGGTTGTGGTTTGGACCTTGTCATTTTCGAGGAGGATGAATTTGGTTTTGTCTTGGTTGAGTTTAAGTTTGTGATTTTTCATCCAGGTTGTGACTGTTTCAAGTGTTTGGTGAAGTTTGTCTGTCATGGTAGGTTTAGAATGATCGTATGGGATGAGGATGGTGATGTCATCCGCATAACTATAGGTGGTTATGCCCAGATTGTCCAGATGCGTTCCTAGAGAAGCAGTGTAGAGATTGAAGAGGGTAGGGGATAGTGGAGATCCTTGTGGTATGCCGCAGGGGTTTGACCAGGATTCTGACTTTTCTTTGTTTGATTTTACACTGTAGGTTCTGAGTTTTAGGAATCCTTCAAACCAAGAGTATACTTTATCTGAGATGCCTATTGCATCTAAGATCTGTAGAAGGATGTTGTGGTCCACTAAGTCGAATGCCGCAGTTAGGTCCAGCACCGCCATCTTCCAGCACGACCGGGCCGGCGTGGGAGCCCTGCTCCGCCCCCCCGATCCCGCAGGAGGACAAAATCATTAAAAAGACACAGCGCCAGCACCGCCATCTTCCAGCACGACCGGGCCGGCGTGGGAGCCCTGCTCCGCCCCCCCGATCCCGCAGGAGGACAAAATCATTAAAAAGACACAGCGCCAGCACCGCCATCTTCCAGCACGACCGGGCCGGCGTGGGAGCCCTGCTCCGCCCCCCCGATCCCGCAGGAGGACAAAATCATTAAAAAGACACAGCGCCAGCACCGCCATCTTCCAGCACGACCGGGCCGGCGTGGGAGCCCTGCTCCGCCCCCCCGATCCCGCAGGAGGACAAAATCATTAAAAAGACACAGCGCCAACGGCGCGCCGCCGTTCGACGTGCCGACGAAGGCGCACGACAAAGGCGCCTGCGCCTTAGTGAGCGCCTTCGTGGAGCACCTGCGGACCTTGGAACCGGGAACACCAACGCCCCAAAGACCACTCCACAGGACCTCCTGCCGACCTCCAATATAAGGTAATTTAGTCCACTAAGTCGAATGCCGCAGTTAGGTCCAGTTGTATGAGAAGCATTTTTTTCCCTGTACTAAGTTGTTGTCTGACGGTATCCATAAGGGAGCCTAGTAGTGTCTCTGTACTGAAGTTTGTTCTGAAGCCTGATTGCATGGGGTGGAGTAGGTTGTGGTCATCTATGTAATCGGTGAGGAGTTTGGCTACTAGGCCTTCTATAATTTTGACATATAGCGGAATTGAGGCTATAGGTCTAAAGTTAGATGGGTGGTTTTGTGGTGCTTTTGGGTCTTTTTGGATTGGGGTGATGACGATTTCGCTGAGGTCAGCAGGGAATGTGCCTTCTGTGAGCGTGAATTGAATCCATTGTAGAGTTATGGTGCGGAATTTTACACTAGAGGTGGTAAGGAGATATGAGGGGCAATGGTTGAGGTCACAGGAGGCATGGCTGTATTTTTTGTAGAATTTGTTGAATTCTGACCATTGTATGTTGGGGAATTGAGTCCAAATTCTGTCTGCTGCGGTTGCCTCTTTTCCTGTAGGGTGGATTGTGATTGGGTTTTGATGGGATGGGTTAAGGATGAGAGTGGCTCTGGTGTTGGTAATTTTGTTCTTGAAGTGTTCTGCTAAGAGGGTGGGTGATGGTGGAGGGGTGTTCGTGGTGGTAGTGTATGGTTTGGTGTCTGTTAATTCTTTCAGGATTTGGAATATTTTTTTGGAATCTTGGGTTTCCGTGCCTATGAGATTAGTATAGTAGCTTTTCCTCTTATCCCTTAGTAGATTTTTGTATTGTTTGTTGATTTTTTTCCAGTCGGTTTTTGTTTGATCTTGGTTCTTTTTTCTCCATTTTCTTTCTAATCTTCTACACTGTCTTTTGAGTTGGAGTAATTCATTATCAAACCATTGGTCTGATTTCCTGCTGGTTCTGGTTTTGGTTTGTAGGGGGGCCAGATCATCAAGGATGTTGGTGGATACATTTTTCCAGTGGGAGATGAAGTTTTTTGGGTCGCAGTCTTGGATAGTTTCGTCTACATTTGACCAAAAAATGGTTGGGTCGATATGTTTGCGTGTGGTATATGTGGTTTTTTTTGATTGAGGTGTGTGTTTGGTCTTGGTCCAATTGATGTTGAAGTTGTATGTGTAGTGGTCTGACCATAGGGATGGGGACCATGTTCCGTTAGGAGTTTGGATTGCTGGATTGGATGGTTGGTGAGACATGAATGCAGCAATGTCCAGTTGATGACCTTTTTCATGGGTGGTTTGTGGACTAAATTATAGTTTATAAAATATTTTCTTAATTGCTTCTGATAATTTCAGATAATCCACATTTTGGATTTATAGGTACTTACCTCATGCAAAATTGTCATTTCTTTAATAAGACATTAACTATTTTTCTGCGGCCCTCCAAGTACCTACAAATCCAAAAGGTGGCCCTGCATAGGGTTTGAGTTTGAGACCACTGATGTACATCTTTTTATTGTCTCTATGTTTCTCGGAAAGTGCTTAGTTTTAGGCGGTATAAAAGTTTTCAAAATAAAATAAAGAAACCTCAAAAGCTTCACAGATGTTCAAATGCTATAAATCAAATGTATAACAACAAAAACACCAAAACCTTCCACAGGAAACAGGGAAAAGCCAAAAACAAAGAAAAACTGTGGAAACGATGTTTTTGATGAAAAGTCAATACAAAATCAATCCAAATGATACCCAGATGATAAAAATTGGTATGATAATGATACTCAAATGATAAAAATTGGTGGTGTAAACCACCTAGAACTTTTGGTTATGACGGTATAAAAGAATAAAGTTATTATTATTACTTGTACTGCAAGACATTGCTTGTATATCAAGTTAAAATTTAATCAAATGTTTTGCTTGTCTTGCAAAACACTTACAAACCTAGTTACTTGCAATCCAAGGTTTTACTGTTCATAATATATAGTTTACAGACTGAATGTGTCATAGTAGAGCAAAAATCTTTGAACATTGGGATCTCTGCTTTCAATTAACCTCGGTGATAGGAACATCCAGCATGGGGTTGATGGCAGGCATGTCCCAAGCATCGTAGCACACGCAATAAAAAAATGAATAAATTCTTTTTCTAATCACTCGCTTTACCCGACTTGTAATTACCAGGATTGTGGTTTCTGGAGAGGAATTGAATGAGTCATGCAAAACTATTCCATCTGCCCGACTGTCCCCAGAGCTGGGTTAGAATGCGTGAACAGGTGTTCCGTTACATGCCTTCAGCGTTCTGAAAAGCAAACACGGTTGAAATAGAAACATTTCTCAGTTCATCTTATCATTGACAGATGTAAGCCAGAAAATATTCATGAGCTGTATGGGATCTATTTACTACGATTACTGTTCTGTTAGGTGCCACTAACGCAGTGACTCGCAGCCCGCCAGGTACTATTTTGAGGCCCTCGGTATGTTTATCATAATCACAAAAGTAAAATAAAACAGTTTCTTGATCATATGCCTCTTTAGCTATAAATGACAATATTATTATTAAAACTTAGCCAAAAGGAAAGATATATAAACTATAAAGAGTTTTACCTCATGCAAAATTGTCATCTAATATAATAAAATGATAGGCCGCGCATGCGCACTAAAAAAACGTGTTCCCTGATCCGTCGCGAAAACACGAGTGCGCATGCGCGGGTTTTACGTCACAGCCACTTCACAATACGGAAGTTTCTTTACACGCTGACGATCGCCTCCACAAGCCTCCTCCCAGCCAGCCGACGATCGCCTCCACAAGCCGGGACTGGGGTACAAAGACTGCCTCCTCCCCCCCGGGACGAACCGAAAAACTGACCCCGCCGCCCGAGACCCAAGTCCTTTGCCACCCCACCCTTCCCTTCCCGCGGACCCCAGGAGGAGTCGGTTTCCGTGTAAGCCAGTTCGTCGTCGTCGCCCCCATCCCCCCCGGCGCACACGAACCCCTTCACGCGGTCTGACCGCTACCCTTACTCCCTTGCCGCCCCCCTTCACGCGGTCCCCACAAACCTCTCGCCTCTAGCAGCGGCCGCAGCACTCTACACACGCTGCTTCGCGGCCTTCAACTGCCCTGATTGCTCCACCGCGTCCCTGATGATGTCATCAGAGATGCGGCAAATCAAATCAGGGCAGTTGAAGGCCGCGAAGCAGCGTGTGTAGAGTGCTGCGGCCGCTGCTAGAGGCGAGAGGTTTGTGAAGAGTTGCTGCTGACCAGGGGAGTAGGGAAGAGAGACCGGGGGAACAGGGAAGATGTGCTGCTGAGCGGGGGATCAGGGAAGAGGGACCAGGGGAGCAGGGAAGAGGTGCTGCTGACCAGGGGAGCATGGAAGAGGTGCTGCTGACCGGGGGAGCAGGGAAGAGGTCCTGCTGACCAGGGGAGCATGGAAGAGGTACTGCTGACCGGGGAGTAGGGAAGAAGGACCGGGGGAGCAGGGAAGATGTGCTGCTGACTGGGGAAACAGGGAAGAGGGACCGGGGGAGCAGGAAAGAGGTGCTGCTGACCAGGGAAGCAGGGAAGAGGTGCTGCTGACTGGGGGAGCAGGGAAGAGGTGCTGCTGACTGGGGAAGCAGGGAAGAGGATCCGGGGGAGCAGGAAAGAGGTGCTGCTGACCAGGGGCGCAGGGAAGAGGTGCTGCTGACCGGGGGCGCAGGGAAGAGGTGCTGTTGGACCGTGGTGGGAGGGAGGGGCGTAAAAATGGGTTTGGAGCTGGGGCTGAAAATAGGGCACATGTGAGGGAAGGAGGCTCTACTAGCACCCGTTAATGTAACGGGCTTAAACACTAGTTTCTTTAATAAGACATTAATTATTTTTTTTCTGAGGCCCTCCAAGTATCTACAAATCCAAAATGTGGCCCTGCAAAGGGTTTGAGTTGGGGACCACTGCCTTAACTGTATCCATGACATCCTGTTTGTCTTTGGGAAGCAGAGCCAAGATTGTGATGTCATAATGCCTCATTCCACCAATAAGAGCCAACCTCATCAGTGATGTCACAATTGCTTAATTGTTCTGTTCTCCCCTCTGTCCTCCAACCCAGCCAGCAGATTAACCATATCCCTTAACTCAGTAGTCTCAAACTTGCCGCCCGCCAGGTACTATTTTGAGGCCCTCGGTATGTTTATCAAAATCACAAAAGTAAAATAAAACAGTTTCTTGATCATATGTCTCTTTAGCTATAAATGACAATATTATTATTAAGACTCAGCCAAAAGGAAAGATTTATAAACTATAAAGAGTTTTACCTCATGCAAAATTGTCATTTCTTTAATAAGACATTAACTATTTTTTTTCTGAGGCCCTCCAAGTACCTACAAATCCAAAATGTGGCCCTGCAAAGGGTTTGACTTTGAGACCACTGTGCTTGGGTCCTAGTGATTTGAATTACAGATCGGTTTTGTGCTAGTCCGGTAAGGTTCTTCAGTGTCAGCCCCATGGTTGCTTTCAACATGTCCAGCCAGGGGTGTTGCGAGGGTACGGGGGAGGGGCGCATGCGCTTGGCAGGGGAAGGGGGTGGAGAGGAGGAGCGGTGCTGGCGCCTGGGGCGGACTGCCCCCACTCGCCCCCCTCTCTTACTACACCACTGTGTCCAGCCATATGATTGCAGGCCGCCCTCTTCGCCTGGTTCCTTCGATCTTTCCAAACATGACGTCCTTTCTCCAGTGATCTCTCTCTTCTGATCGTAGACAACAGTGGAGATACACAAGGATGTTGGTGTGCTGTTTTATTCCAAAACGAAAGTAATTTTATGTGATGGCTCCAGCATTCACTAGGAGGATGTCATAATGCCTCATTCCACAGTGCCTCAGAGCCAACCTCATCAGTGATGTTACGATGGCTTAATTGTCCTATACTTGGCTCACGTAAGAACATAAGAATAGCCTTACTGGGTTCAGACCAATGGTCCATCAAGCCCAGTAGCCCGTTTTCAAGGTGGCCAGTCCAGGTCACTAGTATCTGGCTAAAACCCAAAGAGTAGCAACATTCCAGCATCTCAAAGAATAGCAAGATTCTGGAACCCCAATGAGAGCAACATTCCAGAGCTGAGATTGTGATGTCATAATGCCTCATTCCACAGTGCCTCAGAGCCAACCTCATCAGTGATGTTACGATGGCTTAATTGTCCTAAACTTGGCTCACGTAAAAACATAAGAATAGCCTTACTGGGTCAGACCAATGGTCCATCAAGCCCAGTAACCTGTTCTCACCTTGGCCAATCCAGATCTCTAGTACCTGGCCAAAACTGAAGGAGTAGCAATATTCCATACTACCAATCCAGGGCAAGCAGTGGCTTCCCCCATGTCTTTCTCAATAACACTCTATGGATTTTTCCTCCAGGAAATTGTCCAAACCTTTCTTCAAACCAGCTAGGCTATCCGCTCTAACCTCTGTGTAAGTGCCTCACTCACATCCCTCCCATGCTTCTCTCCTGTGTTGGCCCTCTAGTACATGCATGTTATTTACAGAATATACATGGGCAGCACGCTGGCATATATACAGGCAGTTCCCGGTTTAAGAACGCCCGACTTCCGTCAAACTCGTACTTATGAACCGGGGTCCTGCCTCTCTTTTTCTGTGCCAATGCACCCTTTCTTCCTCCCTTCCTGTCCAAATAAGACCCTCATCTTCCCTTCCGTGTCCCAATGTGCCCCTCGTCATCTTTCCCTCCGTTCTGCACCCCAAATTCGTGCCTCCTGCTGGTGTTTACCTCCTCTGGTCAGCTCCCTTCTTCCAGTTCTCTTTGCAAAGCTGCGGTTAACCCTTTGTGCCTCCCATGGGTGTTTATCTTCTCTGGCCAACTCTCTCCTCCCAGTGGTACCTCTCTTCGCAAAACTGTGGCTGCTGGTTCCTGCATGCGGCTCGCGGAAGAGAGAGATGAGAGGGAGAATTGTTGGATATGGTGGTGGAGAGGGTGCAGTGAGATGGATGAAGAACAAAAGTAAGTGTAAACCTCTTATATTTTCTTTCTATTTGAACTATAGCACTTTGTTTTGAAGACAGTTTCTTTAATGTTTAATGTTTTTATAGACTGTGTACTGTACAGGACCTGAGTTACATACAAATTCAGCTTAGAACAGTTAAAAAAATGGAAATCGTTCTTAACCCGGGGAGTTTCGAGCGGAGATCCGGGAATCTACAGGTACCAGGAAAAATAGTAGAGGCGCTGATAAAGAACCGCATCATTGATCACCTTGACGGACACAATCTGATGAGGACCAGCCAGCACGGCTTCAGCAAACTAAAATCTTACATGACAAACTTACTGCACTTCTTTAAGGGAGTAAACAGGAAGATAGACAAGGGTGACCCAGTCGACATTGTATATCTAGATTTTCAGAAGGCGTTTGACAAGGTACCGTATGAACATCTACTTTGAAAAATTGCGAGCCATGGAATCGAGGGTGATATACTCATGTGGATTAAAAACTGGTTAGCGGATAGGAAACAGAGAGTGGGGGTAAATGGACAATACTCGGACTGGAGAAGCGTCTCGAGTGGAGTGCCACAGGGTTTGGTGCTCGGGCCCGTGCTCTTCAACATATTTATTAACGACCTGGAAACTGGTACGACGAGTGAGGTGATTAAATTTGCGGACGATACAAAGTTATTCAGAGTAGTGAAGACACAGAAGGATTGCGAAGACCTGCAACGAGACACAAACACACTCAAGGAATGGGCCGCAAAATGGCAAATGAGGTTCAACGTGGACAAGTGCAATGTGATGCATGTCGGTAATAAAAATCATATGCACGAATACAGGATGTCCAGTGCTGTACTTGGAGAGAGCCCCCAGTAAAGGGACTTGGGAGTACTTGTAGACAAGTCAATGAAGCCATCCGCACAATGCGCAGCAGTGGCAAAAAGGGCAAACAGAATGCTAGGAATGATAAAGAAGGGAATCACAAACAGATCTGAGAAGGTTATCACACCAGGCCATGGTGCACCCCCACCTGGAATACTGCGTCCAACACTGGTCGCCATACATGAAAAAGTACATAGTACTACTCGAAAGGGTCCATGAGAAGAGCGAAAAAAATGGTTAAGGGACTGGAGGAGTTGCCGTACAATGAGAGGCTAGAGAAACTTGAAAAGAGAAGACTGAGAGGGGACATGATCAAAACATTCAAGATATTGAAGGGAATTGACTTAATAGAGAAAGAGAGATTGTTCACCCTCTCCAAGGTGGAAAGAATGAGAGGGCACTCACTAAAGTTAAAAGGGGATAGATTCCGTACAAATGTAAGGAAGTTCTTTTTCACCCAGAGAGAGGTAGAAAGCTGGAACGTTCTTCCAGAGGCTGTTATAGGGGAAAACACCCTTCAGGGATTCAAGAAAAGGTTAGACAAGTTCTTGCTGAACCAGAACATACGCAGGTAAGGCTAGGGCATATAGCCTGGTCAAACAGGGCTCTGGTCTTTGACCTAAGGGCCGCCGTGTGAGCGGATTGCTTGGCACGATGGACCACTGGTCTGACCCAGCAGCAGCAATTCTTATGTTCTTATGACTGCCTGTACACCTTAATCTCCAGGTTCTATATAGGTTGCCTTAAGCTGGGTAAAGAAATCTGGATGTACAGTCATTTGAAAAAATTTGAACCCCCCCATGAAATATTCAGTTCTTTCTTAAGAAATGTTTACATAGCGATGTCAAATCTTTTTTTATCTATCTCTGGAAAAGAAAGTGATATATTGAATTACCCGTAAACCGTGCCAAGCTCTATCTTTTTGGAGATGATGCGGTATACAAACTTAAGGTTTAATTTAGTTTAGGTAAACAACAAAATTTTTCCTTGATTTACTCATGAAACAAAAGATGTCCACAAAAATGTGTAGTCTAACTGTGGAATAAATTAGGACACCCTACACCCTAACATCTAGTGTTACCCCCTTTGGCTGAAATAACTAGTGAGATGCTGCTTGAAGCCATCTACCAGTCTCTGACATCAGTCTGAGAAAAGTTTGGCCCACTCCTCAATGTACAATTCTTTCAGCTGTGAGATGTTTGAGGGGTATCTTGTATGTACAGCCCGTTTTAAATCACCCCACAGCATGTCAGAGGGATTAAGATCAGGGCTTTGACTCGGCTACTCCAGGACTCTCCATTTCTTAGTTTTCAGCCAGTCCTTGGTATGTTTTGGGTTATTGTCACGTTGCAGGGTTCATTTCCGCTTCAGCTTTAATTTTCTTAAAAATGGTCTCACGTGTTCCTAAAGTACATGGTAGAATTCATGGTGGATTCCATGATGGTGAGCTGGCCAGGTCCTGCTGCAGCAAAGCATCCCCAAACCATGACTCTTCCACCTCCATGCTTCACAGTTGGTATGAGGTTCTTTTCCTGGAATGCTGTATTTGGTGTACGCCAAACATGTCCTCTTTTCTGGTGTCCAAATAATTCAATTTTAGACTCATCTGTCCATAGAACGCTATTCCAGAAGTCCTGGTGTTTGTCTACGTTCTCTCTGGCGAACTTCAGTCTGGCCTTGATATTTCTCTTAGAGAGCAAAGGTTTCCTCCTTGCACACCTCCCATGCAAGTTAAATTTGTGCAGTCTCTTTCTGATTGTAGAGGCATGCACTTTCCCATCAACAGTAGCAAGAGCCTGCTGTAGGTCGCGTGATGACATTTTAGGGATTTTGGAGACTTCTTTTAACAACTTGCGGTCTGCTCTGGGGCTCAACTTGCATGGACGGCCAGACCTGGGCATGCTGGCAATTGTTTGGAAAGTCCTCCACTTGTACACTCTTTTCCGGACCGTGGAATGGCTAATGTCAAATTCTTTTGAGATCTTTTAAAATCCCTTACCAGACTTATAAGCTGCTACAATCTTCTTTCTGAAGGCCTCAGACAGCTCTTGATCTCACCATGGTGTTCACTCTTACCACAGCAGTCATGAGCACACCAAACTAAATGTCTGAGGTTTAAGTAGGACAAACTTCTTTCAAAATGCTGAGTAACAATGTTCTAATCCTGTACATCTGATGTGATACACCTGTGTGTGATTTGAGTTATTTATTTATTTAGATTTTTATCCCGTCCTCCCAGTAGCTCAGAACGGTCTACAAGTGAACACACACAATGGAGGGTAATTAGACATATAAGAAGTGCAACAGGTTTGAATGATTGGACTTACAAGACTGTGATGTGAGTTTAAGTACAGGCAATACAGCAATTTAAGAGTAGAATTCAAATATAAGTAGTTAGTTTAAGTACAGTTATGTGAGATTAGGTAGTTGTGTAGTTTAAGTACAGTTATGTGAGATTAGGTACAGTTTGTCAGAGGATAGACTAAGAGATGACTGTACTGAAATTTAGGGGGAAGGTAGGAGAGAGGAGAGGGGGGTGCTTAAGGGGGGGGGGAGAGACAGAGGTGATCTTTAGTTGAAGAGGAGGGTCTTTACCAATTTGCGGAATGTTAATAATGAGTTCTGTTGTCTGAGTTGGGGAGGGAGTTGGTTCCAGAGGTGTGGAATGAAGTGACTGTAGGATCGTTTGCGGGCTGTTTCTGTGAGGAGGGACCTTCCGGGGGGGGGGGGGGGGGTGCATAGGCGTATCTCCGATTTTGAGCGGAGGGTGCGAGTGGGAGTGTAGATGGGAAGCTTGGATTTTATGTAGGAGGGGGTGGTGGAATGAATTCTCTTGTGGGCAATTGCCAGGGCCTTGAAAGCACATCGCTGGCTAATTGGGAGCCAGTGTTCAGCACGGAGTGCTGGGGAGATGGGATCGTGGTAGTTGAGGTTGTGTAGGAGGCGGATAGCTGCATTTTGGACCCGTTGGAGGCGTTTGAGATTATTTTTGGTTAGTCCATTAAATAGGGAGTTACAATAATCCATTCTGGAGAGGACATAAGCGTAGAGGAGTTGGGTGAGGTCAGGTTTGGAGATGTAGGGTTTGATCCTTTTCAGTTGGCGAAGGTAGTAGAAGGAGGTGGAGATTACTTGGGATATGTGGGCAGATAGGGATAGGTGTCCGTCTAGGGTTACTCCTAGGCTGCGAACCTGATCTGTTGCTGTTAGTAGAGTGGAGTCCCATGCTAGTGTAGGACGTGGGTATTTGGTGGTTTTTTTTCTGATCCATAAGAGTTCGGTTTTAGAGGCGTTAAGTTGAAGTTTGTTGTTTGACATCCAAGTTTTCATGTCAGTGAGGCAGTGTTGGAGGTTAGCAATTTGGGATTGCCGGTTCTCGCCTAGAGGGAGGAGCAGCTGGATGTCATCTGCATAAGAGTGGATTTTAATGTTATATTTCTGCGCTATATCGATGACGGGCCTGATGTAGAGGTTGAACAGGAGGGGGGATAGAAGGGCTCCTTGAGGAACACCATATTTGATAGGCTTGGGGTTAGATTTATGTGTCCCTAGAAGGACAGTCTGGGTTCTTTGATGGAGGAAGGAGGTGATCCATTGGAGGGCTGTGTCTTTGATTCCGAGGTCGTAGAGTCTAGATGTGAGGAGGTGGTGGTCGACTGTGTCAAAGGCAGCACTGAGGTCAAGTAGGACTAGTAGGGCATCATTGCCTTTGTCGAGAATTGACCAGCTGTCATCCATGATATCAAGGAGTACTGATTCTGTGCTGTGGCCTTTTCGGAAGCCGGACTGGGCTGGGGATAGAGCAGCTTGTTCTTCAATGAAAGGGTGTAGTCGGTGGAGCACGATTCGTTCAAGGAGTTTAGAGACAAATGGGAGGTTGGAGACTGGGCGATAGTTGCCAGGTTCGTTAGGATCAAGGGTGGGTTTTTTAAGAGTGGGTTTGATAATAGCTGACTTCCAGCTGAGGGGAACAGTCCCCGTGGTTAGAGAGGTGTTAATGATGGGGAGGATGGATTCTGCCATGGCGTCTTCTGTGGACAGCAGGAGGGTAGACGGGCAGGGGTCGAGGATGGTGTTTGAGGGTTTGAGTTCTCTCAGGGTTTCGAGAACCTCCGTATGAGTGGCCATATGAAATTGGGAGAGAGCGGCGGAAGAGGGGGTATTTTGAATCGGCTGGGGCTGAGTAGGAGTGGGTTTGGTGTTGGCGTCGAGGTTATCTCGGATGGTTTGTATTTTGGATTGGAAGAAGTTCGAGAGGGTTTCGCTGTCGAGTTCTGTTTGGTTGCTGTGACTTTTTCTTTGGGTGTTAGTGAAGAGTTGGTTTGTGAGGGTGAACAGTTGTTTAGATCTAGAAGGGGCTAGTTGTAGGAGGCGAGAGTAGTAGGTCTTTTTTGCTTCTAGGATGGCTGCTTTGTAGGTGATGGATATGTTGTTCCAGTGGGTTTTGGTTTCTGTGCACGGATGTTTGACCCAGATCCTTTCTGCTTTTCTTAGTGATCGTTTTATGGAACGGAGGTCATTAGTGTACCAGGGAGCAGGTGCTTTGTTGGTGATTATTTGGGTTGTTTTTGTCTGGACAAGGTTATTATAGAGGGATTGGATGTTGGAGTGCCAAGTGGAGGCTGCCTGGTCAATTAAGTGAGGGTGTTGGGTATAGGTTTCATTAAGGGTGCAAATACCTGCGGCCATAGCTTGAGGGTTGACTGAATTAGGGAGTTGACGTAGGGTAGGAGGGGTAGGATCTTTACGCGGGGTTACGGTGGTATCGAGTGGGAGTTCGCATTCAATGAGGTGGTGGTCAGACCATGGGACAGGTGTGGAGGTATAAGTTTGTTGGGGCTCTGTAGTTGGGTCTCTGAGGGTGAAGAGCAAGTCTAAGATGTTGCCTGCTGAGTGTGTGGGGGTGGTTATCGCTTGGTGGAATCCTAGGTCAGAGAGGGAGGAGAGGAAATTGTCAGCTTGTCCTGAAGTGTTGGGGTAGTCTGGGAAATTGAAGTCTCCCAGGATTGTCACGTGTTTGTGTGAAATGGATAGTTCGGTGATGAATTCGAGGAGGGTCTCTAGGGTATCTGCTGGGGAGTTGGGGGTTCTATAGAGGAGTAAGAGGGCGATTTTTTGTTTGTGGCCTATGGTGAATGCAATTACTTTAAGTGGGAGGATATGTGGGGGTGTCCTAATTAATTCCTCAATTAAAATATACATTTTTTGTGGATATCTTTTATTAATTTAAAGAAAATATTTGTTGTTTAACTGCAATTAAATCACTTTCTTTTCCAGAGATAAATTAAAAAAAAAAAAAGATTTGTTCACAGTTTTCTAAATGAGGTCTCACCAGAGTCTTAAACAGGGGCATCAATAGCTCCTTTTTCCTACTGGCCATACCTCTCCCTACGCACCCTAGCTTTCTCCATCGCTTTTGATTATAACCACTGAAAGGCACTATATCAGATCCCTTCCCTTTTTCTTCTGAAGGGTTTAAATGCTCATGCTTAATTTACCGTACAGCTGCATATTTCACCTATTAATTGGGTTGCTTTTTTTTTAACTCTAGCAGTTGGGCAGATTATGGGGCAGAGAATGGGCAAGGACCATTTGGCCTATAGATCTGTAACTGCTCCATCATTATGGAATGCAAGGCCTGTACACTTCCATGAAGAATCCTCTTTAAATAAATTTAGAATCAAACTTAACACACATTGTTATTTAAAGATGCATTTGATTTCTGAATAGCGACTAACTCCTAATCACCCCGATAAGACTACCGATTCATTCAGATATGATTGCTACTAATCAGATTTAATTGCCCTCCCCCTACTGTTCATTCCTTTCTTGCATCTGTGTCCTATCGAATTGCGTATTTCTTCCCTTTTTTTCGCTCGTGTGAATAATTCATTTTGTTTGTCAGTTAGTATTTGTTAATCCATATTAACATAATTTTTATTATATACACTGCTTAGATATCTGATAAGTGGTTTATCAAATTTTAAATAAACTTGAAACCTAGAATATCAATGTAAGCTGTTTTTGTATACATTATTAAATATTAATAAACATAAACATTAAAAATAAACACCACTAATGGCCAATTTAAGCCTGTTCTTGAAGGAGAAATGATTTATTTAATATACAGTATTTGCTTTTTGCTGGTATATCAAGCGACTCCAATAACACGGACTGTATCTCTGAAAGAAAAAGATTTATTCTTTTGTTTCCTTTTATTGGTTTGCAGTACTCCCCTGAAATTCGTGGGGGTTCCGTTCCAGGAACACCCGTGAATTTTGAAAAACCGCAAATGCGGTTTTGAGTCTGTAAAAAGGCAGAAGAGGGCAGCTGGTGCGCTGGTAGGTGCAGTAAACATACCCGGTATGCTCCGGGGGAGGGGGGGGGAGAGGAGGAGGAATCGGCTGTACAGAAGGCTGATTGGCTGACTCATCCCCTGTATTTTCTGACCGGAAGAGGCAGTCAGAAAATACCGTGAATAACTGAGTCCGCTAATTGCGAATCGTGAATTCGCGGGGGAATACTGTATTGTATTGTTGATTTTCCTGTATTTTGTTATTTTTGTATGTAACAAATATTATTCAATAAAGTACAGTATTAAAAAAAACAAAAAACCAACCCAATACCACAATTGTAGAACAGACCTGCCATTCATACCTGACACAGTGCCCCCCAAAGATGTAATTCAATTGACTAAAATAATTGTGCTTATTTGACTTTGTCTACAACTGGGTACTAGTCAAACTATGATATTCCCATCTTTACAAATTTCATTGCTAATTATAAGGATTTCGATTAACGACTCAGGCAGATGCACAGTTTGTGATAGGCTGTACAATATTCAGACTAATTTAAGAAACCATGATTCATCTCTATCAACAATAATTGCTCCTTAGAAATAACACATTTTCAAAAGTGAGCTATTATGGAATTCCCAGCTAAAAAAGCTCAAATTCTATGTCAGGGGCTAATGACACTTAAGCGCTGGGTTTTAAATAGTATGGTAATCCAGGGTGTCACGTAGATTTTCTATTCAGGGCTTCAGAACTCCTTCGGCAGAGACAGTTGCATTGTTCCATTTCCCGAAAGAGAGGGGAACAGAACGTGGCGGCAGGCAGCTAGGGCTGTTTTTGCTGCTCACTCCCCGTTAATGCCCCCTTCCCCTGAAATCAGGGGGGTGGAGAAATGATGCTGAGGTGACACGGAGGCTGTCCTCAGTTCTTGAAGACCTTCGGTGTCTAAATAACCATTGGGAGCTGCACAAAACGCAAGGATCTGGATTTCAAACACAGCTGCCTTCAGGAAAATAGGAAAAGAGCTCCTGAAAGAGGTGTTGGCAGGGTTGGGAGGAGATATAGGGGGTGAAAAGACAGTGGGCTAAGCTGAAAGGAGCTATAAAGAGCAACAAGTCTTTTTGTACAGAAAGTACATAGAGTAAAACCTTGGATTGCAAGTGTTTTGCAAGACAAGCAAAACATTTTATTCAATTTTAACTTGATAAACGAGCAAAGTCTTGCAATACGAGTACACACGAGTACACTTCTCCCTCCGTATCTGCGGATTCGCTTATTCGCGATTTTTCAGCTGCTGACTCCGCCCCCCCTAATTTTCGCCACTGAACCCGACCTTTCACATTGGAAATCGCTGCTCCCAGTGGTTCCTGAAGGAAATCGCTGCTCCCGGCGTTGTACGGAGCAAATCGCAGGTCGGGTTATTCACGGTTTATTATCGTTTTCAGGTCTGTTTTACCGAAAAAATGCAAATAGCATACAAAAAGTTATTTGCGGTTTTTCGGTATTCAAGGCTATGTTCTGCCTGGTGTCGGGTCAAAAGTGCGCCGGGACAAAGGCGCGCGCAGACAATTGAGCGCAGCGCGGAGGTGCGCGCTGCAGAAAATTACAGTTTTTACGGCTACGACGGGGGGGGCGTGGGGGGGAACCCCCCCACTTTACTTAATAGAGATCGCGCCGCATTGTGGGGGCATTGTGGGGGGTGTGGGGGGTTGTAACCCCCCACATTTTACTGAAAACTTCACTTTTTCCCTAAAAACAGGGAAAAAGTGAAGTTTTCAGTAAAATGTGGAGGGTTACAACCCCCCAAACCCCCCACAACGCCGGCGCGATCTCTATTAAGTAAACTGGGGGGGCTCCCCAACAAAACCCCCCGTCGGAGCCCCTAAAAACTGTAATTTTCTTTGGCGCGCACCTCCGTCTTGCGCTCAGTTGTCGGCGCGCACTTTTGTCTTTCGCCGACTTGTCTATGAACCGGGGAACTTTGCTTTGATATACAAGCCCTTTGGATTACGAGCATGCTTTTGGAACGAATTATGCTCGCGGGGATGGGCCTGGGGGTGGGGCCATAGGTCCGGATTTTCATTCAGGAAAATCTGGTAACACTACCCCCTCACCCCACCCCACCACTTCTCTCATGCCCATCTCTTCCTCCCTTCCCACACTCCTTTCTGGTGCGGGTTACTTTCTTCCTCCCTTACTTGTGGATTCTGCATCCATCTGCGTCCCCTCCCCTCCACTTTGCTCTATGGGTCCACCATCCATGTTCCCTCCTCTCCCTCCTCCCAATTGTGGTTTACCATCTGTCCCCTTCCCCTCCTTCTTCTGAGGGTCTGCCTTTTCTCACTCTCTGAGCTCCTCTCCCCTCTCTTGTAGAAGCATCTATGTCCCCTCACCCCACCCCCTTTCTCACTCACATCTCTTCCTCCTTTCCCACACTCCTTTCTGGTCTGGGTTACTTTCTTCCTCACTCACTTATGTGTCCAGCATCCTCTCCGCTTTGCCCTGTGGGTCCACCATTCATGTCCCCTCCTCTCCCCCTTCCCAATTGTGGTTCACCATCTGTCTCCTTCCCCTCCCCTCCTCCTGAGGGTCTGCCTTTTCTCACTCGCTGCTCCCCCCCCTCCCATGGCATCTCCCTGACATCCTTCTCCTGAACAGACAACTCCCTCCCTCCCCCATGTGAGTCTGGATTCCAATCGACCCCCTCCCCCCTATGAAGAGCCTTTATTTCTTACCCATGTGCCCTGCCAAAGCAGCAGTGGTGGCCGGTCAGCAAGGAAACACTATAAACAGGCTGTTTGCAGCCAGCCCTGCCTGGGACTTTCCTCTGCCACATCGAAAGTGACGTGGCAGAAGAAAGGCCCTGGTGGGTCCGGCCACAAA
Source organism: Geotrypetes seraphini (assembly GCF_902459505.1). Taxonomy (NCBI): domain Eukaryota; kingdom Metazoa; phylum Chordata; class Amphibia; order Gymnophiona; family Dermophiidae; genus Geotrypetes; species Geotrypetes seraphini. The sequence continues at coordinate 24,221,667 of NC_047086.1, forward strand.
AATATAGCATTGCATTCATTTTCAGTTGGTTGGGAAGGGGGGGGTGGAGAGTGCAACTGTACTCCCCTGAACCCCGCTGGCTATGCCCATGGAAAATCATTGGTTTCTCTTACTGAGCGTGCTTTTGAAGTACTTGGCTGCAATAGAAAACTTCTTGTCTTTCCAATTGATTAGTTAGCTTCAACACAGATGAGAATTAAAGCAGCTCCTGAGCCACTGTCACAGCTGAAGAATATTAAAGGTCTCTGCCAGTGTTAATTTTGCTCATGGGAATTTGATGAGCTCACTCTATCTTGAATATGTCAATAAAAGTTAGATTGAGAAGCTTGGGAACGAAGGCTTTGATGTAATTTATAGGATCCTAGCTTCTTTATTCATTTTTTTTTTTTTTATTTTTTTTTTTTTTTTGAAGTTTAAGATTTTATTAAACAAAATGAAAACAGTACACAGGCAGCATGCCAACAGCAAAAGTACATTGCCCATATGAAACAACAGAACCCCCCCACCCCCCCCACCGAGTGATACAATATAAGCGTAAAACAAAGGAAGATGAAAAAGAAAATAAGAAAAATTTCAAAGTAAACCTCGCCAGGAGCTATAACGAGACCACTGTCGATGAAACGTTCCACAGGAATCATTATTTAAAGCAGTCAATTTGGACATCAAGTAAATTTGGTCAATCTTATGTAACAGTTCAGTACGAGAAGGCAAAGAGTCACGCTTCCAATATGTGGCTACTAAAAGTCTGGCTGCCGTAGCAACCAGGGCCACAAAATGATTCTGATCCACATCCAAACTCCCCAAAGGATAGTTAAGTAAAAATATTTCCATACGCAACAGGATGGGTAAGCGTAACACATCAATCAGCAGTCGTTGAACCATCTTCCAATAAGGTACAATCTTAATACAATCCCACCACACATGTCCAAAGGAGCCCAGACATCCACAGTTGCGCCAACAGTGCCCGTCCCCACAGTGATAGAAACGGTGCACCTTTTCTGGCGTAAGGTACCACTGGAATAGCATCTTATATCCCTGCTCCACTAAGGGAGATGCCAAGGAGACTCTCAGCAGTGTACCATAAAGACAGTCCCATTGTCGATAATCCAAGGCCCTCCCCAGCAAGAGTTCCCAACGATGTTCATATGTGTGGGCCTGTGGTCTAGTGTATAAAAGAGCCCTATAGAGACGTGAAATAAGGCCCACCCCAGATCCCATCCTAAATACTTGTAAAAAAGCAGAGTCTGCCCCTTCCCACTCCGGGATCACCCTCTTCACCATAAAATCTCGAAGTTGGACATAGGCGAAAAAATCAGTCGAGGGGAGGTCATATATAGATTGCAAGGCAGCAAAGGGTACCAGTTGTCCACCCATTACCAGCTGACCTAGGACCCTAAGACCCTCCATTTCCCAACGCCGAAAAATCCCAGTATCTTTAGCAGGCAGAAAATCAGGGGCAAACCCAATGGGAGTAGCATAAAAATAGCGCTGACGTGGGAACCAAGCTCGTCGAACCCGGCTCCACGCCTGCAAAGTACATTCCATCCCATAAGATGTCCCCATCTGCAGATCTCGAAGGATATCAAAAGACAGCCAGGGCACTGCTGCCAAAGGGTAAGTAGGTTGTAAGGCCTGTTCTAGAGATACCCAGCGCTGGGAGGGATATGCCCAATGAAACAGTCCTTGCAGTTGGGATGCATAGTAATATGTAGAAAAATCAGGGACACCCATTCCCCCATGTAACCTGTCCCAGTACATACGTTCCCTCCGCACCCTAGGGGGTTTACGTGTCCAGATATAAGCAAAGGCCCGCCGTTGTAGCCTAAGCAAGAACCGTTTAGGAATTGAGAGAGGTAGGCAGGAGAACAGATACAAAAAACGAGGCAGCACATTCATACGCAAAGCACTAATCCTACCCATCCAAGACAATCTCAAACCCTCCCATCGATCCAGATCAGCAAATACAGTTCTTAGCAACGGAGGGTAATTCAATTCAAAAAGGTCAGTAAGTCTTCGAGATATACGCACACCAAGGTATTTAATGGATTTAGCCGCCCATCGAAACGAGAACATAGCACGTAAGTCCGTCACCAACAAGTCCGGAAGGGAAACGTTAAGCAATTCAGATTTTTCGATGTTAATTTTAAAGCCAGCCACCACACCAAACATAGTCAAAACACGAAGCACCTCCGTCAAAGAACGATGTGGGTGGGTCAAGGTAAACAAAATATCATCAGCATATAATAAAATCTTATGTTCTTCACCACCCACCACAATTCCCCGAATATCAGCATTCGCACGTATAGTGGCTGCTAAAGGTTCCATGACCAGCGCGAAAATCAGTGGTGACAAAGGGCACCCTTGCCTAGTTCCTCTACGAATCATAAAATTAGCAGTATATCTTCCATTAACTCTTAAACAAGCCTCCGGGGCAGCATATAATAAAGTCACCCAGTGTAGAAAAGCACCCGAAATGCCCATCTTCTTCAGGGCCGCTAACATAAACGGCCAATAAACCCTATCAAAGGCTTTTTCTGCGTCAACTGATAACAGGACTGCCGGAACAGAATCTTGATGGGCCACTCCAATAAGATCTAACACTCTTCGGATATTGTCACCAGGTTGCCTCCCTGAAATAAAGCCACATTGATCTCCATGAACTAGGTAAGGCAGAAAACGTTGCAACCGGACTGCCAAAATACGGGTAAACAGCTTATAATCAACTCCTAACAATGAGATAGGGCGGTAAGACCCACAAAGGAGGGGATCCTTCCCAGGTTTAAGAAGAAGGGAGACCGCTGCCTGACGAAACGAATACGGCAGACAATCCCCCTCCAAAAAAGAATTAAACAATCTGGTCAGAGGATTGACTATATGGGCCTCCATTTTCTTATAAAACAGGGGGGAGAAGCCATCAACACCCGGTGCCTTGGAAGCAGCCAGATGACGTATAGCCGCTACCACCTCAGCGGGTTGAATAGGGGAAGAGAGCCATTCCGCATCAACTTCCGCCAAACAAGGCAAGGTGACGTTAGATAGAAAAGCATCTATCTCCCCCTCCGTGGCTTCAATTTCCGGAGTGTACAGAGTCTGATAGAAGGATAAAAAGGCCTGATGGATGTCCCCATCATCTGCACAAAGCTGACCCGAATCATTACGAATCCGAGTTATGGAATGTTGTGCTTGAGTTTGCTTGATCTGTGCAGCTAACAAGCGACCTGCCCTACCACCCCATTCAAAAAACCGTTGTTTCCGCCTCTGCAGGGCCCAAGCCATGCCCTCTAAATCAAGTTCTTGTAAATCTCTCCGGCACTCCGTCAGCGCTACCCCCCCAGCCACCGACGGGGCTCTCTTGTGGGCATTCTCTAGGCGTCGAAGGCGGGACACTAGTTCTAATCTGCGGGCCACTCGACATTGATTTCTGTACGACCCCCTCGAGATACAACAACCCCGAAGGGTAGCTTTAAAACTTTCCCAAAGAATTGCAACATTAATGCCAGCTATGTCGTTGAATACAAAAAATTCCTTGACATCAGTCTCTAAAAGAGTCAAGGTATTGGGATCTTTCAACAAAGAGTCATTCATACGCCATAAGCGACGGCCGCCTCTAACCTGTCCAACCTGTAACTCCAGAGTCAAAGGAGCATGATCTGACCACACCCGGGGCTCAATACTGGAGGCCAGGGCTCGAGGTAGAGCAATACGAGGCAGCATCCACATATCAATTCTAGTATATGAATTATGTTTCGATGAATAAAATGTGTAATCTCGCGTGCCTGGATGTAAATAGCGCCACACATCTATCAAATCGTGCCTACGCAGGAAGCGCAGCAAAGCTCTTCTGTCGCTTCTAGCGTAGCGGATGGAAGAATTTGAATTATCCTCCTGAGGATAGCAAGTAAGGTTAAAATCTCCACCCACAAGGAGTGTACCTTCTACATGATCTAACAGCACACGTTCTAGCAATGTAAAGAAGGCCCCCTGACCAGCGTTTGGGGCATAGACATTCAGCAAACTATACAAGGTGCCATCCAACTCAGCCTTGACCAATATGTAGCGGCCCTCAACATCCCGCACCACCTCTCTCAATACCACCTGGACACGTTTATGAATTAAGATGCCCACCCCCTGGGTCTTTTTCCGGACCTTATTAGAAGAAAGGAAAACGTGTGGGTAGCTATGGTGTGTAAGCAATTTCTCATAGTGAGATTGAAAATGGGTCTCCTGAATAAATCCAACCGCACTATTCAGGCGGCTCATTTCTTTAAATAACAAGCGTCGTTTTTGTGGAGAATTCAGACCATGTACATTATAAGATAGCAAAGTGAGTTTATCCATTTGTACCAGAAAGGAAAAAGCACTTCATTGCCAAATCAACCATTTGTTCCAAAGCAGCCAAATCATCCAACCCCTGCAATCGTAACCCTAAGAAAAACATTATACAAACACACTTCCATACAATCATACCAGAAAGCACTCGGTCACTACTTTCCCCAGCTCCAACATCCCCCCTTCCCCCCATCCCCCCAACAGTACCCCACATGGTCCAGCCACCAAAGCACCTGGAAACCACGGTACAGGAAGTGTAGAGAAACAGTTCACAAAGGGACCCCCAGAACAAGCCCTATAAACAATCTTCGCGACAGAAGCCGCTCAACAAAGAGAAGAAAAAACAGACACAGCACAAAATTACTAAAGCACATTGCACAAAAACAAATGTTCAAGTGGGTGAGGGTGTGGCCGCCTCCAAAGGGCGACGAGCTGCAGCCGATCTAGCCACTCTCTGCCATCCCAACCCTCTTCCTGATTTGGGCACAGGTGACCTCTGAGGAAGTGGAGCCATTTCTGAAGCTGCCATCAAACCAGCTTCCACCAATCGAGCCTGAACATCCGCCACAGTTATTGCAGTGTAAGTCTTGCTTGCATGTGTAAAAGCCAATCCGATAGGATAAATCCATCTATATCGAACACTGTGCTCCTGCAGTATACGGGTACAGTCTCTATATGTGCGACGGCGGGCCAGGGTTGCTGGAGCTATATCAGGATAGACATCAATGTCCGCTTCTTCCCATTTAACAGTTCCCCCAGAGCGCCGCACCGCCCTAAGCACATGTTCTTTATCCATATAGCGATGGAAACAGGCCACAACATCACGAGGACGGTTCACATCACGAGGGCCAGGGATGCGGTGAGCCCTATCCAGCAATGGTTTCCCCACCTCCACAGGTAAACCAGCGGACTCCAGTGCCTGAATGCATATATGATCAATCACCTCCATGCAGCGAGAGTCAGAAACAGTGTCAGGCACACCCCGAAAGCGAAGGTTGCACCGTCTGGAGCGATTCTCCAGATCTTCCATCTTTAGGGTGCTCGCATCAGCCTTTTCCTCTAACGCTGCAATCCTGCCTCTCAAGTGTGTTAATTCAGAGCCATGTGCCTCCACTGCAGTCTCCGTCTCTCCCACTCGATTCCCGATTTCACCCACCTCACGTTTTAGCTCAGCAACAACAGCGTGGATATCAGCTCGAACTGCAGAGATTTCAGATTTTAATTCCTGAAACCAGCCACGCATCTCCAGCTGTAAAGTTGGCAACGTTGCATCGACATGTGAGCCCTCCGCAGCCGCGGTCGGATCGGGCGCCATTTTTGAGCTAGGCTTAGGAGGCCCGTTCGGGATCGGTGAAGAAAATGCTTTTATGTCGGTTTGTTTTTTTCGCGTCGTCATCGAGACACAGCAAAGCAGCTACACAATCGAATTGTAGGTAATATGCAGTGCAGGCTCGCGAAATCGCGCGAAGATAGCCAAAATCAGCACGGGGGTCCGCGGAGCTATCTCTCTAGGCTGCCATCAGCCACGATGACGTCACTTCCTTCATCCTTCTTTATTCATTTTCACCGTCGGACAAATCAGTTTATATCAGTTTTGAATACAATACGTGTCAAAAATCAGTATAAAGAAAAGTTTGGCAAACACGGAAAGTCTTTACGATCTGATACTGTAGTTACATAGGTAAAGCTAACAACCCTTTGGCCACCTACTGACTTTTACAAAGCTGCGGTTCTCACATTGTAAATATCTTGTAAAAATCTTCCCGTATCTTACTCACATTGTAATTATCTCCTTGTAAACAGCTCTGATCTCTCGTATCTTATTATTATTCCTTCGTTCTGTAACTTGCTCCAAACATATGTATCTTGTTGTAAACATTCAGCACGACTCACATTGTAAACCGCTTTGAACTTAGGATATAGCGGTATATAAGAAATAAAATTATTATTATTATTATTACTGTGAGTCGCGACCTGAGCGCAAGGCTTTCTAAAACATAAGAACATAAGAATAGCCCTGCTGGGTCAGACCAATGGTCCATCAAGCCCAGTAGCCTGTTCTCAAAGTGGCCAATCCAGGTCCCTAGTACCTGACCAAACCCCAATGAGAGCAACATTCCAGAGCTGAGATTGTGATGTCATAATGCCTCAGAGCCAACCTCATCAGTGATGTTACAATGGCTTAATTGTCCTATACTTGGCTCACGTAAGAACATAAGAATAGCCATACTGAGTAAGACCAATGGTCCATCGAGCCCAGTAGCCCATTCTCACGGTGGCCAATCCAGGTCACTAGTACCTGGCCAAAACTCAAAGAGTAGCAACATTCCATGCTACCGATCCAGGGCAAGCAGTGGCTTCCCCCATGTCTTTCTCAATAACAGACTATGGACTTTTCCTCCAGGAACTTGTCCAAACCTTCCTTAAAACCAGCTACGCTATCCGCTCTTACCTTATGGAAATCCGTCCAGGCACCCGGACAGTCCTCTGAAAAGAGGACATGTCCGGGTCTTCTCAGACATGTGGTAACCCTAGTTTCAGGCAGGCGTTTGATAAAAGTGTCCTTCCTGGTATTTCTCTTCATTCAGCCTTTAAGGCTCTAGAACTGCCAATCTCACAGCTATTGGATTTTTCCCCCCAAAATCCAGCCGCCTCAGCCTCCCATAGTCCACTCAGTTTAAGTTGATCACCTGTCCCAACTCCAGTCTGGCAGTTTTAGAATGTTACCCAGTGGCTTAGTGAGGGTGAGAAGCACCCCTTCCCCAACCTCATCTCTGCCCCCCGCTCCTTCACCGATCCCTCCCCTGCTGCGTGCCTGCCCCCCCCGTCCCTTCCCCCATATCTTTAGAGGTTCACCGCCATGACCAACAAGAACTTCAACGTGCTCCTCGAGACCATGTCGGTTCTCCCTCTGACGTCACTTCTTTGGCGCGGCACTCGGAAGTGACGTCATCGGGAGAGATGAGGTGGTCACGAGGAACACGTTGAAGTTGTTGCTAGAGGCACATGGTAGCTGTTACCACATCAAGGAATTACCTGGTATTGCCATGATATCGACCGTTCCACGGTATTGCCATGGGAAAAAGAACTTATACTGTGGTAATCGCACGGTATTGGGGACAAGTCAGCCGTCCCTAGACCTACCTTTAAAATCCTGGTACTTTAGTGGCCTCTTTGGGCCTGCGCCGATCTCCGAATGGTTGCAGTCAGTTGTCGCGAGTCCCATGAGAGCTGACTGCAGCCATTCGGAGATCGGCGCGGGCCTAAGCGGAAGCGCGGAGGGCTTGCTCCTGATCTCTGCGCTTCTGGCCTGTGCGCCGCTGGCCGGGAAATACGATGGACCACCAGGTATGATGGCAGCAGGTTGGTGGGTTTAAAAGATGTGGCGGCGTCTAGGGGGGAGGGGTTTAAAAATATGTGGCTGCGGCAGCGGGATTAACAAATTTGTATCTTCGCTTCATAAGACGCACTTACATTTCCACCCCCTCTTTGGGAGTGGAAAAAGTGTTTCTTATGGAGCAAAAAATACGGTATCTTAAATAAGAGGAGACTAACAAAGATGGCGGCCTGAATGCATTCGGCTGAATGCTATCGTGTCTTTCTATAATTTTCATGGTCAAAAGGAAATCTAAGACCCGGGTATTCCCCTCGGAACCTGAGCAGAAAATAAGCTTACCTAGCCTGATGGATGCATTCGTCACACGGGGGCCCAAAGGAGAGCTGACGGAGACAACTTCAGCGCGAAGTGGAAGCGGGTCGGAGGGTCCTCACACTTCTTTCGAGGAGACCAGCTTATCGCTGGAGGAGCGTAGAGTGCCTGCCAAGCCACTCCCCCGACCCGTGTTGCAAGACACGAAGAGTGAGGGGAGTTTAGCTGCCTCCGAGAGCTGCGAAGATGAACGGCAGGAAGAACTAGTAGTGAGGAAATTTTTAGCTGCTTCACTGACATCAGTGCTGTCACGGGGAACCTTGGAAGTGGTAGGAGAGGTGCACAAGTCACCTCTGGAAAAATTTCCTTCAGGTATTGTGGAACTCAAAGCTATGGAATTTAAATGTTCTTTAACTCCATTGTTTAAACCACTGGCTACTGACTTACCGTAGTTTTTTCCTCCAAAAGACAAACTTTTGCCACCCCCCCAAAAAAGGGGGTGGAAATGTAAGTGCGTCTTATGAAGCGAAGATACAAATTTGTTAAGCCCGCTGCTGCCACTGCATCTTAAAACCCCTCCGCCGCTGCATATTTTTAACCCCCCCGTCCACTGTCGCATCTTTTAAACCTGCCCACCCGCTGCCGTTGTACCTTGTGGTCCAGCGTATTTCCTGGACAGCGGCACACAGGCCAGAAGCACAGAGATCAGGAGCAAGCCCTCCACGCTCCCACCTGGACCTGTGTCGATCTCCAAATAGCTGCAGTCAACTCTCACGGGACTCACAAAAACTGACTGCAGCTATTCAGAGATCAGCGCGGGCCCAAGTGGGAGCGTGAAGGGCTTGTTCCTGATATCTGTGCTTCTGGTCTGTGCGCTGCTGGCTGGGAAATAGATGAGACAGCCGTCTAAGAAGGGAGGAACTAAAAAAGGTACCGGGGGGGTATGATTAAAGGTACGGGGGGATGATTAAAAAAGGTATAGGGGGAATGTAGGAGGTGTGAGGGGATGATTTAAGGTACTGGGGGGCACTTGGGGTATGGGGGATGATTTATGTTACGGGGGGGGTCCGGGGGGAATGGGGCCTGTCTGCCTGTCACTAGGCTGGCCTGCTCTGTGCCCTATCCCTACCTGCCCTTTGCCCTGTCCCAGCCTACCACTACACCACCAGAGGGGGGGCAGGGTTCAAAGCCTGGTAGGGAGGGGGGACAGGGTGCAGAGCCTGGCAAGGAGTATGGGGTTGGGTGCAGAGCCTGGCAGGGAGAATTTGGTTCAGAATGATTTTTTTTCTTGTTTTCCTCCTCTAAATCTAGGGTGCATCTTATGGTCAGGTGCATCTTATGGAGCGAAAAATACGATATTTATATACTGCCTATCAAGGTTATCTAGGCGGTTCACAATCAGGTACTCAAGCATTTTCACTATCTATCCTGGTGCGCTCACAATCTAACATACCTGGGGCAGTGGAGGATTGAGTGACTTGCCCAGGGTCACAAGGAACAGCACAGGGTTTGAACCCCCAACCTCAGGGGTCTGAGGCTGTAGCTCTAACCACCGCGCCACTCCTTCCTCAATAGTAACACATATAGTGTACATGCATTGCATCTCTGCATCAGTTACATCCTTTGCCATTTCGGAACTTGTTGTAATACAGGAGAATATCTGGTTGTGTGTCTTTAGGAGACAGTGTCTTAATTGAATCCATTGATAGATAAAGGGGCTGGGAATGTCATAAGTGTCCATGATTCCACTGAATGTCATCCATGTATTGTTGTTAATTAAGTGTTGCAGTGTTGGAGAAGACTTCTACGAATCCCACGGACAGCTGGGATCGCCAACAAAGATGTTCTTGATCATATAAAGCCAGAGTTAACCCTGGAAGGCAATATTACCGGACAGAAACTGACCTATTTTGGACGTGTGATGAGGGCAAACTCACTAGGAAAGGAGGTGCTCCTCGGAATGGTCAGTGGTAAAAGAAAGAAGGGGAGACCAAAGGCCCGTTGGCTGGATACCATCAAGAACGATACCGGAATGAGCACCAAGTAATCGAAAGAAGCTGTGAAAAACAGGGAAGCATGGCGACGACCGGCCTACGGAGTATCCAAGGGTCAGATGTGACTGAATGGACAGCAGTGGTAACTTGCAGTAAGTTACTCTTGTAACTGGAAGGCCTGCCCAGGTCCTGCCCCCTAATTTTGCTCACATGTTCACCATCTTTGCAGTTGCATTCTATGGGGCCCTTTTCCTGCGCTATGTCAGGTGCTAACATGCGCTCAGCGCAAAAAATGCAAGATATACTATATTGTTCTCTGTGGGTGGAGTAGCCAATTGGTTAGTGCAGCTGTCTAAAGATGCCGGGTTTTGGAAATCCCTCCGGGCGCACTGACAGTCTTCTAAAAAAGGACATGTCTGGGTTTTCCTGGACATCTGGTAACCTTTCTGTGGTTTACACTGATTATATGCAGGTCTTTTGCCCCTAGTAAGTTCACAATCTAAGTTCTTGCACCTCAGGCTATGAGTGACTTGCCCAGGGTCACAGGGAGCTCCGGTGGGACTTGAACCTGTTTACCCAGCTTCGCAACCCACTGCGCTGACCATTAGGCCACGCCTCCCCCTCTCTATCATTCTCCCCCACCGAAATACCAAACGTTGTGAATGACAGAGAATTTCTTGTGTCCTTTCAAAGGAAAGCACATCCCCATTAGAGACCAGCCAAATGCCGAGACACACATCCTCCAAGTGTCAGCTTTCATGTGCGGCTTTTGATCAGGGAAAAGATGTGGAAGTCTATTTTAATCATTCCCCGGCAGGGCTTCTTCACCCTGCTGCGAGAATCACCGAGGCAGAAATCATCCGGCCTGAAATACTTTATGGGCTCTGTCACTTCATTGAGTGTTTGCTGCATCTGAGCAAAAATCTAATATGGTTTGGATACTGTAAAAATCCAAAGTTCTGTCACGCCATCTTTTCTCTACTTACCTCTGCAGGATCGTAAAAAACAGTTCTATATGACTGCACCCAATGTAAGATCAGGGGCTGCTTTTACTAAGGTGCGTTAGGGCCTTAACACGCGGAATGGCGTGCGCTAAACCTTAATGCCAGCATTAAGGTTATTCTAGAAGCGTACCGCGTGGTTTAGCGTGTGGTAATTCATTCATTTAAAATTTAAAATTTTGTAATTCTATTCTAACTTACCTGACTTAAAGTTAAGACTTTCCCATCAATATCTGCCGCTGGGGATCCAAAGATGGCCGCGGCGTTCCCACCGAGCATTTAAATGCATACCCCTCCCCTGACGTCAGCCCAGTGTCACAGCACCTAGCAACCACACACATAAACTAAAAGTTAAAAACCACCACTGTCAACAATCCACCTGCGCCATCCAATCCGAGGTTCATTTAGTCCATTAGGGAGCCATCGTTTGTAGTTCGAGCATCCATCTAAGCTCCCTCAAGTTTAGCTTGCGCTCTATGTTACCTCCTTCCCATCCAACAGTGATAACATCTAAAACTCTCCATTTTAGGTCAGTAAGTTTACGATTGCATACTCTCCAATGGCGAACCAGAGGAGACACTTCTTTGCGAGTATTAACTCTAGATTTATGCTCCGTTAGAATAGAATTATAAAATTTTAAATTTTAAATGAATGAATGCATGGACTCAGAAAAGGCGCTGCAGCCGCTAGCTTCGGCCATGATGAGGAGCGACCCCCCACGACCACCACCGCCACCACCACGAGGGGGAGGCCATGGTTGGCGCCGCAAACGGTCAGAGAGATGTGAGCGGTGCCTGTCCTGAAAGGAGACAGATTCAGCAAATTTGACATGCAGGAGGAGAGAGTGAACATCTTAGACGAGTTGATGACCGGAGACACGCTTCCGGTTTGCTGACAAGGATCGGATGACATCTGGAGAAGTTTCGCAGCCAAAGCAGTGAAGTCATTTCAAGCTGGACTTCAGTCTTGACTGTTTGCTTTTATTTTTTCACTTTCTTTTTTAGTTTATGATATTTTATTTTTAAATCTCATTCATTGTTTTGCCACTTGGTTTGTTTCCTACTTTATTATTTAAATTTCATTTAAATTTCCCAAGAATTATATAGTTTCAACGGTTCTCCCTTCTGCTTCTATTTCCTATCTCCCCTCTTTTTTCAACTTTTCAAAGTCCTTTAGATCATTGTAGTCTTATTAGAATGTTTATTTTCTTATTTTTTCTCATCTATCTCTATTTTATTTTTTCATTACTCTACTACGTAATTGTCATTTTTCTAGGTACTTTAGTTAGATTGTGAGCCTTCGGGACAGTAAGGGAATATCTAAGTACCTATTTTACTTATAATTTTAATGCACCCTATTGTCTGTTTTTTTCTGTAAACCGCTTAGAATCCTAATGGAGTTTAGCGGTATATAAGAAATAAATTACATTACATTACATCTTAGGAAGGAGGATTAATTGATGTCTTCTGCTTTGTTTTGTAGTTCCCCCGACCTTGAGAAAGATAGGCGAAACGCGTCGGGAAGGGGAACCAGCAATGATAAAAGCTAAGTGATATTGAGATAATAAGTTATATTGAAATAATAAGTTATGACACATAAAAATATAATAAGGAAAAATTTGAAATAAACAGCAGTAAAGCTATAAAGGGAATAATGAAGAATACCACCAATGCCAATTTCGAATGAAATTGTGGAATCTGAACTCCCTTATAGCTCTCTAAGGCTGATTTTGAACGTTTTTGACGATTGGATAAGTCCGTAATATAATTAAGTTAGAAAAGTTGAAGGAGGGTTCATTGAAGGCCATCTTCACCATTTTGCTTGAGGCCTATGAGAGAAGGCCTGTGTTAAGCCTCAGAGTCAATTTTGAGGACTGTGAAAATTGAGGCATGTTTCAAGAGCAGAGGAAGGGCAGAAGGATTAGAAACTACTGCTACTATTAATTATTTCTATAGCACTACCAGACGCACGCAGCGTTGTACAGAGTCATAAAAAGTAAAAAAACTGAGTAATTCCTGCCCAGGGAGACATAAGCAGTGGCTTAGTAAATCTATTTCCTAAAGAACCTAATCACTTTGGCCCAGATTCTCAAAACTTTAACGCCGCCGCTAAACTGTTTTCCGGCAGTTTAGCCTGTAAGCAGTTTAGCGACTGATTAGCTCCCTCTTTAGCGAGGATTCTAGAAGCCTCTGATACTGACATGCAAATGGGCTCTTCAGCATTGAAATGAGCCCTCTGGTGGATTTTTATAAATTGCCCAACCATTTTCTAAAAGTGTCATTGGCTTTTACCTACAAAAAAAAACGAGTGGTCCAGGGGTGCCGGTCAGTGTTGAGACTACTAGAAATTCCCTGTATTGGGATGCAGTGGGAGAGATTCCCATCTGCTGCATCACAACACCCCTTGCCCCCCCAAAAAATCAAAACGGGAGAGATGCCCACACTCTCCCGCTGCACTAAAAAACCTAACCTCCCCCTCCCCTGCAGCGGGAGAGATGCTCACAATCTCCCGCTGCGCTAAAACCTAACTGAAGGCCCCCCTGCATCCGGGCCAATCAGAGCCTTAGGCCCCTTCGTGATGCATCTGGGGAGGGGCCTGTTGTTTAAGGTCCCTCCCATGGGAGGAGCCTTATACGACCTGGGCCAGTCAGAGCCGGGGAGAGGAATTCCCTTACTCGACACAGGCATCTGGCAGGAGCGGGTCCGTGTCCCTCCCACTCTTCATCTTTGAGGCAAGGGCGGGAGGAGGTGGCGGGAGAGTGCAGGAGGCAGCGGGGGGTATACTTGCCAGCGGGAGAGAGTGGGCATCTCTCCTGCTGCGGGGGGGGGGGGTCAGGTCAGTCATGGTGTGTTTTTGTTTTGTTTTTTGACGGCGGCGTTGACAGCAGCATTTTTTCTGTGCATGTGCCCATCAATTACATGGTGGGGAGGTGGGGGGGATGATGCTGGAAGATTTTACTGGATTAGCACAAAACTAATCTCTTTTTAGATCTGTAATTCATCAAATCGCTAGGACTCGAGTACAAGTCGATGGCGAGAGAACTGCTGTCATCACATTCTCTGGCAATGAATCCCAGAGTTCAATTACACATTGACTGAAGAAAAATTTTCTCCGGATCGTTTTAAATGTACTGTTTAGTACTGTAGTTTCATTGCATGTCCTCTAGTCCTAGAGTTTTTGGAAAGAGCAAGCAAGTGATTCATATGTACCTGTTCCACTCCACTTTGTATTTTATAGATATCTGTCAAATCTCCCCTGAGCCTTCTTGCCTCCAGGCTGAGGAGCCCTAACTGTGTTCCTCATAGGGAAGTTGCCCCATCCCTTTATCATTTTTATTGCCCTTCTCTGTACCTTTTCTAATTCTGCTTTTCTAATTCTGCTATTTCAGCGACCAGAATTGCACACAGTATTCCTGGTGCGCTCACACCACGAAGTGATACAAAGGTATTATAACATTTTCATCTTTGTTTTCCAGATCGGAGAAGGTTATCGTGCCGCTGTACCAGGCCATGGTGCGTCCCCACCTGGAATACCGCGTCCAGCACTGGTCACCGTACATGAAGAAGGACACGGTTCTACTCGAAAGGGTCCAGAGAAGAGCGACTAAAATGGTTAAGGGGCTGGAGGAGTTGCCGTACAGTGAGAGATTAGAGAAACTGGGCCTCTTCTCCCTTGAAAAGAGGAGACTGAGAGGGGACATGATCAAAACATTCAAGATAATGAAGGGAATAGACTTAGTAGATAAAGACAGGTTGTTCACCCTCTCCAAGATAGAGAGAACAAGAGAGCATTCTCTAAAGTTAAAAGGGGATAGATTCCATACAAACGTAAGGAAGTTCTTCTTCACCCAGAGAGTGGTGGAAAACGCATCTGCTTTCACTATGGTCTTGCTATGATTCATAATGTCTAAGTTGCTAACCTTATTAATCTTATGTAAGCTGCAACGATTCCCAGTTGACATTTGTGGGGTCCAAGAAAAAATATGGTATAGTAAACCTAGGACAATAGAAAGACTGTCTTAACTTTAGCTGCTGAGCTAACCGTGTACCTGTTTTAATATTGATCTGTATCCCGTTAGCTTCCAGGTAGTGGCATTGGGGTCCCTCATGCCCCTCTCCCCTGATCTGGATTCCTCTCCCTCCCACCCGTCACGACAGGAATACCCCATTCCACAAGGCTGCCGCTAGAGGTTGTGATGACCATTTTGAGACTGGAGCTGTGACAAGTAGGAGCATGTCCACATCATTCCTGCCAGTGGGACCCTCTAGACCACTAGTAGTATACAAGGTAGGTTGAGGGAAGTCTACAGGAGTAGGGGATGGGGGACTTGGATTGGGGGGGGGGGGAGCCCGCATAATTGTCTTATACTGATCCAGGATTAATATCGACCAGGACCCGAATATGACCTGGCGGCCAACACATGCCAGCATGGCCCAGCCCTGAACATCTGGTTCTTAATTCTTCCCATGGAGGTTAGTGTTTAACAAAATGCTGATTGCCACTGGTTGAATATCTCACTTTTTGTGAACACTTTAGAATCAACAGTATCCGAATTACTGTATATATCAAACATGTATTCATGAAAAATAGAGCAGATAGATCCAGCAAGTGTTTTCAAAAATCTAAAAGTGGAGATAAAAACCTCAGTACTTAAATGCTTGCAAGGTCCAGTAATCAGCACTTAACCCTCAGACTTCAATCATCACTGGTCTAAACCCCCCCCAACCCTCCATTTTAAAATTAAATCACATAATGTATAATTTTAAAAAGTTTCCAGTCCTTAGAATATAAAAACATTACTTGCAAAGGTTACACTTTCTTCCAAAAAAATTCTTTAATTAAACAACGTGCATAGGAATCCCATCACATATGGTGCAGTGGATAAAGGTATAGACTCAGCACCCAGAGGTTGTGGGTTCAAACCCACACTGCTCCTTGTGACCCTGGGCAAGTCACTTAATCCCCCATTGCTCCAGGTAAATTAGATATATTGTGAGCCCAGACGGGAAAAATGCTTGAGTACCTGAATAAATTCATGCAAACAAGTCTGAGTTCCCCTGGGAGAGCGGCACAGGAAGTTGAATAAATAAATATTTCCCCATTCATATTTTGCCAGTATATGTTCGTCAAAAAAATAGGATGATCTTGTACACTTGCTCATAAGCTTCACTCACAGTTCCGTCAATCCACGATAGTCACTGGCTCTGTTACTCGTCCGTCCTGACTGAAGTACCGTGCCTGCCGTTTCGCCTATGCAATAAAGCTGCGTCGGGGAAATCAAGGGTTTTATCCCACACCGTTTTTCAGCTTCACAATATGGTCATCATTTTAGCTGCGGATGAGATCACCACATCGATTATAACAAGAGGCCTTGCGCTCTTTGCTGTCTGGTATCACAACGAGAAAAAAGAAAGGGCATGGAGCAGAAAATTGGATTCAACGGCCGTAATGGTTCACTTTGCTTCCTATGAGGTGCCAGAATCACATGCGTGGGCTGGGTGAGTCACCGTTTGCAGCCCGTCTACACATTCTCATTTGAAGAACGAGAACATTTTTTTTAAAAAAAAGTCAGCTTCATTTATTCTTGCCACTCACTGGCCTAACACAGAAGATGATAGCTTAATACAAGGGATGTGACAAGAGACCGATTCTGTTTTCATAGTCTGTCAAAGATACATTGCCTTCTTCAAGACATGTTGGAGACAGGCACTTATGAAATTACAGCCAGATGAACTGCTCTAGGTTTTAAGGAGAAGCAAGTTAAATATGAACAGAAATAAGTTTGTCTGTGTTATCTTGTAATGTTTTTTCCCCTCAAAGTATTATTACAAAAGAAAATAAATGTTATTGAGACAGACGTGGATCGTTAGCGGGGAATGTTGCTACTCTTTGGTTTTTTGCCAGGTACTAGTGACCTGGATTGGCCACCATGAGGATGGGCCAGATGGACCATTGGTCTGACCCAGTATGGCTATTCTTATGTTCTTACGTGAGTCACATATAGGACAATTAAGCTATTGTAATATCACTGATGAGGTTGGCTCTGAGGCACTGAGGCATTATGACATCACAATCTCAGCTCTGGAATGTTGCTCTGATTGGGGTTCCGGAATCTTGCTATTCTTTCAGATGTTGGAATTGGATTGGCCACTGTGAGAATGGGCTACTGGGCTAGATGGACCATTGGTATAACCAGATATGGATGTTCTTATGCTCTTACATGTGCCAAGTATAGGACAATTAAGCTATTGTAACATCACTGATGAGGTTGATTCTGAGGCATTATGACATCACAATCTCAGCTCTGGAATGTTGCTCTCATTGGGGTTCCGGAATCTTGTTATTCTTTGAGATTCTGGAATGTTGCTACTCTTTGGGTTTTGGCCAGGTACTAGTGACCTGGATTGGCCACCGTGAGAACGGGCTACTGGGCTTGAGGGACCATTGGTCTGACCCAGTAAGGCCATTCTTATGTTCTTTATTAATTTATTTTAGCAACAGCTTCATACAAAATCTCCCTAATTCTACAAAATACTATTCAAATTCTACTGCCTACTATTTAAAACTTTAAACGGAGATAGCCCAACCTTCTTGAACAAACGCCTCATCCAAACCACCTCAACCAGACATAGGAAAACTCACACCCCATTCACACACCCACCAATCAAAAAAGTTAAACGGAAAAAAACTATATGATGGCCTCCTAGCCACTCAAGCTGCAAAAATAAACAACCAAATCGCCAACCTTCTGATTATGACCCCAGATTACAAAACTTTCAGAAAAGAAACAAAGACTATACTTTTCAAAAAATCCCTGAAAAAGTCCTAACCTCTCAAGCTTCCTTCTTTCATCCCTCTAACCCCCCGAACTCCCAAATCAACCTGCTCTACTCTTTTTTTCCCCAGAAAGGACCAGAAATCTTTTTCTAAAACACTCTCGTTAACTCTTTTGTAATCTGCCTTGAAACGCAAGGTAATGGCGAAATAGAAATCCCTAATGTAATGTAATGTAATAATATGCTACCTACTTTTTAGGAATGTTTGTCCCAAAAAAATGGGAGGTAAAGAGAGAGAGTTCTGGGTTCAAAGCAGAGGCAGCTAATTCCTGAGGTTCAAGTAATGGCTGGGGGTTAATGACTGAATGCAGTCTGGTGTGCTTGAGGTAAGAACCTAATCTTTCATTTTGTTACATATACACAGGAGTCCGTACTTTAGCTGACGTACCAAAGCAATGGCAGATGTCCAGGGAGGCACAGATGAGCCTGCCCTCAGAACTGAGGACCTAAAAGCGTCATCATCTCGAGACGCCACATTCACTCTGTAGAATTTCGTAAAAGTGTGAAGAGAAGCCCAAGTAGCTGCTCTACAGATTTCATCAGGTAAGACAGCCCAGAACTCTGCCCAGAAAGATAGAGATAGGAGGCTGTTTCCTGCGGGCAATGTAGGAAGAAGAACAGAAGAGAACACATCTTCGGAGTTCACTTGCAGAAGGAAAAACTGAAAAGGGAGCTGTTCTCCACTGCAGAAGGGGAGGATTTCAAAGTCGTAAAGAGATACCGTTCTGCAGATTCGCGGTTAGATCCTGTCAGATACCTATACCCAGACAAACACCAAAAGTCCAACAGGACCTGAACCCACGAGTTCAAGAACAAACAAAGCAAAGTGGGATCGGACAATGAACACTTCAAGAGCAAAAATTGTAAAAACAATCTTGTTTATTCCAAAACAAAAGGACGAACATCAACTGTTGACTGTGTTTCGTCGACACAAGTCGCCTGCATCAGGGGTCACTGAGATGTAGTAATACACTGGTGAATAAGTCCTTTGTTAATACGAAGCTGAGGCACGGGAACATTCGAAAAGTCGGGCGCTGAAAAACTGACCAAGCAATTCAAAACCTATACCCATCATATCATTCCTTCTGCTAGAAATTCCCCAACTCTGAGATGTCCTGACTATCTGTCCAAATTAGATTGTAAGCTCTTCTGAGCAGGGACCGTCTATTGAATGTTAAATGTAAAGCGCTGCGTATGCCTTTCAGCACTATAGAAATTAAAGTTTCAAGTTTCAAGTTTAATATTTATTTGATTAATCGCCTTGTCAATATTCAAGGCGATTTACATATGGATAAAAGATACAAAATAATAAGAATTTTAAAAGAATTAAAAACTAACTAGACACAGACGATTACTAGACAAACTGGAAACAAGAGGAAGGTAGGGGAAGAAGTTACAATGTAATTGGGTAGAGTGGGAAGCCAAATAAGGAAAACACAAGAGGATGGGATAAAAAATCATTGAATGTGTGAAGAAAAGAGAAGTAGAATCAAAAATTTTAAGTATTGATTAAAAGAAACCAATAAAATTAAATAACAAATGCATCGTTAAATAAGAAAGTTTTCAGTTTTTTTTTAAATTTGTCTAGATTGATTTCTTCACGTAAATAGATAGGCAGAGAATTCCAAGTTTGGGGTGCCGTCACCGAGAAAATATACTGACGGCGTGTATTTATTATTTTTAATGAGGGAATCATTAGTAAATGCTGTTGATCTGATCTTAGAGTTCTATTAGAGGAATAAGGAATTAATAGTTTATGAATAAAGGCAGGAGTTTTAAACAGAAGAGATTTAAATGTGAGCAGACAAAGTTTTTATGTTATTCTGTGGGCTACTGGAAGCCAGTGAGCTTCCTTAAGAAGAGGAGTTATATGGTCGAATTTTTTAGCTTTTGTAATAAGTCTGATGGCGGTATTCTGAATAATCTGAAGACGTCTGATTTCTTTTTGTGCTATACCATTAAATAAGGCATTGCAATAATCTAATTTTGAAATTACAAGAGAATGGATGAGAATTTTCAATGAGTCGTTACTGAATAGCTGAGAGATAGAGCGTATCTGTCTCAGTCTGAAAAATGAAGACTTAATAACACTGCTGATGTGATCATGAAAAGTAAGTTTATGGTCCAAAATTACACCGAGTATTTTGGTTTTTTGTACAGCTTGCAATGGGTGTCCTTTAATAGAGATTGGGGAAATAAGTTTAGGGTTGTCTTTCCAAGGAAAGAGCAGTATATTGGATTTATTGATATTTAAAGCTAAACGATTATTGGTTAACCAGTAGTGAATTTGATCAAGTTTTGTGTTAATTCGGGTTATATCAGAAGGGTTGTTAGGATCGATAGGATGCAGAAGCTGTATATCATCTGCATAAGCGAATGTATTGAAGCCAATTGATTGACATAGAGTCAATAGAGGAGCAAGAAAAATATTAAATAAGAGAGGAGAAAGGAATCCTGTGTATTTGTAACAGAACTCCAAATTATAAGTACAGTTCAATTGCAATGTTTGCTATTCGAGCTCTTCAATTGGTTCAAAATGCCGCAGCGTGACCGATTGTTGGGGCTTCACAATTTGATCGTATGACACCCATTATAGTAAGTCTCCACTAGTTGCCTGTTGCTGCGTGCGTTGAGTTTAAGGTGCTCTGTTTGATTTTGTAAGTTGTGGCATACCAAGAAGCCGGTAATGCTGAGCAATCTTCTGAAATTGTATCGGCTGATATGAACACTGCGCTCTGAAGAAAAGTTCTGCTTGGAAGTTCCATTACTGAAACAGGTGACGCTGTCTCGACTCCGTCGCTCGATGTTGACAGTACAAAGCGTTCTATTGTGGAACGCACTGCCTCAAGATATAAGAAGTGCATCATCCTTAGTGAATTTAAGGAAGCTAGTTAAAACAGTGCTGTTTGAGAGAGATTTTTTTTAAAATGTAAGTGAGATGGTTGAGAGGAAGTCGTTATATGGCTGCCAGTCATTAGGCCTGTTGCACTGAGGCTGGTTTTTAGATTTTTTGGTTACCTTAATGGATGTGGATTTCTGGTTTTTTTGGGATGTTTATTGTCTAATGTTTGTTTGGTTAATTTATGTGTGTTTACTTGTAACTCGCACAGAATTGTAGATGTATCAAGTAAGAAATTTAAAAAGAAATAAAATTGCTCTACTGTAATTCCAAAGACACTTTTCACTCTCTTCACATTATCTGGTGGAAACAAGTATAAAAAATAAAATTGTGGAACACGTATACAAGATTTAATGGGTTCAGCCGAGGGACATTTTGCCTCACCAATTTGTTTCACTTTTTTGAAGGGGTGAATAAACATGTGGATAAAGGTGAGCCAGTTGATATAGTATATCTAGATTTTCAGAAAGCTTTTGATAAAGTTCCTCACGAGAGGCTCCTGAGAAAATTAAAGTGTCCTGGGATAGGTGGCAAAGTTCAGTTGTGGATTAGGAATTGGTTATCGGATAGAAAACAGAGGGTAGGGTTAAATGCTCATTCTTCTCAATGGAGGAGAGTAAACAGTGGAGTGCCACAGGGATCTGTACTGGGACCAGTACTATTTAAGTTATTTATAAACGATCTGGAAATTGGAACGACGAGTGAGGTGATTAAATTTGCAGATGACACTAAACTGTTCAAAGTTGTTAAAATGCATGTGGATTATGAAAAATTGCAGGCAGACCTTAGGAAATTGGAAGTCTGGGTGTCCAAGTGGCAGATGAAATTTAATGTGGACAAATGCAAAGTGATGTATATTGGCAAGAATAACCCAAATCACAGTTACCTGATGCTAGGGTCTACCTTGGGGGTTAGTGCCCAAGAAAGGTACCTGAGTGTCATTGTAGACAATACAATGAAACCTTCCGCCCAATGCGTGGCAGCGGCCAAAAAAGCAAACAAGATGTTAGGAATTATTAAAAAAAAGGGATGGTTAACAAGACTAAAGATATTATAATGCCTCTTTATCACTCCATGGTGCGACCTCATCTGGAGTATAGCGTTCAATTCTGGTCTCCTTATCTCATGAAAGATATGGCGATGCTAGAAAAGGTTCAAAGAAGAGCAACCAAGTTGATAAAGGGGATGGAACTTCTCTCGTATGAGGAAAGACTAAAACGGTTAGGGCTCTTCAGCTTGGAAAAGAGACGGCTGAGGGAAGAACATAAGAACATAAGAAGTTGCCTCCGCTGGGTCAGACACGAGGTCCATCGTGCCCAGCAGTCCGCACCCACGGCGGCCCATCAGGCCCATGACCTGTAATGTGATCCTTCTCTAATCCCTTTTATCCTTCTATCTATACTCTGTCTAAAACCTATCTTTACCCCTATTTGTATCCTTCAATCCCCCTATCGTTCAGGAATTTATCCAAACCTTCCTTGAACCCCCGTAGTGTACTCTGTCCTATCACAACCTCCGGAAGCGCATTCCAGGTGTCCACCACCCTCTGTGTAAAGAAGAACTTCCTAGCATTGGTTCTAAAATTGTCCCCTTTCAGCTTCTCTGAGTGCCCCCTGGTGCTTGTGGTTCCCAATAATCTGAAGAATCTGTCCCTTTCCACCCTCTCTATGCCCTTCATGATCTTGAAAGTCTCTATCATGTCTCCTCTGAGTCTCCTCTTTTCAAGGGAGAAGAGCCCCAGCCTTCCCAACCTGTCTGTGTATGAAAGGTTTTCCATACCTGTTATCATTTTCATCGCTCTTCTCTGGACCCTTTCAAGTATCACCATGTCCTTCTTGAGGTACGGTGACCAATACTGGACACAGTACTCCAGATGCGTACGAACCATCGCACGATACAGCGGCATGATGACTTCCTTCTTCCTGGTCGTAATGCCCTTCTTAATAATACCCAACATTCTGTTTGCTTTCTTGGAGGCCGCTGCACATTGTGCCGTTGGTTTCATTGTAGTATCTACCAGTACACCCAAGTCTTTTTCAAGATTACTATCCCCTAGCACTGACCCCCCCATTTTGTAGCTGAACATCGGGTTTTTTTTTCCCTAAATGCATGACCTTGCATTTCTCTATATTAAAGCGCATTTGCCATTTGCTTGCCCACTCCTCCAGTTTGTTTAGGTCCCTTTGTAGGTCTTCACATTCTTCCGTGGTTCTAACCCTGCTGCAGAGTTTGGTGTCATCCGCAAATTTTATAACTTCACACTTCGTCCCTGCTTCTAGGTCGTTTATGAATACATTGAACAACAGCGGTCCAAGCACCGACCCCTGGGGAACACCGCTCGTGACCTTCCGCCAGTCCGAGTAGTGTCCCTTCACTCCGACCCGTTGCTTTCTGTCTGCCAACCAGTGTTTAATCCATCTGTGTACGTTCCCTTCCACCCCATGGCTCCACAGCTTCCTAAGAAGCCGCTCATGGGGCACCGTGTCAAAGGCCTTTTGGAAGTCGAGATAGATGATGTCTATGGGTTCTCCTTTGTCCATCTGGCTGTTTATCCCTTCAAAAAAGTGCAGTAGGTTCGTTTGGCACGATCTTCCCTTGCAGAAGCCGTGCTGGCTCACTTTTAGTTGTCCATTTTTTTCTATGTGTTCGCAGATGGTGTCCTTTATTAGTGCCTCCATCATCTTGCCTGGGACTGAAGTCAGGCTTACTGGCCTGTAGTTCCCCGGGTCACCCCTCGATCCCTTTTTAAAGATAGGTGTGATATTTGCTATTTTCCAGTCCTCCGGGATCTCCCCAGTTTTCAAGGACAAGTTGCAAATTTGTCGGAGAGTTTCTGCTATTTCGTTCCTTAGCTCTTTTAGAACCCTTGGGTGGATTCCGTCCGGGCCCGGTGATTTGTCGCTTTTTAGTCTGTCTATCTGTTTGAGGACCTCCTCATGGCTTATCTCTATATGCACCAGTTTTTCCTCTTGATCTCCACTTATGATCTCTTCTGGTTCTGGTACATTCGATGTGTCCTCGCTCGTGAAGACCGACGAGAAGAACTTGTTTAACCTGTCGGCTACCTCTTTTTCCTCTTTTACCACCCCCTTTCTGTCTCCATCATCCAACGGTCCAACTTCCTCCCTCGCCGGTTGTTTCCCCTTGACGTATCTGAAGAACGATTTGAAGTCTCTGGATTTCTCAGCCAGCTTCTCCTCGTATTCTCTCTTTGCTTTCCTAACCACTCGGTGACATTCTTTCTGGTAATTTTTGTGTTCTTTCCGGTTTTCCTCGGTTTGGTCCTTTTTCCATTTTCGGAACGATTTTCTTTTATCTCCTATCGCCCTCTTTACTTCTGTCGTTATCCATACCAGGTCTTTTGTTCGATTTTTTTTTGCACCCTTTCCTAAACCTGGGAATGTACAGGTTTTGTGCTTCCAGCACCGTGTCCTTGAATATGGACCATGCTTTCTCTACGGTTTCCATCCATTTTGAGCGATTTTTGAGTTTCTTTTTCACCACTGCTCTCATAGCTTCATAGTCCCCTTTCCTGAAGTTGAGCGTCGTCGCTGCAGTTCTTTTCACTTTGGATGCTCCTACCTCTAGTTTGTACCGGATCATGTTGTGATCGCTATTTCCTAGTGGTCCTACAACTGCCACTTCCTTTGCAGGTCCCCCTAGTCCATTTAGGATTAGGTCGAGAGTGGCATTTCCTCGCGTTGATTCTTTAACAAGCTGTTCCATGAAGCAGTCTCCCACAGCCTCCAGGAATTCTGTTTCCCTCGCACAGCTTGAGTTCCCAATGCTCCAGTCTATCCCGGGGTAGTTGAAATCCCCCATCACCAGTACACTTCCGCTTTTGCATTCTCTCCTCAATTCTGCTTCCAGTTCTTTGTCGTTTGCTTCCATTTGCCCAGGCGGGCGATAGTACAGTCCCAATTTTATGTCAGCTCCATTTCTTCCTGGTAATTTAACCCATAATGATTCCAGTTCTTCCACCCTTGCTGCCGTATCCAATCTGGTCGAGTGAATGGTGTCCTTTATATATAGTGCTATTCCTCCGCCCTTCTTGTGGGTCCTGTCTCTCCTATAGAGATTGTACCCGGGTAATACTACGTCCCATTTGTTGTCCTCAGTCCACCATGTTTCTGTAATTCCTATAATGTCCAGGTCCTCATTTTTAGCTGTGACTTCCAGTTCTCCCATTTTGGCCCTTAGACTCCTTGCATTAGCATATAAACAGTTTAAGTCCTGGTTTTTTCCCTTTCTCGTTCTGCCTTGTGAATTTTTCCTCTTGCCGTCCACCTTGCGCGCTTCCAGCCCCTGAATTCCATTTTGTTCTTCTTCTCTCAATGTCTTGTCTTTCCCGTCCTCGGCCTGTTTCCTCAAATTCACCTGTTCCCCTAACTCCTGCTGTATGCTCTTCGTTTTGTTCTCTAGTTCCGCTTGACCTTTGGACCCCTTTGGTGTGCCATTTGTTTCTTCCCAGCATTGTTCCCACTCAGCATCTTCATTTGATACTGTTTTCCGAAATGTCGACGTCTGGTCGATGTTCGGCTTTCCCCTTTTTCTCAGTTTAAAGCCATCTCTATTTCTTTCTTGATGTTGTTTGCCAGCAGTCTTGTTCCCGCCGTGCTCAGGCGTAGTCTGTCCCTCCTGTAGAGCTTGTTCTTCCTCCAAAAAGTCGTCCAGTTCTTCACAAAGTGGAAGCCTTCCTCTTCACACCATCTCCTCAGCCATGCGTTCATTGCTTGTAGCTCAGTCTGCCTCTTCACATCTGCCCTCGGTACTGGCAGGATCTCTGAGAATGCTATCCTGTTCGTCCTCAGCTTCAGTTTCTTCCCCAGGATCTTGAAATGTTCAGTTAGTGTAGTCCTGCTGTAATTTCTGCTGTTGATGTCGTTTGTTCCAAGATAGGATTGAAGATAGGATTGAAGTCTACAAAATCCTGAGTGGAGTAGAACGGGTACAAGTGGATCGATTTTTCACTCTGTCAAAAATGACAAAGACTAGGGGACACTCGATGAAGTTACAGGGAAATACTTTAAAAAAAAAAATATTTATTCATTTTAAAGCTAAAAATAAGTGCAACATGTTATACAGACAGTTTTCATTTTAACAGCACTTAAATTCAAACAAATTATATTTCATAACAAATACATATCCCTTCCCCCCCATCCTTATACCCAACAATTACACTCTACCATAGTTAAATTAAAAGAATTTCCCCACCCACCCTGGATGTGTAATAACACTCCTGAGAACTGGCTTCCCCCCTCACCCCCCCGCTAGCGGCTCACCCCCAAACCCCTAAACCCTTACCTCGAGCGGACACCTCATGAGAATCTCGGAAAAAGTGGGAGCCAGAAGGCCCTGAGCATGTGCAGATGCTCAAGGCCCCACAGCAGCCCAGGCGCGGCAGGCTCTTTTGGCACCAGCACCAGCACGTCCTGTGGGTTGGTGCTGCGTGCCGGTGTCCGCTCGAGGTAAGGGTTTGGGGGGTGGGCTGCTCTCAAACAATCGGCTGAAATGCTTTTCAAATCACGTAAATGCGTTAATTTCGGTCTTGCCCAGTTGATGTAGCAACTGTCTCATTTATGGAAATCATTAAAATTTATAAATAACTGAACACCGATTCCAATTCATCAGTCCACTTGCCAGTCCCTATGGTTGAACTCCAAGATTCAAATCGGCGGATATAAGGTCATTTGGAATCATTGGATGCAGGCAGGTATACGAACATTAGATGATGTGATTTCAAATGGGTAGATGCTTGAGTTTTCACAACTGGAACAATCTTTTGGTATTTCGAAGTCCCAAACATTTAAATGGTTGCAGTTGAAGCAGGCTCTTCAGAAAGGGTTCCCTGAATGGCGAAATTTAAAAGATCAGTATAGTTTGCCGGTCTTATGCTTCCAGACGGATTTCCTAGGACATCAGGCTGCCCGGTGGTATAAATTGATATCTGAATTTGTGAATTAAAAAGCCAAAAACTAGTCTTAAAGACATTTGGAGTATTGAGACAAAGCAGCAGATTTCTGCATCTCAATGGCCACGAATTTGGAATTGGAGGATGAGGTGTACAGCATCAGCATCTATGAGACAGACTTGGTTTTTCTTGTTGCGTAGATCTTTTTGGACCCCTTTTAGGCTACAAAGGTTAGATAGTTCTAAGTCTAATAGATGTTGGCACTGTCATCTTGATATAGGGACTTTGGATCATTTGCTATATTATTGTCCCCTGATACTCAAATTCTGGAAATCCATTTGGGGTCAAATTATTACGATATCGGAAGTTCCACTTTCATTATCTTATGACATAATACTGTTCGGAACGATACTATTACCTAAGAAACCAATTAATGCAAACCAGAATAAATTGCTCCTCGTCATGACAAGAGTAGCCATACAGCTGATAATGAAAAATTGGATGACTTAAATTATAGTTTTTGGTAGGAATAATTATGCCAGATTTATAAGTTTGAAAACATTAATTCTTTGCAGAGGGGATACCATAGCAAATTCTAGGAAATTTGGGGCCCGTTAACAAATTATTGTAAGTTATGAATGTGACACATTGATATTATTATTATTAACTTTATTTCCCTTTGATTCATGAAAGATTGTTATACACATCCAGGAGGGGCGGGGGTTAAACAGCTTTATATTATTTGTTGGAATAGAGTGTAGTATGTTATATTACTTGATTGTTCATATGTTTGCACTATGTATTTGATGACAAAAACTAATAAAGAATAAAACATATCCTTTGAAGTGTTATAGAATCAATATTAGTATTCATTTTTAATTTTTTATGTTTAAGTATTTTTTATTAAAGTTTCCAAAAAGTGCTAGAACAAACATTCAAACATCAATACAGATCTCCTACATATGCACAAACCAAATCTCCTCCCTCCCTCCCCCATTTCTATCGGGTTAGAGTCCATTAACACATCTTATAACATGCGGTCAACCTTCACAAATTCAATAATCTACCACGAGCCTGGGGGGTAAGGTCCATCCAAAAGTGTTCCCAAATCTGACAAAATTGTCAACCCCAGCCTCGGTCAAGATCTCCAGCCTGTCTCCGCTCTAAAGTGCCATGTATGATCATCAAGGATCTCCACTGACCTATATGAGGGCGGGTCCCGGGACAACCAGTGGGTCAAAATAGTTTTCTGACCCATAAGCAACACCCTTGTCACAAAGGCTGTCATCCCTTTTGGTTTTGGCGTTGTTATAGTATAATATCCAAATAACGCTCTTGGGGTAGGACACCAACGCCGGCCCCATAGAGAAGTTGTATAATGTCCAAGGCTATTCCCAAACTGTTGAATGCGTGGACAAGTCCAAAGCATATGTCCCAAAGAAGCATGTGCTTGAGCACATTTGGGACAACGATGGTATGGCGTTATGCCCATCCGGGATGCTCTCTCAGGTGAGATGTAAAGTCTCAAAACAATCTTCGATTGGAATTCCCAGTGGGTAACATTCGAGGACACTTTCTTAATATTTTTTTTAGAGTACTCGTTGCACCTGTTGTGCAGTCAACGAGCCCATTTTTAATGTTTAATACCCAGTCTGAACAAGCAGATCAAAATGATAATATGTGTACACTTGAAATCGTTTGGTGGCCCTCAGGGCTTTCTCGTATTCACGCTGCGTCTCTGTACATTAAAACAGTTGGCAACCACTGCTGTAGGGGAGTCACAGTTCATGTCCAATATCGCCTTTGCTGACTCGCAGAACCAACTGGTTTACAAATTAAAACAATGAATTACTACTGCTACTACTAATATTCATTATTTCAATAGCGCTATCAGACGCACACAGCGCTACACAGAATCACAAAGATGAAGAAAACAGTCCCTGCTCCAAAGAGCTTACAATCTAAACAGACAAGACAGACAAAAGATGTCATGGATACAGTTCAAGGGAACGGTTAATCAGCTGGCTGGGTTGGAGGGCAGAGGGGAGTACAGGATAATGAAGCCATTGTGACATCCCTGATGAGGTTGGCTCTTATTGGTGGAATGAGGCATTATGACATCACAATCTCAGGTTTGCTTCCCAAAGACTGAAACTCTTCACACTACTACTATTACTATGAATTATTTCTATAGCGCTACCAGACACCCGTAGCGCTGCACAGAGTCATAAGGAAGAAGAAGACAGTCCCTGCTCAAAAGAGTTTACAATCTAAATAGCCAAGACAGACAAACAGGATGTCATGGATACAGTCAAGGGAAACGGTTAATCAGGGCTGGGTTGGAGGGCAGAGGAGTAGGGTTAAGGATTGAAAGCTATATCAAAAAGATGGGTTTTCTGTCTGCTTTTAAACAAGGGAAGGGGCTTGACGGACAAACTCGGGTAATTTATTTCAGGCTAGAAGAAAGGAACGAAGTCTGGAATTGGCAGTGGAGGAGAAGGGTAACGTTAAGAGTGACTTATCTGAGCAACGGAGTTCTCTGGGCGGTGTATAAGGAGAGAGGAGAGACATTGAGGGGCAGCAGAATAGGAACTCCATTGAATAGATAGGAACAGGCATGATCAATAAGCTCCTATCTTATATCAAACACCAAAGGAGCTTGGGCGCCTTTAAAAAAAACCTGCTAAAACGCCACTTGTTTTGCATGATGAAATACACGTTGAGTTGGTGGGTGGAGAAGAGTTTCATTGCAATTATTTTGTAATCTTACTTTTTTTTTACATTTTATTCTTATATTTTTCTCTCTGCATCCTCAAGTGTTTCTGGTTTTTAGTTATAATCCGTGATGGCGAAAGCTAGAAGGATGCTAGGTTTTCATTCTGGAAAATTGGGTAACCCTGCATCAGAGCATTCCCCAGTCCATCCTAAACCAAATTGCCCTATATGGGACACAGACCGTGCAATTCTACTTAGTGCTGGCCTTATACCCGTTCTTCAATTTATACCAGGGATCTCAAAGTCCCTCCTTGAGGGCCGCAATCTAGTCAGGTTTTCAGGATTTCCCCAATGAATATGCATGAGATCTATGTGCATGCGCTGCTTTCAATGCATATTCATTGGGGAAATCCTGAATACCCGAATGGATTGCGGCCCTCAAGGAGGGACTTTGAGATCCCTGATTTATACCATTCATTTTCTATTGAGTGATCCTCTTTGCTTTTTTGAATCCAGTCACCGTTTTCCTTTCCACCACCTCCCTCGGGCATCAACCACTCTCTCCCTGAAAAAGAATTTCCTACCATTCCCCTCACTCTCAATTCATGCCCTCTAGTTTTACCATTTTCCCTTCTCTGGAAAAGATTTGCTTCTATATTAATACCTTTCAAGTATTTAAATAGCGCTGAATATCGGGCGATCTGGCTGCCACCAGCTGAATATTACTCCCTTATTTCCCCCCCCCCTCTAATTTGCCCCAAATCACTCTCCTTTTCTAAACAGATGAATTGGCCATACAATGAATAAAATTAATTAAATACATCTTTAAATGCCACCTATGTTTTTTTCCAAGCAGTTTTGCAGTCATATAGCCATACTGTATAAATATCTAATATAATAAAATGCTAGGCCGCGCATGCGCCCTCAAAAGTCGTGTTCCCTGATCCGTCGGGACGACACGAGTGCGCATGCGCGCCAGACAAACTTCCCTGCTCTCCACCTCACAATACGGAAGTTTCTTTACACGCTGACGATCGCCTCCACAAGCCTGCTCCCAGCCAGCTGACGATCGCCTCCACAAGCCGGGACTGGGGTACAAAGAGCGCCTCCTCCCCCCCCCCGGGACGAACCGAAAAACTGACCCCGCCGCCCGAGACCCGAGTCCTTTGCCACCCCACCCTTCCCTTCCCGCGGACCCGACTATGAACCTTGCGATTCCAGCGTGTGCAGCAGTCTTCACACGCTGCTTCGGGCCCTTCTACTGCCCTGATTTGCTCTGCCGCGTCTCTGATGATGTCATCAGGGACGTGCCAGAGTAAATCAGGGCAGTAGAAGGGCCCGAAGCAGCGTGTGAAGACTGCTGCACACGCTGCTGGAATCACCAGCTTTGTAGTCGGGACCGCGGGAAGGGAAAGGGGGTAGAGGAAACGCTAATGCTGCTGCACAGGGCACCCATTAATGTAACGGCCTTGCTTTCGGGAGGGGGTAGGGAGTCAGAAGGGGGTCATTAGCTACGTTAGCTAGATTGTGAGCCCACCAGGACAGATAGGGAAAATGCTTGAGTACCTGATTGTAAAACCGCTTAGATAACCTTGATAGGCGGTATATAAAATCCTAATAAACTTGAAACTTGTCATGGAGAGACAGTCAGGCATGGAACAACAGATAAATACAGGTAGGCAGGGGGCCAGGGAGAGAGACAGACATAAAGAAAGACAGACAGACAGGGGGCCAGAGAGACAACAGATAAATACAGGTAGGCACGAGGGCCAGGGAGACAGATAGAATAAACACAGGCAGACAGCAGAGAAAGAGAGAAAGAAACCTCCCCCTCCCCAGACAAACACTAGCCAAGGATAGAAAGAGAGAAAGAATGACAGACAGGGGGCCAGAGAGACAGACAGAAAGAAAGACAGACAGACATCTATTCTAGCACCCGTTAATTTAACGGGCTTAAAGACTAGTTATTGAATATTTAGCTAGCAGTGCCTTGAAGTCGGCAGATTACAGGTTCCCATTAAACATTATCCTCTAGGATACTGTATTAACTTGACTTCTTTTGGAGCTTATGTTTAATCCCTAGCATTGGCAGTGCCAGGCGCAGCTGTGCTAAAGGCTCATTTGCTCTATTGTACAGAGCTGTGGTAAACATTGCAGATGGTGCTATTCATGGACGTTCCAGAAGAATCCGGGCTACCCATTTTCCACAGCTGCTGCAGTTCAAGTGCTGGCTATCTTCAAAAGCAGAAGAAAATCATTGGCGGAGACAGTCAAGGAATTCAAGAATGAGCGGGATAAACACCAAGGATTCCTAAACAGGAAGAGAAGAGAATGAAAACAGCTTATAAGAATTGCCAAACTGGGACAGACCGAAGGTCCATCAAGCCGAGTATCCTTCTAACAGTGACCAACCCAGATCCCAAGTACCTGGCAGGAACCCAAAGAGTAGCGACATTCCAGAGCTGAGACTGTGATGTCATAAAGCCTCATTCCACCAATGCCTAAGAGGCAAACTCATCAGAGATGTCACACTGGTTTGATTGTCCTATACTTGGCTCACATAAGAACATAAGACTTGCTATACTGAGACAGACAGAAGGTCCATCAAGCCCAGTATCCTGTTTCCAACAGTAGCCAACCTAGGTCCCAAGTACCAAGTAGTAAAATGGATTTTATGCTGCTCATCCTAAGAATAAACAGTGGATTTCTCCAAACCATCTCAATAATGGCCTATGGACTTTAAGGAAATTATTCCTACCTTTTTTAAAGCCCCGCTAAGCTAACTGATTTCACCGCATTCTCCGGCACCAAATTCCACAGCTTAACTACAAGGGAGGGAGAACGAGAGGGCACTCTCTAAAGTTGAAAGGGGATAGATTCCGTACGAACGTAAGGAAGTTCTTCTTCACCCAGAGAGTGGTAGAAAACTGGAACGCTTTTCCGGAGTCTGTCATAGGGGAAAACACCCTCCAGGGATTCAAGACAAAGTTGGACAAGTTCCTGCTCAACTGGAAAGTACGCAGGTGAGGCTGGGCTCATTTAGAGCACTGGTCTTTGACCTGGGGGCCGCCGTGGGAGCGGACTGCTGGGCACGATGGACCACTGGTCTGTCCCAGCAGCGGCAATTCTTATGTTCTTATGTTCCGGTTTGTTGTAAATCTACTACCTAAAAGCCAAACCAGGTCACAAGTATCTGGTAAAAACTTAGCTATGCTTGGGTGTCAAATCCAGTAGTAGTGAAGTCAGGCTAGTGATGGGCAGATGTCTACGGTCTGTGTCCTGATTATAACTAGATAGATCTGGTTAGCTGGAGCAGGCTTTGACGGCAACTCCAGTTGTTGAAAATGAAGCCAGTGCAGGGCAGATGTCTATGGTCCAGGCTCTGAAAATGGCAAGAACAGCTCACAAGCAAGTATGCATATGTTATCATATCTTATACTAGGAGTTTATTTTATCGGACAATGCAGGTCTTTATCTGCTATCATCTAGTCCAGTGGTTCCCAATCCTGTCCTGGAGGACCACCAGGCCAATTGGGTTTTCAGGCTAGCCCTAATGAATATGCATGGAGCAGATTTGCATGACTGTCACTTCCATTATATGCAAAACTCGCTCATGCATATTCATTAGGGCTAGCCTGAAAACCCGATTGGCCCGATTGGGAACCACGGATCTAGTATGTTACGTTGCTGTGAGGACATTTGACCGTCCAAGTTTTAAAGACTTATTCTGAACATCAAAGTTAAAAAAAGAAAATACCGAAAACAGATTTTATTGTTTTTGACAATGATTAAAGCCTACTTGTTTGGTGACAGATGTTACAGAGAACAACCATTATATATTTCCAGATCATCACCAGGCAAAGAAAATGCAGAATGAGAGAAATTGTTCAAGCATGCATTTGCAGGAGATTATCATTTGTGGATGACTAGTCGCCTGATCAGCAGACAACAGAGAACGCTTGGGCAGAGAACATAAGAAATGCCATTCACTGGATCAGACCCTAGGTCCATCCTGTCCGGCGACCCGCACACTCTGAGGCCAATCCCGGTGTTCCCTGCTAAAGACCCTGTTTACCCGTACCCCTCAATATGTTTTGCAAGAAGGTGTGCATCCAACTTGCTCTTGAATCCTAGAATGGTGGTCTCCGACACAACCTCCTCCGGGAGAGAATTCCAAGCGTCCACCACTCGCTGAGAGAAACAGAACTTTCTGATATTTGTCCTGGGCCTGGTGCCCCTCAGTTTCAGTCCATGACCTCTTGTCCAAGTCACATTTGACAATGTGAATAACGATGTTTTCTGCTCTATTTTGTCGAATCCTTTTAGTATTTTGAAAGTCTCTATCATATCCCCTCGCAGCCTTCTCTTCTCTCTTTTCGCCGAAAATAAGCCCTACCCCGACAATAAGCCCTAGTTGGATCGACCCCCGAAGCCCTTCCTGAATGTCCCCGACACTCCTTGATTTGCCAGTGGCAGCGCTTTCTCCCCTCTTCCCCCCCTCGGGCAGCCATCCCCACTCACCCATCCCCTTGTGCAACATCTTTCCATCCTTCCTTCCCATCCTGCGCAGCATAACCCCGCCGATCCTCCCACCGTGAGGCCGACATACCTCCATTCGGAACAGCGGGGGCCGCAGTGAACAGGCTGCTTCGCGGCCTTCCCTGTGCCACCGCGTTACTGAAGACAGTGCTTGAGAGTGCGAGCTGTACCACCCTTGCTCCGACTTGTTTTGTTACGGGAAGCCGTGGTCTGCCCTCTTGTTTATCTTCTCAGTTCCAATAAACATGATTGAAATACAGTATAATTATCAATCCCCTGTCCCACTTGCTTATAAACAATAAGAAAACAAATTCTTGTTTATTTTTCTAATAAGCATCATTTAACTGTTTCTTTTTCTACTAGGAAATTTTCTAAACGAGAGGGATCCAAGAAAATAATTATTTCCTGATGTTACCAGACATTTTCCAAAGAAATCTTAGGAAAAATGAAGCCCCTACAGTCAAATTTATGTTATCTATTTATTCAATTTTTTATACTATTCTCCCAGGGAAGGTCAGAACGGTTTACATGGATTTATTCAGGTACTCATGCATTTTTCTCTCTCTGTCCCGGCGAGCTCACAAATCACGTGGTCTAAGCTGCAGGGAAGCCGTACCACGCAATTATGTAGGTCTGGCAACGTTGGGAAAAAACAAGTACTTTCCGCCTCTAGAAAGAAACAGTTTTCTTTGGAAGATAAGCTTTCAAAACAGTCTGAAATGAAACCAATAAAGTAGCTCGTCTAGCAATATTCTCTTGCAACAACTCCAAAAAGGTAGTTCAATCTAGACTGTCAAAGGAACATAGAAACATAGAAATTGACGGAAGAAAAGGGCCATAGCCCATCGAGTCTGCCCATACCAATGACCCACTCCCTGATTCTTACTCCCCTATAGATCCCACGTGAATATCCCATTTTCTCTTAAAATCTGACACGCTGTTGGCCTCAATCACCTGCTGAGGCAGCTCGTTCCAATGATCAACCACCCTTTCGGTGAAGAAGTACTTCCTAGCATCACCTTGAAATTTCCCTCCCCTGATTTTCAGCGAGTGTCCTCTGGTTATCGAGGGCCCTGTAAGACTGAAGATATCATCTTTCACCAGTAGTATCATAATCCCCTTTACCACTCTGGAACCTCATTGCAAGTAATAAATATTTTTCACCATCAAATTATCTTTTGGGTAATTAAGCACATTTTTACAGTCCATCTTGAAAGGTTCCTGTGGTGATAAGAAGTGGGTAGCTGGAAAATCCGAGAAGCGCAAATTACGAGTTCTAAGCACATTCTCTAGATTATGTATCTGCAGATGTGATAATAAATTGTTCTTGGAACTCGGAGCAACAGCTGATTGGCAGACGACACTTGAGCTTCAGCCAGTAGCGTTGCGAGGGTGAGAGGCACCCGGGGCGCGGGCGCCCCTCCCCCATCCTTATCTCCGCCCCCCTCCTTCCCCAACCCCCCTGCCATGCGTGCGTCCCCATTCCCTCCCCCCTTTCCTCTAGTTGTTCACCGCCATGACCAACAACGTCAATGTGCTCCTCGCGACCGCATCCTGTCCCTCCCACATCACTTCCTACGCACGGCACCCGGAAATGACACCAGTGGGAGCCGATGCAGTCGCACAGCGCACGCTGAAGTCGTTATGTGCGGCAGTGAGTATCTAGAGGCATGGGGAGGAAAAGGGTCGCGCGTGTGACGGGAGGAGTGGGAAGGAGATGATTGTTTGTGGATGACTGGTCGTGGGGGGCAGAGGGGAGGAGGGGTGCCGGCACCCCCCACTACGATGGCGCCCGACGCAGACCATCCCTCCCCCCTTACTGTGCCACTTGCTTCAACTTTCGTTCAACAGCCAGGATCCTGGTTTCCCGCTCAGAAAATTTTGCAGAAGCTTCCTTTGTGCATTTACTATCCCAAACTGTGTGCCTCCCGAGATTCCAGATGTGCCGGCTGACTGCCTACAGGACACGCCTCTCACGGCGAGCGGCACATCCTGTAGGCAGTCAGCAGCCGCCAGTGCCTCTCCTCTCTGGGCCTCTTCCCTCCCAGCGCCCCCCCGCTGGCGTCTCAGGGACCCGTCTGGGGGGGGGCCTTTGTGCACACGCAGATGTCGACGCGTGTCGTCGCGCACGGAATCGTCGCCTTGACGTCCTCGCACTTCTAGATGCCTCGGGCCGTGGCCACCAAGTTCACTGCGCCGCGGCTTCACAAACTTTGCGAGATACTGTACCAAAAGGATACCAAATGATCTTGTAGCG
The DNA here is from genome assembly GCF_902459505.1 of Geotrypetes seraphini. NCBI lineage: Eukaryota > Metazoa > Chordata > Amphibia > Gymnophiona > Dermophiidae > Geotrypetes > Geotrypetes seraphini. Next base: position 24,257,797 of record NC_047086.1, read on the forward strand.
ATTTCTCAATCCTATTTATAGCCAACCTTCTAGTAATTCCATCACTTAGTATAATAAATACTAGACAAGATATGATTTTTGCAGTCACAGCACCCAGAATATGGAATTCCCTACCATCATTTATTAAAGAAGAAAAATCATTGAGTAAATTGAAAGGACGGCTAAAATGCTGGTTGTACAAGGATGCTTTTGAGACCTAATTATCGGAATCCTTATCGATCCCATTTAATGCTTAAACTCATTAATTCTCTTTCTTAGGCTCTGAGAATTTTTTTGGGGAAAAAAAAGTTCTTAATTTTTCTACTAGGCTTTTAAACTTTCTTACCCTCCATTTGTATTTTCCTTGTATTGTAGTTCTCCCTACTTTCCATATGTATTGGTATGTCAAGTCCGTTTGTGTTGGTTGTAGTTAATAATTAAGACCCTCTTTTTAATTGTAAATCGCTTTGAATGAATGATACTACGATTCATCAAAATTTTAATAAAACTTGAAACTTGATTAAGTTTTAACGTGCTGAAGAAACCTTGATCCATTCACAACAGCTGGCACGTGGATGCATTTAACTATAGAGGACTGTGTCGAAGCGATTGAGTCGTGGGGCTGTGATTCCCTGTGTTAAATGAGTCACCAACTGAAGTCTCAAAAAAAAATCCAAAATAAATACCTTGGCCCTGATTCTATAAGCGGCGCTTGCCGCAGGAGCCACCTAAAAACGGGCGTCTGCTGCGTGTCAGTCACTAAATTTGAAGGGAAGTGCCAAACGAACTCACTGCACTTCTTTGAAGGGATAAACAGCCAGATGGACAAAGGGGAACCCATAGACATCATTTATCTCGACTTCCAAAAAGCCTTTGACAAGGTACCCCATGAGCGGCTACTTAGGAAACTGTGGAACCACGGGGTGGAAGGGGATGTATACAGATGGATTAAACACTGGTTGGCAGGCAGAAAGCAAAGGGTTGGAGTGAAGGGCCACTACTCGGACTGGAGGAGGGTCATGAGAGGTGTTCCGCAGGGGTCGGTGCTCGGACCGCTGCTGTTCAATGTATTTATAAATGACCTCGAAACAGGGATGAAATGTGAAGTTATAAAATTTACAGATGACACTAAACTCTGTAGCAGGGTTAGGACAGTGGAGGAGTGTGAAGAAATCAAAACCTTGCTATTCAAAAAATCTATCCAGATGGCCTAACTCTAACCCGGGTTTACCCTCCGGGTATTCCCCCCCCCTAACCTCTCCTCATCTCCAGTTATTCTTTCTCTTCAAAGCCTCAAGCATGACTACCGCTTCCCAAATTGTATATTTACTGGAATTGCCATATCTCCTATTTGTACAGCTCCCCAAACTGTAAATCTACTGGAATAGCACAGTCATCTTTACTGCATCCTAAACCCTAAATTGTAATTCTCCAATCTTCTTGTAATCCTCCTGGAAATATCCAGCTGTTTCTTTTGTAATCCGCCCAGAACTGCAAGGTACGGGCGGAATAGAAGTCATTAATGTAATGTAATGAAGACCTACAAAGGGACCTGAACAAACTGGAGGAGTGGGCAAATAAATGGCAGATGAACTTCAATGTAGAGAAATGCAAGGTCATGCATATAGGGAAAAAGAACCCGATGTTCAGCTACCAAATGGGGGGATTAGTACTAGGGGAAAGTAACCTTGAAAAAGACTTGGGTGTGCTGGTGGATACAACAATGAAGTCAACGGCACAATGCGCGGCAGCCGCAAAGAAAGCAAACAGAATGTTGGGCATTATTAAGAAGGGTATTACAACCAGAACGAAGGAAGTCATCATGCCGCTGTATCGTGCGATGGTGCGCCCGCATCTGGAGTACTGTGTCCAATATTGGTCACCGTACCTCAAAAAGGACATGGCGATACTTGAGAGGGTTCAGAGAAGAGCGACGAAACTGATAAAAGGTATGGAAAACCTTTCATACGCTGACAGGTTGGAAAGGCTGGGGCTCTTCTCCCTGGAGAAACAGAGACTCGGAGGAGACATAATAGAGACTTTCAAGATCATGAAAGGCATAGAGAAGGTAGAAAGGGACAGATTCTTCAGCCTATTGGGAACCACAAGAACAAGGGGGCACTCGGAGAAATTGAAAGGGGTCAGGTTTAGAACCAATGCTAGGAAGTTCTTTTTCACTCAGAGGGTGGTGGACACCTGGAATGCGCTTCTGGAGGTTGTGATAGGACAGAGTACACTACGGGATTTCAAAGAAGGATTGGATAAATTCCTGATGGATGTGGGGATTGAGGGATACAGATAGAGGTATAAATAGGATTATGTAAGGGTATAGACAGAGGGATAAAGGGGATTGAAGGGTTTTAGGCAAAGGATCACCTTACAGGTCATGGACCTGATGGGCCGCCGCGGGAGCTGGGCATGATGGACCTATGGTCTGACCCAGCAGAGGCAACTTCTTATGCTCTTATTTAAGGATGGGTTTGGGGGGCCAATAGTCTCTTGTGAGAGATGCATTTCCGTCTCTGATTTCTGAGGGAACCAATTCTCCTTACCCTTTCTTAAATGGTGGTGGAGGGGGTTCCCTCCTCATTGCCTAAAGGCACCCAAACGTTTGAACTCGGTCGTGCTGTATTTCACTCTTATCTTGCAAACTACAGTAGTAAATAGTTTAGTGGTTTCTCTTACAGACTTGCAGAGTCTCCCACCCTCCCGCTAAAGCAACGGCGATCTCCCACTGAGTGGCCTCCCTGTCCTGCGGCAGTGGCAAATGCCTTCATCAAAGGTCATCTCCTGCTGGCGCTGATCCCGCGGGCAACGGAGACGACATTTTATGAAGGCATTTCCTGCTGCTATGGAATGAGGCGGCAACTTCTTTTGCCTCTGGCTGCCAATCGGCTGTGCCAGGGGTGGCGGAATGAGCAGGGTAGGGCGGAGCAATGGGCGGCGCTGGGGCAAACCCTAAATCTCCCGCTGAGTGGGTTGTCCCCTTGAATAGATCTAAGTATTCCTGAACATGGCCTGGCACTGAATTTCCGGTTATAATGCCGGCAGGGATCAGCACAATTCTGATCATCACTGGTTGAATATAGGGACCAACGGGCTTGATTCTGTAAATGGTACCTTGATTGTTGGCTCCTAGCGGAGTTCCATGTGGAACTCAAATTAGTTAGTAGGCTTTTAATGGTGTGATAATTGAAAACACCATTAAAAATCTGTTAAGAAACAATTTAAAGCATAGGCAGTGGAACACTTTTTGTTTGGGGGAGGGGCCCAAAAGCTCCTCCCTAGACCTCTGTCTCCAGCTTCTGGCCCGCCTCCTCCCCCGGCCGCTCTCATTATAAATCTTCGGACAGCACGTGATGGACTGAGCCGAGCACGACGTGTTTTAGCGTGAGCTCCGGGGCCCTGGGTCCCCCCCGCACCTCCCCGAGTCTAGCTTCAGCCTCCTTGCGGTATCTTCTTACCTCTCCGGTGCATGGACCGTTACTTGCTGTCGGGCAGCCCCACCATGAGCGGCAAATCTAGCCGCGTTGCTAAGGACAGAGAAGGGAGAGTCTCGCGGGCCGATTCTAAGATGGCGGCGGCAGCACTCGTATCTCCCACGTGGAGGACGCAAATACAGCCTCTGCAGCAGAACTCTCCTCCTTGCAGCGTTTGCTCCGACGCCAGGAGGAAAAGATTGAAGATTTAGAAAATCGCTCGAGGCGTGACAACTTACGTCTCATCGGGCTCCCGGAGACAGTCTCTGACTCCAGCTTGCTGCTCACCTTGGAGTCTTGGCTTCAGACTACGTTGCCACTTCCTGCTGGGATGGGGCCTATACGATTGGAGCGCGCCCACCGCCTGGGTCGGCGGTCCGAGGATCATACCCGGGCGCGGGTGACTATATTTAAGGTCTTGAACTCGGCGCATAAGGCTGAATTGATGCGTCATTACAGGAAGAAGAGAAACCTGCTTACCTATGAAGGGGTTTCCTGTCTGCTTATTTCAGGACTATTCTCCAGCGTTGCAGGAGTGGCGCCGTCGCTTTTCAAGGGTCTGTTCCGCCCTATTTGACCGCAAGCATCGGTTCCAACTTGCTTCTCCTGCACTACTTCGGATTTGGACGGATGCCGGCTGGAAGAGCTACACCACGGCAGAGGAGGCACAGGCCTACCTGGATTCCCTACCCGGGGAGTCTGGTCCTTCATCGGCCCCTTAGGAGTCCTGGTGGTGGTTTTCTGTTGTTCTAGTTCTTTTCCTGTGTTTCTGTGATTTATCGTCTCCTGGATGGGGCCCTCTTGGGAGTTTGCCTGTGGTCTGGCCTCCAACTCTCCTGTTCCATTTTTCCTCCATGGAGGTTTTGAGTGGAGGGCCTGTGCCTCTGTGATCTTGATCACCTTGGTTGCTGCCTTGACCTGGACAGGATGTTTCTGGATCCCTTGGGTCAGCCTGAGGACTTTGTATACCTCCTTTGCACAGTTTACCTCCAGTGGACTCCCTTGAGGGGTTTGTGACAAGCTCGGGGTGGTTTGGTTGACACAGTATTTTGGACTCTCTACACCACCTCCTGTTATTATGCAGGTTGTTTGCTGCTTGCACCCTGTTTGTGTGCCTTATCCCTCTTATGCTCTTTTCTGTGGTTGACGGGTGGAGGTGTGGTGTGGTGCCTGTGTTGCCTCCTTTGCAATGTTCCCCGGACTCGTGTGTCTCGGATGCCCTGTTTGGGTGTCCTGACCCTTGGAGGCTCCTGCTAATTGTTTTGGATGTTTGAAAATTGACTGGGGGGGTTGTTTTGGTTTGGGTTTGCCCGGGGTTTTCTTCCTGTGTGAGTCCAGTGTTGTGCGTTGGTTTCGAGTCCTCCATTTGGGGCTGGTGTAGCCTGATTGATTTTCGGAGTGAGTGTGCTTGATGGGGGGGGGAGAGTGGGGACTCAGAGTATTGCTTTGGCTGTCCTGTTGGGTTTCTGCCTGTACGTAAGAGGGATGTTTGCTTTATGTTATGTCGTGGAGTGGGGGGGACTAGGGGCCCTGTTACCATCTTTTGTGACTCCCCTTTCACTCCACGTCGGTTGATTGGATGTGTGCTTGTGGGGGGATTGTTGGGGATTTTGGGGGGTTTAGGAAGGGGGGGTGGGGGGGGTTTGGGTAAGGGGTGGGTTGGGAGTTGGTGGGGTGGGTTTCTGGGGGTGGGGGGTCCTCCTTCTGTATATTTGCTTACTAAGTTTGGTATGTTTCATTGTTACGATTATCTGGCACTTTCTACTGCTCTGGGGGAGGCTGGGCCCTTGGGGTAGTTTTCACCTGCTTTTCCTTCTCTGGCACTGCTTCTTTCCCGTTTTTCTGCTATGAGTACCCCTTTTAGAATTGCCTCTTGGAATGTTGGGGGGATCACGTCGCCTGTCAAGAGGTCCAAGATACTTGCTGCCCTGCAACGATACCGGTCTGATATTGCTTGTCTACAGGAAACTAGATTGACTGATGCAGAACATCTTAAGTTACGTCGTTCCTGGGTGGGGGAGGTTTATTTTGCTTCCTCTTCGGGTCGTCATGGGGGCATAGCTGTGTTGGTTCGCAAGTCATCGCCTATTGGCGTCCAAGCCCTTGATAAGGCGTCTGACGGTCGATTCTTGCTTCTTCGCCTTACTTTGGGTGGTCGCTCCCATCTTTTTCTAGTGGTTTATGGCCCTAACTCTGGAGAATCGGCCTTCTTACAACGGTTGCTTCACCTTCGCTCTCGTTTTCCTGATGATCCTCTATTTCTTTTGGGAGATTTTAATTTGGTTATGCACAGTGGCGTACCTAGGGTATGTGGCACCCGGGGCCCATCATTTTTTGACACCCCCCCCCCCCCATGGAAAAATTTTTTTTTTTTTTTTTTTTGCAATAACCATGAAATGGAATAAATGGTCAGAATAGAAACAGGCAGTGAAAATTTTCTTTTATTGAACCTCATTTATGTAACCATTATTCCAAACATAACATAACATAAATTATGTCGGAATTGTCATGACATCAGAAGTACATATGGAGTAGTTGCAGGTGATGCTTGGGACAGTTCTGATTATGTTAGTTTGGTTTTATGTGTTTTTTGAATAGAAGGGTTTTTATTTCTTTTTTTAAGGTTTTGTAGTTTGTGGTCGAGGTCAATAGGTTGTAGAGTTGGGGGTCAAGTGTTGCAGCTCGAATGGCTAGGAGGTTGTCGAACAGTTTTTTTCTTTTGACGTTTTTGGTTGGAGGGTGTGTGAATGGTGCGTGAGTTCTCCTATGTCTGTTTGAAGTGGATTGAATTATTTAGCTGAAGAAATTAGTTACCCCCCCATTCCACACACATTAATTCTCTTCCATTTTTGTTCCCATTATAAAAAAACACTGATAAGTTCCCAGGAAAAAAATACATTAAAATAAGAAGTGAAAACAAAGGCCCCTACAGATGAGAACATAACATAAGAATAGCCTAACTGGGTCACACCAATGGTCCATCATGCCCAGTAGCCCATTCTCAAGGTAGCCAATAGTGCTGCCCGATTCAGAGAAAAATATTTCATTCGATTCGATTCACCCTGTTGAATCGATTTTTCGATTAGATTCACTGTTAATGACACCGCTTTTTAAGTTTAAACAAAGTATAACAATAAATTTCACAACAACAATAAATTTCACAAAGTACTTAAAAAAAAAAAATCACATTTTTCCATTAAAGCAGTTCTGGAGACATTTGCTTGAACAGTCTTTTTTCCCAGTCCATAAGCAAGCAATATGAAAAAGATTTCCTTAATTATCTACTCAAACATTTTTGCTATTTACTTTCATTGTACCTAGACTATTATTCAGTAGAAAAAATTTAGTTTGTTCAATCAAGCAGAACATTCACTCATAGAAGTCCAATGTCCACACAGGATTTGATTGAACAAACCATATTTTTTCTACTGAATAATAGTTTAGGTATACTGAATAGCAAAAATGTTAAAGCCACACAGAAAAGCAGTAAAAGTCAATAGGTTCTCCAAGTGGGAACAACCTGATGTCTCAGCACTTGAGGAAAAGACCACGTAATAATGTTTATAAGATAAATCATATAAATGATTATACTGAAGCAGGGTGTCCTCAGCGTGAGAGGTAAGCGAGAGGAGAGAATTCTCCAGTGCTTTACACAATAAGGCTCCTCTGCCTGCAGTGCACACCATCATAGGACACCTCAGGTGTGCTCAAATTAATCAATGTGATAAATTAAACAGTGATAAACAATTGGTCAATCACAAGAGTGCAAGATCAAACAGGTTGTTCCCACTCAGAGAACCTATTGACTTTACTGCTTTTCTGTGTGAGTAGATAATTAAGCAAATTTCTGATAGCCTACAGAACTGATTCTCACCTTCCATCCCCAGCCCCCAAGACTTACCAGACCCCCCCTGCCGATGCATTTACTTACTGCCTGAACTGGATATTAAATCGTGGGGAAGAGAGGAGAAATGCGGGGAAAGAGCCAGCCAAAACTAGTATTTGTTGCTGCTGAGTGCACCAATCCAGGGCAAGCAGACGCTTCCCCCATGTCTTAATAACAGACAATGGACTTTTCCTCCAGGAATTGTCCAAACCTTTCTTAAAACCAGCTACGCTATCTACTTTTAACATAACTTCTGGCCACTTCATTTTTAAGCTTAGATCTTTCCTTCCAAACAGAGACCTTGCTAGATGTCAAATACAGCACAAGGTAACTTCACATGGACTTAACTGTGCAGGAAATGAATCTCCTCATACACCCACCATATAGTGCAAAAATGTGCAAAGGTCTGTTTTTTTCTTTCGATCACTACATAGCCTAATGCCACACAAGCAGCGCTGTTACAAACATATTCTGAAGGTCAATGCTAAGGTTGACAAAGTTTCCTTCCTTGGACCAGAAGGAGATACTGACAAACCACTGGAAGAGATTCTAAAACAACTACCCAGAAATAACACCCAAAGACCCACTCAGTGTGTGAACCAGTTGAGTGGAGTGGACTAACTGGGGGTGGAAATGGGCCCAGAGTTTGCTCAGCAGAATTTCCCAGACTACCTCTTCCTCTCAACACACTGACATGCTACCACCACCACCAACACTAGGAACACCTCACCGAGTATGCCAGCAATGCTTATAAACTTTATAAAACACATTATTATATTTTCTTATAAAGCATATATTTTAACTGAACTCAGCCTTGCCATTCACAAAAATAGAAAAGTTCCCATTTCAAGCTGTCTCATGTACACTTTTCAAATCTAACATATTGTAATCACAAAACAGAAAATAAAATTATTTTTTCTACCTTTTGTTCTCTGATCAATATTCAAATCTTGTTGGTCCCAGGCTCTTGTTGTCTTGCTTGCCAGGGTCTCCTTTCTCCGTGCTAACCATCCGTCTGCCATCTCTTTTCTCCCCTTCCGTTTCCCTTCCCTCTCCCGGAGATCTGGCATCTTTCCTTTTTTTTGTCTCCATCCACAGATTCACCTTTTCTCAACTCCCCACCACCCCAGGATCCACCATCTCTCCCTTTCTGTTCCCAACTATCCTCCTATCCAGTATCTCTATCCCCCCTCCACACCATCCCCTGTTTCCAAGTTCTCTCCCTTTCTGTTCCTTCCCTCCCTAAATCCCATTATGCACCATCTCTCTCCCACTCCTCTGTTTTTAGACCCATTATTTCTAACCCCCAAAGTCTGGCATATGCACGTATCTTTGAACCCCCCTTCCCTCTCTCCCTCTGTGTACTTTTACACCAGGACCCCCCTCCCCCGAAGGTCTGTCCCCCCTCAGAAGGGCTACACCCCACCCCTGAAGACCTGCACCCCCCGAAGGACTTTACCTCCCACCCGAAGGTCTGTCCCCCTCTGAACGCCTAAACCCCACCCCTGAAGGCCTGCACCCTCCCCGAAGGATTGTACCCCCCACCCGAAGGTCTGTCCCCCCCTGAAGGCCTGCACCCATCCCGAAGGCCTGCACCCACCCCGAATGCCTGCACCCACCCCGAAGGCCTGCACCCACCCCGAAGGCCTGCACCCCCGAAGGCCTGTCCCCCCCCCTTGAAGGCCTGACCCCCCCTTGAAGGCCTGCCTGCTTGTCCCCCCTTGAAGGCCTATCCCCCCTTAAAGGTCTGCCTGTCCCACCCCCTTGTAGGCCTGTCCCCCCTTAAAGGTCTGCCTGTCCCACCCCCTTGTAGGCCTGTCCCCCCCTTGAAGGCCTGACCCCCCCTTGAAGGCCTGCCTGCTTGTCCCCCCCCGAAGGCCTGTCCCCCCACTTGAAGGCCTGCCTGCCTGTCCCCCCCTTGAAGGCCTGCACCCCCTTGAAGGTCGGCACCCCCCCTGAAGGCATGCACCCCCCCTGAAGGCCTGTCCCCCCTTGAAGGCCTGTCCCCCCCCCTTGTAGGCCTGCACCCCCTTGTAGGCCTGTCCCCCCCCCCTTGTAGGCCTGTCCCCCCCCTTGAAGGCCTGCCTGCCTGTCTCCCCCTTGAAGGCCTGCACCCCCTTGAAGGTCTGCACCCCCCCCGAAGGCCTGCACCCCCCCGAAGGCCTGTCCCCCCACTTGAAGGCCTGCCTGCCTGTCCCCCCCTTGAAGGCCTGCACCCCCTTGAAGGTCGGCACCCCCCCTGAAGGCATGCACCCCCCCTGAAGGCCTGTCCCCCCTTGAAGGCCTGCCTGCCTGTCCCCCCCTTGAAGGCCTGCACCCCCTTGAAGGTCGGCACACCCCCTGAAGGCATGCACCCCCCCTGAAGGCCTGTCCCCCCCTTGAAGGCCTGCCTGCCTGTCCCCCCCTTGAAGGCCTGCCTGCCTGTCCCCCCCTTGAAGGCCTGCACCCCCTTGAAGGTCGGCATCCCCCCTGAAGGCATGCACCCCCCCTGAAGGCCTGTCCCCCCTTGAAGGCCTGTCCCCCCCCCCTTGTAGGCCTGCACCCCCTTGTAGGCCTGTCCCCCCCCCCTTGTAGGCCTGTCCCCCCCTTGAAGGCCTGCACCCCCTTGAAGGTCTGCACCCCCCCCCGAAGACCTGCACCCCCCCTTGAAGGCCTGCCTGCCTGCCTGTCACCCCCCTCCCCCTTGAAAGTCTGCCTGCCCGCCCGCCCGCCCGCCCCACCCTGAAGGCCTGATGCCCCGACCCACCCCGAAGGACCATTCGCCCCCCTGGCCTCCCCGCACTACCTATGAAGCAGCCGCAGCAGGATCGCGACGTCAGCTATCTTTGCGCTGCTTAGGAGCTGCTTCCTGCGCCGGGCTACCTTAAGCTACTGCCCCCCCCACGCCCGAAGGACCGCTCGCCCCACTGACCTTCCAGCACACCTATGAAGCAGCCCGCAGCAGGATCGCGACGTCAGCAATCCCTCAGCTGCTTGGGCGCTGCTTCCTGCGCCGCGGTCCCGCCCCCTCCTCTGACGTCAGAGGAGGGACGGGACCGCGGCGCAGGAAGCAGCGCCCAAGCAGCTGAGGGATTGCTGACGTCGCGATCCTGCTGCGGGCTGCTTCATAGGTGTGCTGGAAGGTCAGTGGGGCGAGCGGTCCTTCGGGCGTGGGGGGGGACTGAGCGGCAAGGCCGGGAACACCCCCTCAGGGCTGGTACCCGGGGCGGCCCGCCCCTCCCGCCCCCCCCTAGGTACGCCACTGGTTATGCATCCTGCTCAGGATAAGTCCGGCTCTCCTGCCTCCTCATTAGGTTCTAAGAGTCATCTCCTCTCCAATTTTTGTGACTCTCTTTCGGTTGTGGACCCGTGGCGTCTTCTACACCCTGAAGTTCGTGACTATACCCATCTCTCTCGGGCCCATGGTACCTGGTCCCGTTTGGACTATATTTTCTTGTCTTCCTCTCTGTTTCCCTCCGTTCACTCGGCTGAGCTTGGACCTCTGTCTATATCAGATCATGCCCCGATTTGGGTTGACATTTCCTTGGATTCTACGTACCTCCGCGCGTCGTCCTGGCGGTTTCCCTTCTATCTTGCTCAGGATGCGGAATTTCGTGCCTTTTTGCAGGCCCAATGGGAGGACTATTCTACAAACAATGCTTCCCACATGGATGATCCCATTTTGTTTTGGGAGGCTGGGAAGACGGTGATTCGAGGTCATATTATTTCCTTTCTGTGTGCTCGTCACAGGCGTATTAACCAGGGGATTGTTACTCTGGAACGGGCCTTACGTCTGGCAAAGCGGTCCTTTTCTCTCCACCCTTCTCCGGAGACTCGAGACTGTTATCTGTCTACTCAGGTGGCCCTGAACTCCCTTCTCCATTCTCGTTCCCAAAAATGCAAAGCCTTTTATCAACATCGCTTTCTTCGTTACGGTAACAAACCCGGCCGCCTTATGGCTCGTTTGGTTAACGCTACGACTGGCAGGAAGCCGATTTTATCCCTGCGGACCCGGGGTGGTGGGGTTGTGTCTCAGACTTCTGAGATCTCCGGGGTCTTATTTGATTTTTTTCAGCGATTATATGAAGCACCGGATGACGCTTCTTTGGAGATGATGTCGGACTATCTTCACTCTTCTGGGCTGCCTCGTTTGTCAGCGGATGCGATATCCTCTTTAAATAGTCCATTTCGGGCGGTAGAATTGGAGTCTGCTATTAAATCGCTCCGCTCTGACCGGGCTCCGGGCCCGGATGGGTTCTCGGGTGACTTTTATCGGATCCTTTCTCCTACTATTTATGGACCTTTATTGGCGTATTTTGATGCAGCTACTGTCCATGGTTCTTTTCCGCGTTTTGCGAATGAGGCCCTTATTACCTTACTTTTGAAGCCCGGTAAGGCTGCTGATTTGCCGGAATCTTACCGCCCCATTTCATTGATCAACGTGGACCTCAAACTCTTCGCTCGTATGTTGGCTGATCGTCTTGCTCCTCATTTACCACAGCTTATCCATGAGGATCAAGTAGGTTTTGTTCGGGGTCGCCAGTCTGTACATAATGTCCGCAAGGTACTTCTTGCTCTTGCTCAGTGTCATTCTCACCAAATTCCGACCCTGTTTGTTAGCCTGGATGCTTCTAAGGCATTTGATAGCATTCACTGGTCCTTCTTGTTTCGTACCTTGGAGTATGTGGGGCTCGGGGGGTTCTTTCTAGATGCCGTGTGTTCCCTCTATTCCAATCCCTTGACTTCCTTGCTTGTTAATGGGACTCGTTCTGACTCTTTCCCTATTCTTCGTGGTACCCAACAGGGTTGTCCTCTTTCCCCTCTTCTGTTCTTGCTTTCTTTGGAACCTTTGTTATGTACGCTTCGGGGGTTCGAGGAGGTCAGAGGTCTCTCTGTTGGTGATTTTGAACTTAAGACTCTGGCGTACGCGGATGATATGTTTTTGATTCTTATCCAACCTGATGTTTCTCTCCCTGCAGCTCTGGACCTCATCTCTGAATTTGGTTTTTATTCAGGGCTGTCTCTCAACTTGGATAAATCTTTGGCTTTACCTTTTCCATCAGATTTACGAACTTCGTGGAGGGGTGTTTTCCCTCTTCGTTGGGCTGATTCTACTTTGCGGTACCTGGGGGTTACCATTCCGCTGGACTTATCTAGTTTGTATCGGCTCAATGTCACACCGTTGTTTCAGGCTTTACAGAATAGGTTGCACCTTTGGGAGACTCTTCCTTTCTCACTTTTGGGTCGTGTGCACCTGTATAACATGCTTTTGGTCCCCTGTTGGCTTTATGTTTTTCAGGTCCTTCCCCTTTATTTGACGTTTCGTGATGAGCGCAGGTTGGAGCGCCTGGTCCAGAAATTTCTTTGGGCTGGTAAACGACCTCGTTTGCCTTATAGGCGGGCGGCGACTCCTTGGTACAGAGGTGGCTTGGGCTTATTGAATCTCCGATATTTGACCGTTGGTTGTGGAATGAGGCATATTAATGATCTCCTTAGGGGTACTTTGGCGTTTACTAACTCCTCTCTGGAACTTTCCTGTTTTCGATCTACCCATTTTAGTGCCTATCTTCACTCTTCAGGCTTCTCTTGAGCCTCTTTCTATGAAAGCCTTACATAGACCCTTGCGGAAGGTCTGGCGTTGGGTCTGCAAATTTCACACTCTTTCTCCCTCTGTCTCTCCCTTCCTGCCTCTTCGTTTTAATGGTTCTTTCTTACCTGGGATTGATGGGCCGAGTTTTGCTCGGTGGGAAACAAAGGGCATTCAATATCTATTTCACTTGGTAACTGACGAAGGCACCCCTAAATCTTTTGCTCAGTTGCAAACAGAATTTGGTCTCCCTACTACTGATTATTTTGCTTACCTGCAAATCCATCATTATATTTCTTCATTACCTTCTAGCTCCTTGCAGGCCGCCTGTCATGAGACTTTGTCTACGGCCTTTTCCCTTGGTTCTCAACAACCGGTCCCTCTCACGTTTCATCACCGCCACTTGAAGGATGAATGCCCTTTGTTTGACCACTCTCGGCTGCGAGATGCTTGGTCAGGTGATCTTGCTGTTGATTTGCCATCTGATATACTCCTTCAGGCTGTTCGTCGCCTGCCTGCTTATCGTAAATACACTACCTTTTGGGAGCAACATTTTAAATTGATTTTTCGTTTATATATTTCTCCTAAAAGGGCTTATTTGGCTCACTTCCGTCTCCACGCAGCCTGCCTTCGTTGTCAGGCTCCGGAAGCCAGCTTAGGCCACATGTTTTGGACTTGTCCTCAGGTACAGCTTTTTTGGACTGCTATATTTACTTTTGTGGAGACTCTTTGGCATGTCACTATTCGTAGTTCCCCCCTGCTCTTGTTTGGGGCTATTCCTCACTACTTTCCACGTTCCAAAGGAGTTGCAGCTTTTCTCAAGTGGTCTATATTGATTGCTCTGAAATGCATCCTGCTGAAATGGCTTGACGCTGAGGCTCCGGACTATTCCCTTTGGAGGAGCCGCATGATTGCTCTCTTGATGTGGGAGCGCAGGGATGTGACTGATTTGTCTTCTCGTCAGGGTCGTATTTTCCAGACCACTTGGGAACCTTTTTGGACTACATTGACCCCTCTGGCTCGTAGCTGGATACTTAATTGAAGCTTTTGTTTGTACTTATCCTTTGTGACTTTTCCTGTATAGTTTGCTATTTTGATTCTTTGTTCATTTATGTTTGGAAGGAGGACCCAGGGGTGGGTGTGTGTGTGGGGGGGTGTTTTGGTTGGGGTTTGGGGGGGAGGTCTTTTTGGGGGATATTTCAAATTTTTGAGCTGGTTTTGTACTTTTGTGTTACCTTGCTGTTTTCTTGATTGCTCAATAAAATATATTTGACCCTAAATCTTCGGGCAGCAGCAATGAGTGAGCCTGTTGCCGTCGGCCTACCCCCCTCCCCCCGGAAGCCTTCATTCTGCACCAACTGGATGCTGCAGAAGGAAGACTTCTGGGGCACGCCGACGGCAGCAGGCACACTCGCTGCCCGAAGATTTAAAATGAGAGCGGCCGGGGAGGAGGTGGGAGAGAGCCATCTCTTCTGACCTCCGACCGTCAATTTGTGTGTGGGGGGGGGGGAACCGTGGCCCCTGTGGCTACCCCCATTTTGAAGCCCATGATTTAAAAAGCCATTATTTGTAGTTCCGCGTGGAACTCGGCAAGGTGCCTACCCCTGCCTACCTGAAAAGTGCGCACGGTTAGGAGCGGAGTTTTGGCATGGATTGTATTAGGCACCGGTGTTTTAGGCCACGAAAACCCTGGCCTAATATACAGGTACCTATGGCGTCTAATGAGTTAGGCGCCATTACGTGTGATTCTCTAAACGGTAGGTGCTTCTTCATTAGGCGCAAGCTGATTAAAGCACCGTTTATAGAATCAGGCCCAACGTGTTCATTGAATCCTGCAAACGGGAAAAGTCTGACCTTTTCCAGGTTTGCCCGGCGTTCACAGATTTCCATTCTTTTGTTTTGGGTTTTTTTCTTCTGTTAAGGAGAAAGTTTAAATCCCGGTGAATTAATTTGAGGAAAATTTTTCCAGAGGGTAAAAGCATCCTTGTGGTAACATGGTTTTTAATATTGTTTTTTAAAAGTTTATGTGCAATTAAAGGGTTCCTAAGTTCTCCACGCTTAATTTTATTTATAGTTATGTGCTCTCCGTGGCCTCGGTTTATTTCTGCATATTACAGGTTCAAATCCAATTTATTTCTTGTATGTTTATGATGTTTACAAAGTTTAATAGCTCAGTGAATCAATTCCCCTGAGTAAAATTCTTATGACGAAATGTACATCTAAGTACAGTATCGGCCTCCGCTGCACTAATAAGAATTTTTTTTTTTTTCTTTTTCCTTCAGGGGATCCGTTCTGCAGACAATGTGTACTTTGGTTCTGAAATTAACTGTGTGAGTCTATCATAATCCTAGTAAGGAAGGCACTGATCGGAGTTTAAATTAGGCACTTAAAAGCTTGTGCAGTATTTACTGATTATATTTGATACAATTCAGTAGGGTATGGCCTTTCGAGTTGAAGGGATGTAATAATTAGATCTGTTTTGTTGTGACTGATCCAGTGACTTAATCTACATTGCTTTTCATGTTTTGTTTTCTTTTGAAACTTTATAGGGCCATTGTTCGAAGGCACTTGCTGGTTAGCATAGGGTTAGCATATGGCTCCAAAAAAAGGAGGGCGGATTGAGACATCTGGGTTTTACTTGCACTGAAAGCAATGAGGACAGATAGAGACATCTTGGCTTTACTTGCACTGAAAGCAATGAGGGAAGATAGAGACATCTGGGTTTTACTTGCACTGAAAGCAATGAGGACAGATAGAGACATCTGGGTTTTACTTGCACTGAAAGCAATGAGGACAGATAGAGACATCTTGGCTTTACTTGCACTGAAAGCAATGAGGGAAGATAGAGACATCTGGGTTTTACTTGCACTGAAAGCAATGAGGACAGATAGAGACATCTTGGCTTTACTTGCACTGAAAGCAATGAGGGAAGATAGAGACATCTTGGCTTTACTTGCACTGAAAGCAATGAGGGAAGATAGAGACATCTGGGTTTTACTTGCACTGAAAGCAATGAGGACAGATAGAGACATCTGGGTTTTACTTGCACTGAAAGCAATGAGGACAGATAGAGACATCTTGGCTTTACTTGCACTGAAAGCAATGAGGGAAGATAGAGACATCTGGGTTTTACTTGCACTGAAAGCAATGAGGACAGATAGAGACATCTTGGCTTTACTTGCACTGAAAGCAATGAGGGAAGATAGAGACATCTGGGTTTTACTTGCACTGAAAGCAATGAGGACAGATAGAGACATCTGGGTTTTACTTGCACTGAAAGCAATGAGGACAGATAGAGACATCTTGGCTTTACTTGCACTGAAAGCAATGAGGGAAGATAGAGACATCTGGGTTTTACTTGCACTGAAAGCAATGAGGACAGATAGAGACATCTTGGCTTTACTTGCACTGAAAGCAATGAGGGAAGATAGAGACATCTGGGTTTTACTTGCACTGAAAGCAATGAGGGAAGATAGAGACATCTTGGCTTTACTTGCACTGAAAGCAATGAGGACAGATAGAGACATCTTGGCTTTACTTGCACTGAAAGCAATGAGGGAAGATAGAGACATCTGGGTTTTACTTGCACTGAAAGCAATGAGGACAGATAGAGACATCTTGGCTTTACTTGCACTGAAAGCAATGAGGGAAGATGGAGACATCTGGGTTTTACTTGCACTGAAAGCAATGAGGGAAGATGGAGACATCTGGGTTTTACTTGCACTGAAAGCAATGAGGACAGATAGAGACATCTGGGTTTTACTTGCACTGAAAGCAATGAGGACAGATAGAGACATCTGGGTTTTACTTGCACTGAAAGCAATGAGGGAAGATAGAGACATCTTGGCTTTACTTGCACTGAAAGCAATGAGGGAAGATAGAGACATCTGGGTTTTACTTGCACTGAAAGCAATGAGGACAGATAAGACATCTGGGTTTTACTTGCACTGAAAGCAATGAGGGAAGATAGAGACATCTGGGTTTTACTTGCACTGAAAGCAATGAGGGAAGATGGAGACATCTGGGTTTTACTTGCAATGAAAGCAATGAGGGAAGATGGAGACATCTGGGTTTTACTTGCACTGAAAGCAATGAGGACAGATAGAGACATCTGGGTTTTACTTGCACTGAAAGCAATGAGGACAGATAGAGACATCTGGGCTTTACTTGCACTGAAAGCAATGAGGACAGATAGAGACATCTGGA
The DNA here is from genome assembly GCF_902459505.1 of Geotrypetes seraphini. Classification (NCBI taxonomy): domain Eukaryota; kingdom Metazoa; phylum Chordata; class Amphibia; order Gymnophiona; family Dermophiidae; genus Geotrypetes; species Geotrypetes seraphini. The sequence continues at coordinate 24,274,913 of NC_047086.1, forward strand.
TTTTACTTGCACTGAAAGCAATGAGGGAAGATAGAGACATCTGGGTTTTACTTGCACTGAAAGCAATGAGGGAAGATGGTGACATCTGGGTTTTACTTGCACTGAAAGCAATGAGGGAAGATAGAGACATCTGGGTTTTACTTGCACTGAAAGCAATGAGGACAGATAGAGACATCTTGGCTTTACTTGCACTGAAAGCAATGAGGGAAGATAGAGACATCTGGGTTTTACTTGCACTGAAAGCAATGAGGACAGATAGAGACATCTGGGTTTTACTTGCACTGAAAGCAATGAGGGAAGATAGAGACATCTGGGTTTTACTTGCACTGAAAGCAATGAGGACAGATAGAGACATCTTGGCTTTACTTGCACTGAAAGCAATGAGGGAAGATAGAGACATCTGGGTTTTACTTGCACTGAAAGCAATGAGGACAGATAGAGACATCTTGGCTTTACTTGCACTGAAAGCAATGAGGGAAGATGGAGACATCTGGGTTTTACTTGCACTGAAAGCAATGAGGACAGATAGAGACATCTGGGTTTTACTTGCACTGAAAGCAATGAGGACAGATAGAGACATCTGGGCTTTACTTGCACTGAAAGCAATGAGGACAGATAGAGACATCTGGGTTTTACTTGCACTGAAAGGAATGAGGACAGATAGAGACATCTGGGTTTTACTTGCACTGAAAGCAATGAGGGAAGATAGAGACATCTGGGTTTTACTTGCACTGAAAGCAATGAGGACAGATAGAGACATCTGGGCTTTACTTGCACTGAAAGCAATGAGGATAGATAGAGACATCTTGGCTTTACTTGCATTGAAAGCAATGAGGACAGATAGAGACATCTGGGTTTTACTTGCATTGAAAGCAATGAGGGCAGATAGAGACATCTGGGTTTTACTTGCACTGAAAGCAATGAGGGAAGATAGAGACATTTGGGTTTTGCTTGCACTGAAAGCAATGAGGACAGATAGAGACATCTGGGTTTTACTTGCACTGAAAGCAATGAGGGAAGATGGAGACATCTGGGTTTTACTTGCACTGAAAGCAATGAGGACAGATAGAGACATCTGGGTTTTACTTGCACTGAAAGCAATGAGGACAGATAGAGACATCTGGGCTTTACTTGCACTGAAAGCAATGAGGACAGATAGAGACATCTGGGTTTTACTTGCACTGAAAGGAATGAGGACAGATAGAGACATCTGGGTTTTACTTGCACTGAAAGCAATGAGGACAGATAGAGACATCTGGGTTTTACTTGCACTGAAAGCAATGAGGACAGATAGAAACATCTTGGCTTTACTTGCACTGAAAGCAATGAGGGAAGATAGAGACATCTGGGTTTTACTTGCACTGAAAGCAATGAGGACAGATAGAGACATCTGGGTTTTACTTGCACTGAAAGCAATGAGGACAGATAGAGACATCTTGGCTTTACTTGCACTGAAAGCAATGAGGGAAGATAGAGACATCTGGGTTTTACTTGCACTGAAAGCAATGAGGACAGATAGAGACATCTTGGCTTTACTTGCACTGAAAGCAATGAGGGAAGATAGAGACATCTTGGCTTTACTTGCACTGAAAGCAATGAGGGAAGATAGAGACATCTGGGTTTTACTTGCACTGAAAGCAATGAGGACAGATAGAGACATCTGGGTTTTACTTGCACTGAAAGCAATGAGGACAGATAGAGACATCTTGGCTTTACTTGCACTGAAAGCAATGAGGGAAGATAGAGACATCTGGGTTTTACTTGCACTGAAAGCAATGAGGACAGATAGAGACATCTTGGCTTTACTTGCACTGAAAGCAATGAGGAAAGATAGAGACATCTGGGTTTTACTTGCACTGAAAGCAATGAGGACAGATAGAGACATCTGGGTTTTACTTGCACTGAAAGCAATGAGGACAGATAGAGACATCTTGGCTTTACTTGCACTGAAAGCAATGAGGGAAGATAGAGACATCTGGGTTTTACTTGCACTGAAAGCAATGAGGACAGATAGAGACATCTTGGCTTTACTTGCACTGAAAGCAATGAGGGAAGATAGAGACATCTGGGTTTTACTTGCACTGAAAGCAATGAGGGAAGATAGAGACATCTTGGCTTTACTTGCACTGAAAGCAATGAGGACAGATAGAGACATCTTGGCTTTACTTGCACTGAAAGCAATGAGGGAAGATAGAGACATCTGGGTTTTACTTGCACTGAAAGCAATGAGGACAGATAGAGACATCTTGGCTTTACTTGCACTGAAAGCAATGAGGGAAGATGGAGACATCTGGGTTTTACTTGCACTGAAAGCAATGAGGGAAGATGGAGACATCTGGGTTTTACTTGCACTGAAAGCAATGAGGACAGATAGAGACATCTGGGTTTTACTTGCACTGAAAGCAATGAGGGAAGATAGAGACATCTTGGCTTTACTTGCACTGAAAGCAATGAGGGAAGATAGAGACATCTGGGTTTTACTTGCACTGAAAGCAATGAGGACAGATAAGACATCTGGGTTTTACTTGCACTGAAAGCAATGAGGGAAGATAGAGACATCTGGGTTTTACTTGCACTGAAAGCAATGAGGGAAGATGGAGACATCTGGGTTTTACTTGCACTGAAAGCAATGAGGGAAGATGGAGACATCTGGGTTTTACTTGCACTGAAAGCAATGAGGACAGATAGAGACATCTGGGTTTTACTTGCACTGAAAGCAATGAGGACAGATAGAGACATCTGGGCTTTACTTGCACTGAAAGCAATGAGGACAGATAGAGACATCTGGATTTTACTTGCACTGAAAGCAATGAGGGAAGATAGAGACATCTGGGTTTTACTTGCACTGAAAGCAATGAGGGAAGATGGAGACATCTGGGTTTTACTTGCACTGAAAGCAATGAGGGAAGATAGAGACATCTGGGTTTTACTTGCACTGAAAGCAATGAGGACAGATAGAGACATCTTGGCTTTACTTGCACTGAAAGCAATGAGGGAAGATAGAGACATCTGGGTTTTACTTGCACTGAAAGCAATGAGGACAGATAGAGACATCTGGGTTTTACTTGCACTGAAAGCAATGAGGGAAGATAGAGACATCTGGGTTTTACTTGCACTGAAAGCAATGAGGACAGATAGAGACATCTTGGCTTTACTTGCACTGAAAGCAATGAGGGAAGATAGAGACATCTGGGTTTTACTTGCACTGAAAGCAATGAGGACAGATAGAGACATCTTGGCTTTACTTGCACTGAAAGCAATGAGGGAAGATGGAGACATCTGGGTTTTACTTGCACTGAAAGCAATGAGGACAGATAGAGACATCTGGGTTTTACTTGCACTGAAAGCAATGAGGACAGATAGAGACATCTGGGCTTTACTTGCACTGAAAGCAATGAGGACAGATAGAGACATCTGGGTTTTACTTGCACTGAAAGGAATGAGGACAGATAGAGACATCTGGGTTTTACTTGCACTGAAAGCAATGAGGGAAGATAGAGACATCTGGGTTTTACTTGCACTGAAAGCAATGAGGACAGATAGAGACATCTGGGTTTTACTTGCACTGAAAGCAATGAGGACAGATAGAGACATCTGGGTTTTACTTGCACTGAAAGCAATGAGGGAAGATAGAGACATCTGGGTTTTACTTGCACTGAAAGCAATGAGGACAGATAGAGACATCTTGGCTTTACTTGCACTGAAAGCAATGAGGGAAGATAGAGACATCTGGGTTTTACTTGCACTGAAAGCAATGAGGACAGATAGAGACATCTTGGCTTTACTTGCACTGAAAGCAATGAGGGAAGATGGAGACATCTGGGTTTTACTTGCACTGAAAGCAATGAGGACAGATAGAGACATCTGGGTTTTACTTGCACTGAAAGCAATGAGGACAGATAGAGACATCTGGGCTTTACTTGCACTGAAAGCAATGAGGACAGATAGAGACATCTGGGTTTTACTTGCACTGAAAGGAATGAGGACAGATAGAGACATCTGGGTTTTACTTGCACTGAAAGCAATGAGGGAAGATAGAGACATCTGGGTTTTACTTGCACTGAAAGCAATGAGGACAGATAGAGACATCTGGGATTTACTTGCACTGAAAGCAATGAGGATAGATAGAGACATCTTGGCTTTACTTGCATTGAAAGCAATGAGGACAGATAGAGACATCTGGGTTTTACTTGCATTGAAAGCAATGAGGGCAGATAGAGACATCTGGGTTTTACTTGCACTGAAAGCAATGAGGGAAGATAGAGACATTTGGGTTTTGCTTGCACTGAAAGCAATGAGGACAGATAGAGACATCTGGGTTTTACTTGCACTGAAAGCAATGAGGGAAGATGGAGACATCTGGGTTTTACTTGCACTGAAAGCAATGAGGACAGATAGAGACATCTGGGTTTTACTTGCACTGAAAGCAATGAGGACAGATAGAGACATCTGGGCTTTACTTGCACTGAAAGCAATGAGGACAGATAGAGACATCTGGGTTTTACTTGCACTGAAAGCAATGAGGGAAGATAGAGACATCTGGGTTTTACTTGCACTGAAAGCAATGAGGACAGATAGAGACATCTGGGCTTTACTTGCACTGAAAGCAATGAGGATAGATAGAGACATCTTGGCTTTACTTGCATTGAAAGCAATGAGGACAGATAGAGACATCTGGGTTTTACTTGCATTGAAAGCAATGAGGGCAGATAGAGACATCTGGGTTTTACTTGCACTGAAAGCAATGAGGGAAGATAGAGACATTTGGGTTTTGCTTGCACTGAAAGCAATGAGGACAGATAGAGACATCTGGGTTTTACTTGCACTGAAAGCAATGAGGACAGATAGAGACATCTGGGTTTTACTTGCACTGAAAGCAATGAGGACAGATAGAGACATCTGGGTTTTACTTGCACTGAAAGCAATGAGGGAAGATAGAGACATCTGGGTTTTACTTGCACTGAAAGCAATGAGGACAGATAGAGACATCTGGGTTTTACTTGCACTGAAAGCAATGAGGACAGATAGAGACATCTGGGTTTTACTTGCACTGAAAGCAATGAGGACAGATAGAGACATCTGGGTTTTACTTGCACTGAAAGCAATGAGGGAAGATAGAGACATCTGGGTTTTACTTGCACTGAAAGCAATGAGGACAGATAGAGACATCTGGGTTTTACTTGCACTGAAAGCAATGAGGACAGATAGAGACATCTGGGTTTTACTTGCACTGAAAGCAATGAGGACAGATAGAGACATCTTGGCTTTACTTGCACTGAAAGCAATGAGGGAAGATAGAGACATCTGGGTTTTACTTGCACTGAAAGCAATGAGGACAGATAGAGACATCTGGGTTTTACTTGCACTGAAAGCAATGAGGACAGATAGAGACATCTGGGCTTTACTTGCACTGAAAGCAATGAGGACAGATAGAGACATCTGGGTTTTACTTGCACTGAAAGGAATGAGGACAGATAGAGACATCTGGGTTTTACTTGCACTGAAAGCAATGAGGGAAGATAGAGACATCTGGGTTTTACTTGCACTGAAAGCAATGAGGACAGATAGAGACATCTGGGCTTTACTTGCACTGAAAGCAATGAGGATAGATAGAGACATCTTGGCTTTACTTGCATTGAAAGCAATGAGGACAGATAGAGACATCTGGGTTTTACTTGCATTGAAAGCAATGAGGGCAGATAGAGACATCTGGGTTTTACTTGCACTGAAAGCAATGAGGGAAGATAAAGACATTTGGGTTTTGCTTGCACTGAAAGCAATGAGGACAGATAGAGACATCTGGGTTTTACTTGCACTGAAAGCAATGAGGGAAGATGGAGACATCTGGGTTTTACTTGCACTGAAAGCAATGAGGACAGATAGAGACATCTGGGTTTTACTTGCACTGAAAGCAATGAGGACAGATAGAGACATCTGGGCTTTACTTGCACTGAAAGCAATGAGGACAGATAGAGACATCTGGGTTTTACTTGCACTGAAAGGAATGAGGACAGATAGAGACATCTGGGTTTTACTTGCACTGAAAGCAATGAGGGAAGATAGAGACATCTGGGTTTTACTTGCACTGAAAGCAATGAGGACAGATAGAGACATCTGGGCTTTACTTGCACTGAAAGCAATGAGGATAGATAGAGACATCTTGGCTTTACTTGCATTGAAAGCAATGAGGACAGATAGAGACATCTGGGTTTTACTTGCATTGAAAGCAATGAGGGCAGATAGAGACATCTGGGTTTTACTTGCACTGAAAGCAATGAGGGAAGATAGAGACATTTGGGTTTTGCTTGCACTGAAAGCAATGAGGACAGATAGAGACATCTGGGTTTTACTTGCACTGAAAGCAATGAGGACAGATAGAGACATCTGGGTTTTACTTGCACTGAAAGCAATGAGGACAGATAGAGACATCTGGGTTTTACTTGCACTGAAAGCAATGAGGGAAGATAGAGACATCTGGGTTTTACTTGCACTGAAAGCAATGAGGACAGATAGAGACATCTGGGTTTTACTTGCACTGAAAGCAATGAGGACAGATAGAGACATCTGGGTTTTACTTGCACTGAAAGCAATGAGGACAGATAGAGACATCTGGGTTTTACTTGCACTGAAAGCAATGAGGGAAGATAGAGACATCTGGGTTTTACTTGCACTGAAAGCAATGAGGACAGATAGAGACATCTGGGTTTTACTTGCACTGAAAGCAATGAGGACAGATAGAGACATCTGGGTTTTACTTGCACTGAAAGCAATGAGGACAGATAGAGACATCTTGGCTTTACTTGCACTGAAAGCAATGAGGGAAGATGGAGACATCTGGGTTTTACTTGCACTGAAAGCAATGAGGACAGATAGAGACATCTGGGTTTTACTTGCACTGAAAGCAATGAGGACAGATAGAGACATCTGGGCTTTACTTGCACTGAAAGCAATGAGGACAGATAGAGACATCTGGGTTTTACTTGCACTGAAAGGAATGAGGACAGATAGAGACATCTGGGTTTTACTTGCACTGAAAGCAATGAGGGAAGATAGAGACATCTGGGTTTTACTTGCACTGAAAGCAATGAGGACAGATAGAGACATCTGGGCTTTACTTGCACTGAAAGCAATGAGGATAGATAGAGACATCTTGGCTTTACTTGCATTGAAAGCAATGAGGACAGATAGAGACATCTGGGTTTTACTTGCATTGAAAGCAATGAGGGCAGATAGAGACATCTGGGTTTTACTTGCACTGAAAGCAATGAGGGAAGATAAAGACATTTGGGTTTTGCTTGCACTGAAAGCAATGAGGACAGATAGAGACATCTGGGTTTTACTTGCACTGAAAACAATGAGGGAAGATGGAGACATCTGGGTTTTACTTGCACTGAAAGCAATGAGGACAGATAGAGACATCTGGGTTTTACTTGCACTGAAAGCAATGAGGACAGATAGAGACATCTGGGCTTTACTTGCACTGAAAGCAATGAGGACAGATAGAGACATCTGGGTTTTACTTGCACTGAAAGGAATGAGGACAGATAGAGACATCTGGGTTTTACTTGCACTGAAAGCAATGAGGGAAGATAGAGACATCTGGGTTTTACTTGCACTGAAAGCAATGAGGACAGATAGAGACATCTGGGCTTTACTTGCACTGAAAGCAATGAGGATAGATAGAGACATCTTGGCTTTACTTGCATTGAAAGCAATGAGGACAGATAGAGACATCTGGGTTTTACTTGCATTGAAAGCAATGAGGGCAGATAGAGACATCTGGGTTTTACTTGCACTGAAAGCAATGAGGGAAGATAGAGACATTTGGGTTTTGCTTGCACTGAAAGCAATGAGGACAGATAGAGACATCTGGGTTTTACTTGCACTGAAAGCAATGAGGACAGATAGAGACATCTGGGTTTTACTTGCACTGAAAGCAATGAGGACAGATAGAGACATCTGGGTTTTACTTGCACTGAAAGCAATGAGGGAAGATAGAGACATCTGGGTTTTACTTGCACTGAAAGCAATGAGGACAGATAGAGACATCTGGGTTTTACTTGCACTGAAAGCAATGAGGACAGATAGAGACATCTGGGTTTTACTTGCACTGAAAGCAATGAGGACAGATAGAGACATCTGGGTTTTACTTGCACTGAAAGCAATGAGGGAAGATAGAGACATCTGGGTTTTACTTGCACTGAAAGCAATGAGGACAGATAGAGACATCTGGGTTTTACTTGCACTGAAAGCAATGAGGACAGATAGAGACATCTGGGTTTTACTTGCACTGAAAGCAATGAGGACAGATAGAGACATCTGGGTTTTACTTGCACTGCCTCAATCCGTCCTCCTTTTTCTGGAGCTGTACGGTAGCCTTAGGTTAGCAGGTGCTGCTAACTTCAGTACGGGCAGGTAAGAGGATATTCAGCAGCACTATTTCTTTAGTCTTACTTCCCGTCCTCCCCAAACCACCATATTTCAATCATTAAATTGAAAATAAAATCATTTTTCCTACCTCTATTGTCTGGTGATTTTAATTTTCTAATCATCTTTTCCCAATCTTTGGTTGCACTTCCTTCTGTCTGTACTCAGTTCTGTTTCCAGGGCTTGTTTTTCCATTTGCTCTCCTTCACTTTCTGCCCTAGAAACATAGAAACATAGAAATAGACGGCAGATAAGGGCCCACGGCCCATCTAGTCTGCCCACCTTAATGTCCCTCCCCTACCTTTGCCCTGTGAAGAGATCCCATGTGCCGATCCCATTTGGCCTTAAAATCAGGCACGCTGCTGGCCTCAATCACCTGTAGTGGAAGACTATTCCAGCGATCAACCACTCTTTCAGTGAAAAAGAATTTCCTGGTGTCACCTCGTAGTTTCCCGCCCCTGATTTTCAACGGATGCCCTCTTGTTGTCGTGGGACCCTTGAAAAAGAAGATATCTTCCTCCGCCTCGATGCGGCCCGTAAGAACGTCTCGATCATGTTCCCCCTCTCTCTGCGCTCCTCGAGCGAGTATAGCTGTAATTTGTCAAGCCGTTTTTCGTATGGTAGATCCTTGAGTCTCGAGACCATCCGGGTGGCCATTCTTTGCACCGACTCCAGTCTCAGCACATCCTTGCGATAATGCAGCCTCCAGAATTGCACACAGTATTCCAGGTGGGGCCTCACCATGGATCTATACAATGGCATAATGACTTCCGCCTTACGACTGACGAAACCCCTTCGTATGCAGCCCATGATTTGTCTTGCCTTGGACGAAGCCTGCTCCACTTGATTGGCAGACTTCATGTCCTCACTGACGATTACCCCCAAGTCTCGTTCTGCTACCGTTTTTGCTAGGATCTCGCCATTAAGGGTATAAGACTTGCATGGATTCTGGCTGCCCAGGTGCATAACTTTGCATTTTTTGGCATTGAAGTTGAGTTGCCATGTCCTAGACCATCGCTCCAGTAGGAGTAGGTCGTGCATCATGTTGTCGGGCACTGAATCTTCGTCTGTTGTGCATTTGCCCACTACATTACTCAGTTTGGCGTCATCGGCAAATAATGTTATTTTACCTCGAAGCCCTTCTGCCAAGTCCCTACATCCATCTTTGGCATTAACCTTTAATATTCAATTGTCTTCAATATTTCTGCTTCCTTCTCAAATCTACCTACTGTTCCATGTCTTCTTTCCATCTATCCATGTGCACCATCTCCTCTGCCCTTCTCCTCTCCTCCCCTCCATCCATATGTACCATCTCCTCACTCTTTCTTCTCCCCATTCCCATCTTTTCTTAAAGAGCGTTTCTTCCATCTCTCTTCCCTTCCCCACCCTCCCATTCCTGTGCAGCATCTCCTCCCTCTATCTCCCCCTCTGGTGGTCTGACATATTTCTTCTCTCCTTCCCACAGTCTGGCATATCTCTCCCCTCCTTCCGTCCTCCCCCTTTGTAGTTTCACATCTCCCTTCCTTCTCCTCCCCCCTGCTCTCACCTACCTCTCTCTCCTCTTTCCCTTCCCTGGTCTGGC